>NC_087519.1:31675882-31983382 GCF_963921805.1 Phalacrocorax carbo | reverse complement strand
TCTTTATCCAAAGCAACAAGGGGAGGATCCAAAATTACAGTGTCATTGTTTTCGGTTATGATTCCGTGGTATGATGTCTCAATCCAGGGCTTGTGTTTGTTCACTAGAAAAGAAACAGTATGCCTGATTAATTTGACTTGTGTTTTACATCCATTTAGGTAATTTTATCTTTAAAGAGAAATTATTTAATGTACATCCAATATTAATGTTACTACACAACAGCCACTAACAAGATCTCAAAGTATTTTATAAACATTCATGTGTTAGATCAAAATTATATGCATATTGTACCACAACTCACTGATGAGAAAACCAACACTTACAGACATCCCTCTAATAAAGACACCAAAATAAAAAGCCTATTTCAAAATATTTTTAATGTGTTCCCAACTGTCAGATATAATTAGGGTCAGACAGTTTTGAAGGAATTGCTTTCAGCTGCAAAACCATGATGCAAGAGAAAGGACATCCAGAGAAATACAATTCTTGTCACGACACAAAGGCAAGCAGATGGGCAGGTGAGAACATTGGACTCTTGGGCAATTTCTCATTTTACACTTTTTGAAAAGTATCTGAAATTACTTTTGTGTCTGTACATTGTAGACAAGAAAAAGAGTTTATTTTAATCACTTTTATCAAAGCTGCCACCTCTTTTCTGTTTAACCAGCTTCCGTTGCACTTAAATAGGATCTGAAGTTTTTCTGAAAAATCTGTCCTTCAAATACAGCTGTTGAACATTAGGATATCTGGCCTTGAAGTACATAGGAAGATCACACAAAAAGACATTTTTAAAGTAGAGGATACACCACGTATCATCAGATTGTCTTACTCCTGAACCCTCTCACCAACCATTTCCTATTTATTGGACAGTATGAAGATGCATTTTCCCCTTCCTTTTTATTTTGTAAGGGGCTTAGCTTTGCTATGCTTATAAATAGCATTTTGTTCCCGCAGCTGCAACCTGAATGTTACATTTTTTGAACTCCTACATAAGTAATACAATGGTGCTAGCCAAAACAAATCGCAATTTGAAGAATGTATTACCCCAGGCATGAGGGAACACTGCACTAAGGAATATCTACAATGTTTTCACCAAGTCTAGAAGCAAGATAATTTTTGTACATATTATTTAGTTGTCTGCACCAGCTGCTGAGGAAAACAGCTGGTGAAGCAACAGAAATCACCTCAAAGATAGCAGGCTGACACTTAAAGCAAAAACAAATTGAACCAGTTGGCATTATTTAAAATAACCTCATTATAAAAACAAACAAACAAAATACACACACACCCACACCCCTAAATTCTCTCCTGCCTTGTCTTCTGTAAAAACCCCAGAAGAGAATGGGAAAATAATTTAGAAGTTTCTCCCACATAGTTTCTTCTATGTGAAGAAAGTAGCAATGAATACCAAGACAACAGAGAGGGCTCTGGCCACCATGGAAGAGCTGTGCAATTAACAAATTATTTTGTTCACTGGCTATATGAAAATACCAAACAAATATATTTATGGCAAACATCTTCACAGTGGTTTTACCCATTTTTGCAATAACTAAGCAATGGGAAGATTAAACTGAGTATGTGTCAGGGAGAAGTGAAATGGAAAACAGGGAACTCAAATCCCTTCATCCTGTAATGACTGTACAGCCAGAGGAGAGATTCGTGAGTTTATGTAATAAGATGAAGGCCAAAAGTCTTGTTGATGTTGAAATATGAGAAGTGATGGATGCAATTTCAGAGCTTTGTATGGCATTTGGGATTCTAGTTTGCAGGGCAGTTGAAGTATTCTGTATCTGTTATTTGAACATGCAAATTGCCTGAACATCCAACAAATAAATATGCTCCACTGGTACTCTGATACGACTCAAAGGCTTTGATTGACACATGCTGTACAGAACAAAAGGTGATCTCTTGACTGAAGGCAGATACAATTTAACAGTAATGGACTAGTAAATGGGAATGTGCATGAAAAGGGAACTCCTCATACAACTAAAAGTTGAAGTACCAAATCCATCTTCTCCTCCTTCCTGGTTCTGTTAATTGTCTGTGCTCTCACACACAAAAACCCCCCAAACAAACAAATAAACAAACAAAAAAAAACAACACAAACACCACAACTAACCAACAAAACCTTTCTCCTACTGAGCTGAGTAGATTTTTTTAATCTAAAAAGAGCTTTACCATTTTGACAGATATCCAAACTCATATTTGAAAAAAACCACTTTTTTTACTATAATTGGTTAGAACCTAAAGATATTAATGTAAATATACATAGTTATGCTTTTCTTTTCAATCCACATTTAGTTTAAAATACCCCCCAAACTATGTTAAAATTGCATTCTTAGTTACATCAAAACCAGTCAAATTTTAGGTCAGGTTTCCAAAGACACAGTAACGCCATGCTGCATTTATTTAAACATCAGAACAAAAACATTTTACCTTGCTGTCTGGTTTAGGCTAAATGAAACTGTATGTTTAAACAGAAAAAAACAATCACATAATTTGAGAAATTACATAATTCTCATTATGTAAGATGTTTATTAGAATCTCTTGAAGATTAACATGTATATTTTTGGTATTTTTATAAGCTCTAAAATAAGGTGGGAACTTCTTTTATCTTTAAATGGAAGAGGCAAGAATGGTTAAAAAATATTTTAATGTTTCAGCAGTTCTTACAATTAACAACATTCTATAAAAGAAAGTGATAGGCAAAGTACATTTTCTGATTTGCATTTGCTAAAGATGATGGAAGAAACCTATACACAGATTTGTATGTGGAGTTTCAGGAACTGTGAGACCAGAGTACTATACAGCAAGCTAAACTCAAAAAAGCAAACAAGCTGGATAGGCAAGAGGTAAGAGCTATACAAAAAATAATTTTCCCTCTTAAGGTGTATTAAGTTGTAGGACACTTATATTAACCCTAAAACTGCAAAAAAATTAAACAAGTATGGGCATGTCTTTTTTACAAAGCCTTGTCTGAAAGCCTTTATCATTTAACTTTTCCTTGCATTTGTCCAGCTGAGTAAAAGCTGAAATCCGTATAATGCTTTTATGAATTCAAACACAAATGTAGTTAAAATGTACAGCTGAAATATACCTATGCTGTGGGTTGGGTTTTTTTAAAAAACATTTCTTCCTTTCCATAATTTTTTTAGACATTCATATAAAATCATAATGTAAATAATTTGTAGCACCTAGCATAAGACACTTAATCTTTTTCCCTTATTACAGTTAGAGGTCAATTCATTGAAATTTGTACGCACCATTTACACTGCATTTTCATAGCCTGTCCCACCAAAGCTTGTGATTACAAGCCCTTGGATGTAATTAAACCGTCTTGCTAGAAAACTGCCACTCTGTGTTTCATCTGCAAATGCACTTGGCACATAAAACACTGAAGTAGAAAAAAGCAAAAGAAAAACAAACTCATTCTGTAGAGTCTGCAGGAAATCTCATGCCCCCAGGAATGTTGTCTTGAAAATCAGTTTAAGGAGAAGCCCCAGAATTTAGCAAAATTAATACAGAGAAAGGCTGAAAGATATTTCTAATCCAAAAAAAAAAAATGCCAAACTCCTACATTCTACTTCGGTGCCTCTTCCCCAACCTCTTGCACAGTGCCCTGGGTTTTACCCTTTCCAGATGGTATGCTCCAAAGCCCACCCTGCTACTTGCCACCTGATACACAGTAAGAAAATCAACCAACCTCTCACGCCGAACTCTCCTACAAACTATGATTGCACTGAGCACTTTGCACCTGCACCAAGTGGCCCATGGGAAGCTCCACAGCAGAAACAGAGAAAAAAATCACAGACAAGACATTGATACATCAGCAGTAGGAAAAGAAAATATCAACCGCCTCCTATCCCAAGCTCTTGGGCAATCTACCAAAAAGCTCTTGACTATGAGTATAGCTATAGGTCCACAAAACTCTGCGTCTATAATGTCTACAACATTAAAAGACAACTGTCTGTCAGACTGCAAGACGTGCATAGAGCTTTCTGAAGGCAATCATACTCTCTGTAAATTATATCTTCCAACTCTCGATGCCTGTGAGCAGAACTGCAGTTTGTCAGTGCAGAAGTAGTATAGCTGGACCACAATATAGACAAAATGCATGAGGACCTCATCTTATGAGGAAAGACAACATCTTTTCTATAATCCAAGACAGACGCTTGTTTGGGGTGGGAGGGGTGGGTGGACAGCAGCATGGGTACAAGGATTACAGTACAATGGTATTTCCAAAATTTAGATGGTTTCTGACTTAAAATACTTAGAAAATGGCACTGATACAAAAATAACACATTTTAAAAGAACTATGAAAGAAAAATATTAATATTAGAAGCTTCAAATACTGACATTAGGGGAGAGTTAATATTGTCTAGTTGATTTAACTTTTAGGAAGTTAAAACTTGAGGTAGCAAATCATAAGAGTTAAGAATTGCTTTACAAATCCAATTGGTTTCTTTCTTTCTTTTCTCCAAAATAGCATAACGGATCTATTTTCTATTTAAATGTACTGATAATATGTTCCCTCATCTCTATCTCTAGCTTAAAGAGGTGGTCGATGCCACTTTTTTTAGCCTAAAGCTGAAAATTTAGGCTTTCTTACCATTTAGTTCAGCTCTAAGCCTGTCATCTGCTAACTTCAATGATCTTCAGCTCAGCCTGTTGGAATTCTGTCTTTCTAAGTGTCAAAGGTCTTCCCCTAAAAAACAACCACAATGAGGATGCTTAGGAAGCCTTTTAAACATATGCATGAAATTCCATTAACTTCTGTAGAATATGAGAGACTGAACCTCATGCCTTATGCAGTCCGCACTACGAGTCCTTATCTTGTAGAGCAAAGAAAGAGAATGCTTCTAATGCCTGTTAGGAGGATACTGCGTAACATAAAAATCTTAATGATGCAGATGACATACTGCCATCTGCAATGCACAATCATTATGGCTGAAAAAAACCTCCTCCCCAGACCTGGATGCCATTGGTTGGCAGTCCACTCCTCATTTGGGGTTATACTTTGCTGGGTCCATGCAAGAGTAAGTCTTGTGGGGTCAGCAAGTGCCAGAGTTCCAGCTCATTGTTTCAGGTATTTCAGAGAAAAAAGTCACTGAAGAATTGAATTTGTCCATTGTTAAAATCCAGTCACCTTCTCTCTGGATAGTTTTAACAGCCCTGGGCTTTGGATTAAGAAGTAGAAATTTAAAGGGGAAGAGGAAGAGGTCAGAAGACTATTTTGATTCAGAAATGTGGCTCATGCCACATTCACTCTTGTGTGATCAAGGCAGAAGTTTTGAAAATTCCCATCCTTAACAACAATTTACTAGAGCCTCCAGTAACTCTAGTTACTGACAACTGGAATATTTAAAAGACTGTGCTTTCAATAAGCAAGTCCTGTTCACATGGTTCATACATGTGACTGTATTTAGCATGTGTTACTTTATAACATAGCAGACCTTAATTCTCCAAGATATAACAAGAGATGTAAACCTGGATTTCCTGCTTTGCCTGCTCCAGAATGGGCCGGGGTTTAGGAATAAAATCTGAAATCTCAGAATAGGCACTAAGAACAAGAACAGAGAGTTCAGAAGATAGGCAGATTTGGAGGTTAGATCACTAAAGGAATTAGGATTAGGAGTTTGGTAAAGTTTGGTTCTCTTTCTCTGGAAGGCAGAGAAAACAAAGACATGTTCTGAGGGAAAAGAAACTAAGCTAGAAGTAGGAACTGAAAATGGCTGGGAAGGAAAAGTAAATAAATGTTTGCATTTTATAGGACTAAATCTTTCTCAGCATTAGGAAAGAAAAACATGGAGTGGCTATAGCAGCAGCAAACAGAATGCTATGTTTCTCTACATACATAAGAAACTGAAAACTTTCCTGAAACTTTCACATATAAACTACATTTTATATGTTTTGTCAAATTGTAAAGAAGAAATATATTCTTCTGTCTCACACACTTAGCTCTCCATGTGATGTCATTGCCTGAATTACTGAAACACCAGTAGTCATGTCCTGGCTTTACTTTTAGAGAGAGAGAACTTCAAATCATAATGCTTTATGTGCTTTTACATAAAATAATAATGTGAAATACCTGCCCTAATTAAGACAATGGGAATTTTTACACTAAATTCAGTTAAAGCAGAATTTATATGATTTATATGTAATTATGAGATGTGAACACTTTAGAGATCATTTTAACTACAGAATACATTATAAGCAGTGCATCTCAGCAACATTAAATTACGCAGTGGAGATCCTATAGATAAACTGGCATTGGTTTGAACATACTGCACAACAAAAAACTATTTTGTACAAAATAGACTGCACAAGAAAGTCTTCTGCTGTAACCACATTTTAAATAATGTACCTTTCGATAATTACAATTCCCTGTAGCAAAATTTGTTCTTATATTAAAAAAGGGGGAAAATTTGAGGTGGAGGACTTCTTTGTCCGCAGCTCATTCTTATTAAAACCTTATCTAGGCAAAAGCATCAAGTGTCTTGTCTAACCACCTTGACAATACTGGGCAGTAATCTATTGGCTATTTCTGAAGTAAAATAACATACTCTGTATTTATTCTGCTTTGCTTGGTAGCCTATGTAACTATAAATATGCTTGATTCTCTTGCAAAAATGTGGGTGGTTTTTGCTTGTGTGTTAGTTTTTGGGTTTTGGGGGGTTTTTTTGGAGCAGTGGAGAGAGATTATTTCTAACACTGACCAAATCAATATTAAACATTTAACAAGAACTTACTAAATGCTTTGGTAAACCCAAACCTGTACAGTTCAGGAAAAACAGTCTAGCTACAAATTGCATAAAATTCCTTCCACTCACAGTATTGATATGTAAAACTTTTAGCAGCATTTTTACTTTTGACCCTTATTGCTGAAAAGCACATTTTGAATTTAAATATACATATAAGTATAAACCTTTACACTGCGCCTTATTGTCATCTCTTAGTTTAAGGACCACGTAGTTGTGCTCTCACACCTTAAACAGTCCCTAAGCTTACAAGTTATTTTTATTAATACAAAAGAGATGTAATCTTATTAAGATATCCAGTCCTTATAAATTTAACTGTTAATATTTGTCATAACGAAAAGACTACAGAGAATCAGAACTGAATTCTGAACTACCACAGTCTATAAACCTCAACGTTCAGACCAGGAAGTTACCTGTGTACTGTGTAAAAAGAAAGAAGATCAGAATTAAATGATGAGTCTGTCCCACAATTAGCCATTGGGACTTCAATAGCACACATCCGATTAAGTCATCATACATGAAAGTCTATACACTTAAAAATCTTTGGCAAAAGTATCTAACAGCATAAAAATGTTTTCGTTCATGTCACAAGGACAGAAAAAGGTTGTTTTCCTATGTATTTACTTGTACCCAAAAAACATTTCATTTATCTTGCTTAATAATGCTGACCGTTAATTCAACACAAATTTCTTATGAGCACTCTCATTCTCATTTGAAAAATACATAAAAGCTTGAGATTCATAATATTTAATGCCTCCATCATTTCATATAACTTCAATATTTAATAACTCCATGTTCACTATATGAAGCTTCCCCATTCTTACATGCTTCATCTTTTTTTGTTTGGACTAAAAGCTGTTCAGAACATGGATTTATTTTTCAATTATAGGAGTTTATAGCACACATTTTAAATAAACCTGACTCTAGCCCTTATTCCTTAAATAAACAATAAAGGAGTGTCATCTGAAGGGTTTCATCAGATGATACTATTTGAACAGGGAATCCAGCACAGTTGTTTTGTGGACAGGATATCACTGCACTGTAAATAATCCATACATTTAAAGCAATGCTGAGAAACATACAGATCACTAGTAAACATTTTTATCTAGACGGTGTGTTGCCATAGAAAACAACAATTAAAAAAAATAAATCAATGATTATGCAGAAAAGCAAGAGTAATCCCCTAATAGTACCAAAGATAAACCTCATTGAGGAGTTACAGATCTGCGGTGTGCCCTGTTTAACTAAAGAACAAATATTGCACATATAATGCCTCTCTGATTGCCTGAAATATTAAAACCAGGGAATTTCAATTGCTGGCATTTATTGCTATGAATGGTGTCAATTACGACATCTCTAAAATGAACATTTTAACTATTACGGAACACTAGAAATTTTAACATTTGCTGAGCAGATTTTCAAAGGTGAGTTTTTCAGCACCTTATCATTTAGGCTAGCAAAAGCTTTTCTTTGTAAATAGTAACTTAAGTTGAAGTTTTTAAAATGGAAATTAAAGTAACTTAGGTTTCATGCAATCATGTCTTAAGAACTTCACCAATACTCAGCAGCTGAGAATGGTACTTTGAAAAATTCAGAGTTAAAACCACTATTAGGTTATGAGGCTAAAATAAATGAAAAGAGAAACCTTAAGAAATTGTAACGTTTATAAAATTGTGCCACACTATTTTGATAGCACAGACTCTTGGGTGATATCACAAATTTAATGTCATGAAATCCTATGCTCCTCTACATAAGCCTATGCATTTGGAAATCTTGGGAAATGAGGAAATTCCTAATGCCATGGATTTTAAAGTAGTATTTTATTTTTTTAAAATGGAAAAAAGTATTGATGTTCATCTCTCCATTATTTGTTCAAAATTACAGATTTCCATACAGCAGGGGCTGAAGGATATTCCAGTAGAGAGAACCTGATTACATAAAGGACAGGTATTTCTTCAAATTACCTGTCCTTTACTTAATCCAGCAAGTTGGGGTCCCAGGCTATCTTGAAAGAGGCTTATTATCTTTTTCTTCATTATGGCCACCGCTCTTTCCAAATTAGCCTCGTTGTTTTTGAAATAGTGATTGCATTGTTGAAGAGATGTTCTATCCCCTGATGAAAACCAAGAAACTCAAATACTTTAAGAGAAAAGGGAAAAATAGGAAGAGTGCAAGAAACAGAGATGCTGATAAATTCTAGACAGTTTTGTGTGAGCAAAGGCTTGTGAAGCTGAAAGGTTAAGGGAAAGATATGACCATGTGCAGAAACATTGAGGCTGGGAGCATAAGAAAACTTTACAGCACATATTCTCTGGATGCCTTGTACCATTTTAGGATTATGGTTAAACCATAAATGGACTATATATATCAGAATTACTGTCATGCTGCAAGATGCACACATGTAAGATGGTACACATCAGTTATATACAAATCAGAGTTTCATGTTAGAACATCCTATCTAATATTCATGTACCAAAATTCACAGATTAAACAATTAAGTATAAAAATAACTATCAATAATGAAGGCAGAAGTGCACTATAGAGAAACACAGAATAAAGACCATTTAGAAATATTTCCATATTTCGTGTTCAGATGTCTCTTAAATTAAAATATACCTCAAAATAAATATATTAACTGACTGTCCATCCTCACTCCAAACCTATCTCCAGAATACGCCTTAAAATAATGATACATATTACATGATGCCATACATTAATAAAATAATGATTACATAACTTTTACTACCATGAATGCACAATGCAGATGGTAGTTGATGGTGGTGTGTGTCTCAATAACAGCTGAAAGCAGGAATGTAGTAAATAATGCACAGGGACGATAAAGATAACAAGGGAGCATCTTCTGGCTTTGGTATCACTACAGTGGGGTTATATCCATGACTGTCATTTGTCATAGATGGTCTACTTTCTCCTAAAGAACAACAGTGTTTTGGGACTTTTATACAGTGCGTCTGATTACTTTGCAGTACTTGACTGAAGCTTCTACACACTCTAAAACAAATAATAATCTGTCTCCCCCAAAAAAATCAACAGGAATGTGGGTATTCCAGAAATACTAATAATCAAGACCTATGTGTTTCAGCTATCCACGACAGAAGAATGCATGTAATTACATAGGCTATGTAACCAGTATGGCATGCATAAAAACTGCTTTTCATAACAATACTGCATTTTTCAGCCATATTCCATCTACACTTCAATTTTTTCTAGTTCATTTATTTTCTTTTAACAGCTAGGTTTAGACCTAGGAACTTCCTCAAATAAATATTTTTTTAAGCTTTGAGACTTTCTGATTATAAGCAGCTCTGACTTTATAACACAATGTTTAATTTAATTGTCTTTTATGCTCCTCCTTATTATCAATGTAGCCTTTATTTTTTTTCCAATGCAATCTCCTTTCTCTCAGGAGAATGCACAGCTATCACTCATCCTGCTTGAATGGTTTCTTCTTTCCTCAAGACTCTTTCACCTATATATCTGCATTTCAACCTGGAAATGGCCTCTTATTTTTCTTTCTCTTCTTCCCCCTCAATATCTTCAGAGTGTCCCCCAGAGATCATTTGAATGTATGGGTTACCTTTTCCCCTTCCCCCTGTTATTAAACATAACTGAAGGCAGTATTCTGGGCTCTGCATAGCCTTTCAGATATAAACATAAACGTTACTCTAAGGTTTCTTTTCGGGGTTTTCATCCTTCAAAAATTTTTCATTCCTGTCTATGTTTCTGACCTACTCAGACAATGCCAAAATATCTTTAGACTTGTGGCACACTGTACAAGGGACCTCACAGTAAAGCAAAAGCTATAGCAAGACTGACCAGTCTTCCCAACTGTATAAAACCACATGGTAAAACCTCATCATCATTAAAAGCTACAGAAGGTCTGCAACTGGGTCACAGATGGGAGATGACAGTGCCAGCGGGTTCCTTTTCTCTGCTGTGGCATAGAATGTTTCACTCAATTGCAAGGCAACCAAGTGATACCAGCTACAGTGATTCCTATTTTGCACTTCTCAACCACAGGCATTTGATTAGCCACCTCCTCCTTTTCTAGCACAACCCTGCTGCTTGTCAGAAGATAAATGCACTCTGAGAACAGGAGTGTCAAACTCCATGAGAGTCACAGGTGGCCCATGAGGTATGGGCCAGCCACTGGGTCTGCTGACAGGACTAAAGCAAATAATGAAAAATAAAATCGTGATGGGAAACTGCAGTTTTGAATATTGATGTAAAACATCATATTGTGTTACAGGCTACAAGCACTACCAAGCAGACAAACAAGAGTAAAATAATCAATGCTTAGACAAATAGGACATCCAGCCCTCAGGCACCACAATCCCTTTGTATGCATATTGTTTAGAAGTCGACAACTCAGCTATATTTCTCCACCAAAACCAAAACAGACATCTCAGATAAAACATCTAATTTTGAGAAACTCTGAAAGACTAGATGCAATCAATACTTTTTTCATCAAAAAAGGTATTATATAATACTAGAATAATGAATTATCTTTATTCTTATATTCTCTTTATGCCTATAAATTCATGCAGCCTTCATTTCTGTCTGCCTAATCTTAAAAACATCTAAGCTTCAATTCATTAATTATTAGTATTCCTTGATAATCACACAGATCATTTCTTAATTACTGACACCTGCTGTAAAGAGAGCTTCCAGGACTTTGGCCAGTGTAGAAAAACTAGTTTGTCAAACAAGTTTGCCAAACATAAAAATGAAAATGAAATGGAATGGTATCTTCTACACATTTGTGGCTTTTCTTTTTTCGTTAATTGGTTAAGTCTCACTTCTAAGTACCAAATACTATTTTCCCAGCTTCATCACTTTGTCCTTAATTATCAACTACTTCTTACTTATTAGCAATTCATAGATTGATTTTGACCCATGACATATCAGCTTTTGACTACAATGTAGCAGATGGGACACATTTTATTGCAAATTTCATTTCATGCTTTTTATTGCAAAAGGTATGGAACAATGAATGATAATTTTATATTTTACAGTTCATTCACTTCAAATTGATCATTTGATATTCTTCTCTAGTGACAGACATACCCTGTCAGTTTTACCCTCATTATGCACGTATCCACATTTGAGTAAGAAACTGAATTTTGAAAGTAGACTTCAACCGTGTTTCCACTTGAAAAAAAAAAAAAAAAACCACCAGCTTATCCTGTTACATTAACTTTAGTGGCTGCTGTCAAATTAATAGTTGACTAAAATCACATTTATTGATATTTCTTACAACCTGGTTGAAAAACTAGGTTTGGGCATAAAATTGTGTAACTATATAAATCATTTCTATGAATTTCTATGAAGAAAAGGTTAAAGCTCCTGGACATATTTTCAAGACATAAGATTTGACTTCAATTCTTCCCAGTATTTCAGACTTTACAGATTTCACAACACTGAAATAATTATTTTTGGTATTTCAAAAGGTCACCTTGGTGATAACCAATGATTACTTGAAAAGGCAGGTAACATAAAGGAGGAGATTTTTTTTCTAGGCTCCCTGAAGCAACAGTTCCAGACAGTTCCTATGCATAAACTTCAAGTAAGAGCTCTCTGGATAGTCTTCTTCTGAGGCTCCTTTCCTCAGAAATAATTGCTGATAATCAGCCTCCTTTGTCCATTGATTGCACTTTCAATGATATAGTGAAAGGACACTCTACCCTCACAAAATTTGAGTTGCTAATACAAAAGTGGTCTGATCTTCTTGCTTTTAGCAATCCCAAGAAAAGTTTTTGGCTCCAAAATAGGAGATTATAATATAAGGACTATGGCAAGTTAATTATAAAATACATAGAACGTATGAGTACTCTTCAAAGGCCTTACCAGAAAATATACCGCAATTCAAACCAGTAGAGGATAAAATAAAGCTTTGTGATAACCACAGCTGAACCATATCGTTGAATGAGCATATATGCAGGATAACAATAAAAAGGAAACAATTAAGACAACCCATTAATTCACAAACCTTGTGAGAACCTTCTCTGTTAGTTTATGCAGAGCCAGCAAACTATGGTAAAACTAAAATGGTGGGGACTCATCAGCTCACTCAGGCTTTGCTGACAGAAGTCAGGACCTCTATGGAACAAATAAGCCAGAATCCAGAAGAAACTGCCTGCAGCTACATAAATACAGAAACAACACAATATCATAAATAGTAAGGCATCAAAATTTGTATTTTACAGAGGTCAACACTGATGGTTGTTGTCCAATTTGAAGAGGCCATTTCTTGAAAGGAGAAAAGAAGGAATGAAGCAAATCACAGTTAGAGTTGTTTTGTGTTTTTTTTCATTTTGCAAATAAATACAAGTCCTAAAGAACCCACCCTAGATATACTACCCACTGTGCAAATGCAGAAAGGTCTGAATGAATTTTTCCCTAGGAAATTAGGCTAAATAAGGAAAAAGACTAACTTAGCTTTAGGAAAAAAAAAAAAACCAAAACAAAAGAAAACCACAACATCAAACCAAACCAAAAACAAACAAAAAACCCAACAGGATATTTCACAGAATTCGTACCAGTAATAGAATCTACAAGCTCAATTCACTTGATGTTTAAAGCAACTGAAGCCACCTGCCTGGCAAAGGTCAAAGGACTGCTATGGTTCAGCAAGAAGGAGCAAAAGGAGGCCACTTATATTTGACTAGTCTCATATATCAGTAATCCCCAAACACAAAGGAGGAAAAAAACCCTCCTGTCAAAAGGGACATGTAATCTAGAGCAGGGCGTGGCAACCTTGCAAAAGTGTCGTCTTTTTCAAAGCAAAAGTCTGAGTGCCTTTACATCAAGGACAATAACTTGAATCTACCAACAGTAGCAGTAGCTGTAGCTCACCCTTCCAGGTTTGATCCAGGCTTGAAAAACAGCACTCTCAGATCACAGAGCGCAAACAGAAGGGCTCACAGATATGAGATCTTAAAGAAGCTCTTCAGGAACAAGGCTTTGGGAACCACTACTTCTCACAGACACACATCAGACAAGATCATTCAAAAGTATCAAATGTGTTCATACATTTGAACAAGATGCAGATGATACAGGGCAAGCAAGCCACCCTAACCAATGCTGCACATATTTTCATCAATCTTACCACTGTACAACATGGCACATTTGCATAACAAAGCAGTAAAAAGACATAGGCCTTGTGCTTGTATCATTGTGAGGAGGAACACAGAAAGTCACTGAATTTGCTAGGTACAGCCCTTGTTAGTTAAACACTACCATAAATAAGAGCCACATTAACAAAATAACTCGTCTGCTCTCTCCTACCTCACAATAGCAGTAATTATTCTTCCTTCCATCACTTTTTGCTAAGACTAAAACTGAACAAAAAAAAAGAGAAAATGCTAAGATGACTGTAGATCACATTCTCACAGAAGTAAGAATAAGTAAAGTCCCAAGATTAAGCAACTGATACAAAGGTCACAAAAAATCTATAGACGCTGTAATCTCAAAGGTTTGCCATACTTGCAGTGCTAGATTACAACTGTATGGCTGAAAGTCCTTGTGCCCTGCCTTTTGCCCTTTGTTTTTGACAGATAAATCTGGTCCCCCAAGACAGGGACTTGGTGTCCAGTTGTGAATCAGCTCCTGAGCTACTTCAAACTTTCAGCTTGGTACATCAAGTTAAAGAAAATCTCCCTACAAAGTAGAATCTCAGCTCCTTTCCCTATTCTTCCCCTCGTCCAAAACCCATCACTACTATTTAGAGTCTATTGACATTTTGCAATCTAGGATTGGGGGGAGGGTGGTTGCGGTTTTTATTTCTTTTTCTCCACAGAACAAAGTTGTTTTGGTTGGGTTTGCTCATTTGTAAGGCGCTGTTCACAGGAATAGAGACTGTTCAGGTACCTTAACAGGATAGTTTACTAGCAGAAGCACTTTCAGGAGTCTCCATTCTTTCAGTCATCAGTATTCTCAATCCTTAAGGAGTAGGTTGGGCAGATACAGTGCAAATGCTAAGGTCACACCTGGTGCACTTGCAGAGAAAGTACTGCAAGAGGAAAGTTAGCTTCTTTTGTAACATTATCAGCGACACCAGCATATAATTGTGCAGGAGGTACGGTGCAAACGTAGTGTCTTTTTGATGGAGAGAACCACCAGTCACCTGCAAAATCTGAGAACTAACAGAGGATTGAGGGAAAACGCAGGTCATTTTTTCTTCACTAGCAGCTTTTAGTCTTTGCTGCCACTGACTGAAGGACATTGTCAAAAAATGGGTTTAAAGGAAGAAAATTAATGTCACATCAAATAAACTGTAGCAATTGGATTTAATAATTTAAAAAGTATTCATTTTAAAAATTACTTATAGTGGATTTGGGTTTTTGGGGGATGGGGGTTTGTTTATTTGGTGGGGTTTTGTTTGTTTTGGTTTTCTGTTTGTTGTTTGTTTTGTTTTTTTTTCTCCAGTTTTTTTTGTTGTTTTTGTTTGTTTGTTTTTAAATCAGTTATATTCTATACAGAAATATTTTGGCCAGGTTCATTACTAAACCTTTTTAACAAGAAGCAGGAAGAATAACCCTGTGCAAGTCATAACTTAATGGACTCTTGAAACCAATACAAGTCAGTGCTACTGCAAAAAGTTTAACTGGCTACAGAATTTCTGTAATGTATCTCATACCAGCATCACCCCCCAAACAAAGATAAGGAAAGCAAGAAACAGGAAAGTAAGATTTTTGCATGCCCCCACCCTCCCCTTACAATGGTGTCGGTTAGGAAGCCAATTTCATTTGGAAGACGTAACAAACATCTGGACAATTCTGCAGATTCAGAAAGCTTCTGTGAAACAAACAGGTCTCAAATTCCACATCTCAACTATACCAGAACAACCTGAAATAGTATCACAGCCTTCAATGAGATTACTCTAGTTTTAGACCAATACACCAGCCCCAGTCACGTTTTCACACAGCTAGGAGATATGACTGAAAAATCTTTGGTGAATTAATCCCAGTAAGACCCCAAGACTGCCTAAATTAATTTGAAAATTCAATTCTGTTCCTCCAGATTCTAGTACTACTTCTGGTTTTATCCTGTGGTCAACTTGCACTGTTTGCAATAGAAACATTAATGAGAAGCAGACCGCATGAACCTTCATCCCAGGCACCCAGTTTCTGCTGTATGCCTTCAAAACAGATTGTCATCTTGTTCCACATACATTTTTCAGATTGTACAGGAACATTGGTTCAGCTACTTCCTCTTCAGAAAAGAGTGGAATCAGAAATCAGGTATCCTCATTTTATTTTTTTCTTTTTACAGGGCTTTCCATCAGCAGCTAGACAAACAATGTACACATGTCCAGTAAGAATGCACAAGGAAATGGATTTATAATTCTTTCTCAGAACTTGGCACTAAATATATTACAGTAATTCTTTTAGTCCTTGGACACGAAATCATTAGGAATGGGTTATTACCTCCATTATCACTACATTACTAGATCATTATGAAAAATAAAAGTTCTAATCAGCACGCACATTTGTGAAGTGCAGTGGTTTGAAACTACCCCCTGTAACAGCCTAAGCATTAGCATTAACCAAAATGAGTAACTGGGTCTTTTTCTGAATCAAATAAGATTAAAATAAAAATCCTTTTTACACAAGAGATTATGCCTGATGGCACATGGCTGAGCCAGTGTTCAGATCCAAAGAACATCAAAAGGATTCACAATGTCATTCATAGCAGAACATTTTGCTAGCAGAGAGACCAGTATACAGAAAAATATTACTACTGCAATGAGTCTCTCAGGACTGATTGTATGGTGCATAGCCACAATAAGCTTTGTTATTCATCAGCATTTATACAAAGCAATTACACAGTGAGTTTAAAATCTAGTAAGAGTTTTTTAATGGTAAAGACAGTGAATCTTTTTCCTGTACATCTGTCAGTGTTTGTATTCATTTATCCTCGTCTGTTTCTGATATTGATTGCAGAATACTTACCTTTTCCTCTTTCTTACTTTTTACATCAATATTTTCATTTATTTCTTTTTCATATCTGTTTTGGCATAATTTTATATAATGGCCACAATATATCAATACAAATTTCTTCTCCACAAGGAATGGTGCACATTCAGATGGATCACGCTGAAGGGATGTGTTGAAAAAAGAAAATGGATGGGCAATAGTTATGAGTACATTTTTATGCTTTTAAAATTTCTCTTATCAATCTTCATCTGGAAGAGCAGTTACTACAAGGGGCCATATGCAGACGGAACAGATCTTTTATAAGGTCTCTCCCACATAATTTCCTTCTAGACATTTCTCAGAACACAGATTTATAAGCATAGTTGTATTGTATCAAACTTGCACTGGAGTTCTAACACACTAAGCAGTCTCATGGTAATTGCTGAAGTGAACAATGCGATCCCTATTTCATTACTAAATATGCTTCTAAATGATAATTATTAAAACTATATTGCAATCTTCAGACTACATTACACAATTCACAACATTCAAAATAAATCATTTGAGCTGCAACTGAATTTACAAATGCTACAAATCCATCCCAGTGCAAAGTCAAAGCTTTACCATCAGTTTGACTTTGCAGTGAAATAATGAGTACTCATGGGGTCACTTATGCCTCAGGGGGAAAGTAGTAACCACAAGTGAAAGGCAGAAGTTTCTAAACTGCCTCCTAAATTTCACAGCCCCAGTTCTGGCAGTTGACAGAACAAGCAGATACGCTCTAAACTCAGCAGAAACAAGCATACAACCAACCAGACCAAATGCTTCTACCTGATGTGGATTTGACAACCAAATACATTTTGGCAGCCCAACCCTAGTCCTGAAACAGGACTATAATTCTTAATGTGGCCTCAGAGTTCAGCTACTTCTGTGTTTTCAAGTGGGCAAAATCTTGATACGAAAAAAAAAAATCTGCAAGAAAAGAAAACCTCAGATGCCTCGCAGACCTCAGCTGAGGGCACCCCAAGGTGGCTGTCACAACTCACAGAGGTAACCAACTGCTTGGGTTGGGTTTTGTTTTTAAAGATATTTAATTGCTTATTAGTGTTCTCAAAGCCCTTAACTACATTTCCCCAAATTCCAAAGAAATATGAAAAATTGATGGTTTATATTTAAGTAGCATGATACAAATATTTTGGATGAAAAGTGATTCAAGCTTAAACTTTGGAAATTCCCCTTACAAAGCAAACTTCAAAGAACTCTTTGCTTGCCCCATGCACCTCACTTTCAAGTCTCCAGCTGATGCTTAACCTCCAAAAAAATACCACCCAAAGCAGCACTTTATTGTATAATAAGAAAAAAATAAATTTAAATTAATCCATCATAATTTATTGCTACATCGTTTCCTCATAAACTAAATTGTGACAAAACCTTTCCTAGGAAGCCACAGTAGGCATGCTGCTAAGAATTGTGGAGCCACAAAACTTTACCTTAATAGGCACAAAACAGAGATGCCATGATGCAGTTACTTACTGGTAAATAACATTCCTCATCTCTTTCAACAGAATATTGAACAGTCCCAAGAGGAAAGTATCTTTCTCCTTTTCTCTCTCTCAATTTAGACTTCTTTTTTCCAAACAATCTGCAGGTGCATCCATTCTAATCCCTGAAGAGGCTGAATATTGCTTTTTTTCTTAACAATAAATGAAAAAATAATAGGTAACTGTATTGGATGTAGGTAGCAAGATGTTGGCAGGAGGACCACATGGGCTGCCTCTGTGAGGAGATGCCAGGGCTGTTCCATGCCAGACATAGTTCTGCAGCAGCTCCACCCTGGGGCACAGCCAAGCCCACCAAAGCAGCCATTGCCCTGTGAAAGCCTATTTAAGAATGGGCCATGGGCCACCTGGCAGCAAGAAGCGAGGGATGGTGTAAGAACCAGCCCTGTAGGCAGCAGGGTGGGAGTGGGTGAAGGTGCTGCTGGCACCCAGGCAGACATGCCCCCACAGAGAGAGACCCCTTCTGGGAGGCCACGCTGGAGCAGGTATTTCCCTGCAGCCCAGGAAGAGGACCGGATATCTGTGCCACAGCCCATGGAGCACCGCACAGACCCAAGCAAGCAGATACTCCCTGAAGGAACTACAACCTGTGGAAAGGAACCATGCTGGAGCAGGTTTATCCTGAAGGACTACAGCCTGGAGAGCAGCCCACACTGAGCAGGGGGAAGTGTGAAGAGGAAAGAGCAGAAGAGAGGAATTGTTAGTTAGACTGACCATGGCTCCCCATTTTCCCCCAGCACCACTTATGGGGCCGGAAGCACGGGATGAGGTAGAGGACTCAGGAATGATGGAGTGAAGTTGAACCTGGGGGCAAAAAGGGGTGGCAGATGGGGGAAAGGTGTAGTTTTAATTTATCTTTGTTTCTCACTACCCAAACCTATTTTAATTGTTAATAAAATGAATTAATTTTTCCCAAGTCAAGTCTGTTTTGCCTGTGAAACTAAGTGGTAAGTGATCTCCCTGTCTTTATCTCAACCCACAAGCTTTTTCCTTATTTTCTGCCCCTGTCCTGTTGAGGAGAGGGAGTGAGAGAGCAGCTGGGTGGGCATCTGGCAGCTGGCCACAGTGAACCTACCACAGTAACATACACCAGAAACAGAGCAAACCTAAGTCCGCCATTTGATTGTCTTCAATAGTGGGATATTCCTTTGGTATCCAAAGCATTCAGCCTACACAGCTGTGAGAAGACGACATTAGACTGTTCCCCCTCGGTGATGCAGACCACAGACTCCCTTTAGAAACACTCAACTTGCAAATTTTTATGTGTACCCTGTCTTCCAGCTTCAGAAGGGACTGGCTTCGCTAGGACCATGAAATCCGTATTCAAAAGCTGCAAGAAAATTAGCTCTGTGTAGGTATTCCTCTTACGTTCAAGAGAATTACATAAGAAAACATCTAAAAAAGTGTAATATGTGATACTGGTTTTCAGATTTTACTGGAACTGCCCAACCTGTGTCTATCCCATCTCAACCCTAGTAGCAGTCACACCATTTGTTTGTTTACAAAAAGAACAGGAGAAAATTAAATACATAGTAAATTTTTTTAAACTGCTATTGTGACACTTTAAAATGAGCAAATTGTAGATATAAAACCATTTTTAAAATATTCTTTCTCTGTATAGCTACTATATTTGAATACAAGTATATTGTTCTTGTTCTTTTCTTTGAAGAGAGTACAAATAGTTTTGTGGCAGTTTGTAGTTCTTGCTATTCTCATCAGTATTTTGCAGATGCCCTCAAATCTCTATAACTTAAATATTACTCTTTGCACCTTTTACAATAATGAAACAAGAATTCTGAGCAATGTTTCTAGGTGTGCACTCAGTAGCCCTCAAATACTCCTTAAAATTCTTTTTTTCAGAAAGTATATTTTTTACAGCTTTTGTTTGTAGGCATAATTCTATTTCTTTAAGTACTATTGTTTCCTTGATTTCCATGCAGGCATTAACAAACCAGGGTTTTAAAAATTAGGAGTACAGTGCCAGTCAGCCTTATAAGACCTGTAAGCCCTAATTCTATGTATATGAAAATATATGGTGTTTATACCTTTTTTTTTTTCCTGACCTTTTTTTTGGCAAGTTAAGCAGCACAAAAAACTAATTCTCTTACTATTTGCACTAACAGTGGCATGGATTTTCTTTTTTTGAGATGTGTAAGATTAAAAAGTATAGAGAATAGACTGTCCGCTTGTATTCTTTTATACCAACACAAAAAGAGGGAGAGCTATTTCACTAGTGAGGAGAATATCTATTAAGTTGCCTGTTATAATATCATTTACGCTAATAATGTGTAGCAACTGCAAGCTCAGAAAGTGACAGATAACACAAAGACATGTCACAGAAGTGAAAGATAGACTAGTAATTAGCATGGCTTAGAAGTATGTGGAGATGAAAATGAGGAGAGGGATAAAATCCCTTATATATATAGTATAGATACTGTGCATGTGTAACAGACAAAACTAGAAAGGATCATGGATGATTTTGTAACCATTGCTTTGCCACTAGATAAAAAACCTGCTCACCTATTTTTTGCCATGGACAAAGACTTGCGTTTTGGTTTCTCAGGCCACTTACTACTAAAGATGACATTATTTTCATCCCCTCTGCAGCAAGGGAACACAGAGAAACTAGACAGACCCTCCAGGTCCTACATTTGCTCCTGGAGAAGTCCAGCCACACTCCCCCACAGAAGAAGAAAATGTTTCTAGATAGCACCACGTATTGAAGACTTACGTACAATCACTTCTGGCTGAGAGCATGAGTCCTTTCTTTCCCTAGATGTGGCTTTGAGGTGGAGGAATTAAACTATTTTTCATATGCAAGGTGACAGTCATATGAATGTCTTCACAGTAAGAGTCTCTGTTTTCAAACCTAACTTGAAGATTGTGCAACACACAGCTATACAAATGCTATTATCTCTATTAACCTTATGATAATGATAATATTTTTTAAATGTGTGAATGACAGAAATAAAAGCAATAACTTGCCTTTGCAGGAACTTTTTAAATTGAAGTTAAGAGGCAAGAATAATGGTCTGTCAGTGTTAGATTTCATCAGCCTCTAAACTACATCTTCCTTTAGAAAATGTAATTGAAGCAGAATGAAATGTTGAACTGACAAAAAGATGTGACATCCCTTTTTTAAGAGAGGAAACAATTCAGCTGGCGGAAAAGATGACCACAGCATTTACTTTCTACTGGAATTAATGTAACAGTCCCACTCAATTTTAAATTATTAACAATAATGACATCTCAATATTTTATTTTTTTTTTAGCTAAAAACTAATACTTTGAAAATTAACTCCATGCTAAGTTGAATAATAGAGAGACAACAGGACAATTCCCATCTCTGCTACACATTCCTAACTGAACTGACAACACTAATATTTAGGGACAATAAGAATATAAAATCTTATCTAGGTTTTATAAAACATGCATTAGTTAGAGTTAACAAAATGGATGCGTGTTTGAACAGTGCTGGTCAAAGAGTGTAGAACACACTCAGCACTGAATGTTCCAGTCTTTAGTCTTTAATATAAATTAATTGACTTATGGGCATATGCCTATAGAATTTCAACAGATTAAGACAGATGAATTTGCTGGATCAGTATCTGCATAGATTATCTGCCATGTAAAGTGCCAAACTGCCAAATGCAGAAGATAAGCCTGTCAGAGGCAGCTCTACTTGCATCAAGCGTAGATACAGAAGTGTCATTTGTAATCCTTCATACTGGCTGCCCTTTTTGCGAGACTGTTCTTTGGGTTTTTTTATCCAAAAGGCTGCATGGAGTACACTGGGATAATTTTTCAAATATAGAAAAGATGTGCATGCAAAAACAGACGTAGTAAATATGCAATTCAAGTTGGAGGCAGTATTTTGTAAAAACCAAAATAATTTAATAATTCTTCTTTATTTGCTAAGTTATGGTGAATCACACCACACACCTGCAGCTGTGGAAATAGCATATAAAAAAACCTAAAACCTCAATTGCCAGAAATTAATGCTCGCTATACAGTCTATGCACTGGTATTTCAGTTCTCTCTAATGCATTAGACTACCTGCTCTGATCTTGCCATACTAGATGTGATTTTAGTGATGTACTGATATAAAAGATGACCATAACCACATTGAAATATACTTGTGTGTACTTGGATGATAATGGGATTGTCCAAGTAGGTTTGCAGAAAAGATTTAGTTTTAAAAAGGAAGTTATTTTCTCCCCACTAATGAGCTGCTATTCTTATAGCAATCACCTTTAGAAATAATTTCAATTATTCAGTTAGTCACAGCCACACTTTATTATTATTTTACCTCAAGCAGGGTGATGTCAACTTTGACTGAATCTACCCCACATTCACATATATTTTCCCCAGTGACAGAATCAAGTACACATAGCACTCACTGCTTGCTCACCCCTACAGGAAACCATCATTGTATCATGCTACAAGGTCACACTGTAATATGACCATTTTAATTACCTCAGGATCAAAATAATTTTTAAAAAACAAAAGGGGGGGGAGGGGGGAGAAACGTTATTTTTTACCAACAGCATTTTGGAATCACATGGAGAACACAACTGTATGTACATATGTATATGAAACAGGCTAGATAGTTCAAGAAAAATGGGTATCAGCTTAAAGTTGGGCAGAAAAAAATTCAAAATCAGTCCAGCATTGTTACAATAACCACATAGTACAACGTGAACAGTGGAGTAAAGAAATGCAGAAGCAGGAAGTACCTGTCCACGACAGGAACTTTCTTAAGGTTTACTACTGAACGTATTACAGAATTATGTCTTGAGAGAGTATGTTGTGCCCTTTCCCCTCATCCTGAAGCCCCATTTATATTCGGTCTGAGAACAACAGATTGCTACAGCCTGCATCTGCAGGCTTTTTAAACTCATACTGCAGAGACATAATGCCACAGGGTCTTTAGTACTCAGGTAACTCACATACCAGCCTAGTCTGTGGCTATTGCACAAGCAGAGAAATCTTCATGTTCTTTCATTACAATTTCAGCACCCTAGTGAGAGCTGCTGTGTATCCATCAGCATGATTTCCTTCTTTCTTCAAAAAGAATGAATGTGAATATTGACTTCATATCCATAAAGCAGATCTATAAGCTCCAGGACAGAGAACCAAAAGAGATTATAGTAATAAGTAATTTTAACATACACCCCATGCGTTAGTTTGAGGCAATACTAAACTTGATCAGTTACAATTTCATAACCAACTTAAGGCCAGCGGTGTTTTCACTGAAAGGAGCCAGAGGTAGAGATAAAACTAGACATGTAATAGCAGACTCCCACAACCACCTTAGTTCCTCAGAGAGATATTCCTTGTACCTGCACCTATCTATAAGAACTACCTTTAACGAAAACTACTTTAGTTGATCGGTCTTGAGTGAATGTTCTCCTTGTCAAATCCCCACTCCTTTATTCTAATGAATAACTTTCTCTAAAATACCAGCTATGCTGCTTTCCCTTGCTGAGACTGGTTGTGACCTGATTTGCCATCTCAGGCACCTCTACAGCCCACACAATTATATTCCTGTGTTCAAATTACTATGACTTAATGCCTACACACCAAAGCTGCAAACACTCAGCGCTCCGGGATTACCTGTATCTGAGAGCAGCCCTTCAAAATAATGGATGCTGTACATCATCCCAATGAAAGATCCATAAGGAACTGTCATTCAGAAAAGCACTTAATCTGAGGGGATAGAGATTTACTTTCCCCATGTTTGAGGTACTGCTTACTGTGCTTGCCGTGTTTACCATGAAGACTAGTGTGCCTCCTTGTTTTATTGCTTTTGTGTAGACATGGGAGTGTTAGACAAATCCCTTCCCTTTTGTGGTAAAATGACAATCCAAGCAGCCCTGAGCGCATTGACCAGGGGAAGAGAAGCCCTTGTTCTCCCTTAAAGCTTTAGGAGGACAAAGGAAATCACGCATTGCAGGAACAACAGATGAAATAAGAGCCACATAAAGATTGCAAAGAGATAACTTCCCTGGCTTTGGAAAACATTCAAAAATAATTTCTGTTTTGTATCACCACAAAACAAAAACATCTCCAGTTTTACTTATTTGAAAAAAACAAAACAAAACAAAACCAGAAAGCGAGACAACAGAGCAGATCACATCAGGAAGACAGTTTTAGCATGAAAGCGGCTCCAAAATAATCAGTTGTGATACAAACAATTCAGATAAGGCTCCAGATCCCACATATAAGGCTAATATATTAATCTCTAGACTATGGTTTTCATGAGGACCTTTATTTAAAATTTCCGCTTTCATCAGAGACCTGAGGAAATGCTCTTGACAAAAGCCTCATCAAGGCCCGCATACTTCCCTCTAAATTTTCAGAGTCAATAAATCAGTGTTTCCGATAAAGCACACCATGCTGAAAAAATTATAACCTGCTCTTATGCAATAATTTTTGTGCTTCCTTCTAAAAAATGAATAATTTGTTTCTACAGCGATGGGCTGCTTCTGTAAGGGTGCATAATTTTAACAGAACTTTGCTTCCGCAGGTGCTGGCAGGTGCTAAAAAGCTATAGGGTGTTACGCCTAGCACTGACATAACAAAAAAAATCAGCTGAGGTTTTGTGAACTGCAAAACAAAGCATTCAAAATCTTGAGTATTCAAATTCAAAACTTATATCGAATTACTTAGGCATGTCAAAGACACAGATAATATGGTTTTCCAGGCCCACAACAAAGTATAAATGAACTTGATAGCTCCCCTGCTATAACCACTACACTCTAGTAGATGAACCTTACGGATGAGTGAGCTCCAGTTTGACATCATCCCCACCCTTCCTTGAGCCCATAATCTAGAACAGCCACACAAATGCACTTTCTGCTAAAAATCTGAAAACAGTGAAACCTATTGCTGCAAAGTTGGAGTTATTGCCCACCTGCCTGCACTCTTGATTAATGGCTCAACCACAACAGTTAAAAACTGACAATGGAAGGAGTTACATGAAAATTGAAGGTGATATTAAAAATGTTTTTTGAGAAAGGAGGCTGTGTTTGCAAACAGGTAATTTAATTTCCTTGCACTGCCTTGTAAACCTAAGTTTGTTAAATTAAAGTGAGATTTGTTTTCATGCTAGAATCCACTGGGAAGCTGATTATGCTGAAACACACTTCACTAACTGTTGAAGGAACAAAGAGGAATGCAAAGAATGTTTCAATATATGAAAACTGAATATTAACTAACGCCTTGATTTTCCTAAATGAATACACTAAAATGAATATTTCTTATAGAGCCAAATGAAGATTTACCACAGAGTAATGAGTAACTGCAAGCAAAATTATAGCTCTTTAGCCAGCTCACTTTATGTTAATTGCATTGCTAAATACTTTGTGGAGGATTTCTTATGCAAGAATTGTGTTGCTTTCCTTCAGTAAGGCAGGTGCAGGTAAACTCACGCTATGGACCATGCACAAGTCCCATATAAATTTTTATCTTCATTCCCACAATGATTTTCTACTATCTTCTGCCAATTCACAGCCCAGTCACCCCTTTTCCACCAGTTTCATCCAGATATATAAACTATCAACAAATTACGAAAATGATAACAAGAAAGTTCATTTGATACAAAGACTGTGTTTAACATCACATTAGGAAATGAGTTATTCTACTTGCAGGTATCAATCATCTAGGATCAAAATTATGACAGAAACTTTTGAATATTGATGTATAGTAATACATCAATATTCAAATTACTAAGTTTTGGGGATTTCTTCCCATTTGAACTTCAATCAAAAATGAGCAAGGGATACAGATGAAGCAGCAGCAACTACATGTTTCTCTTGAGCTAAGGCCTTCTCTAGTATAAGGGTACTTGAGGTTCTGCTATTAAAGTACCAGGGAACAGCAGTACCATCTTAGCATCTGTCCTCAAAAAATTCCATGTGGAAATCTGCACTAAATCAGGTGATTTTTTTCATCATGTTGATTGTGAACATTGAAGAATCTAAATGAAGACACAACCCAAGAGCAGTATTGTTCCCTGAAAGTGAGATGTCACCTAATTGATGGCACAGAAAGGTTCTTTGCACTTTTGGTCTGTATGACTGCAATATTTTTCCTTCAAAGAAGCAGCGTTGATTCCTGCTGCAAATTGGTTCACTATACTCAAGGCTATTGTGAGACACTGTCTCTTCATGGGCTGGCAATCTAGTTGATTGCAGATTTTAGGATGCTTTTGATGAACAGCACATAGCATCAGACTGAAAGGAGCCAACTGAGTCATCAAGTCTAGACCCTCACTGCCAGAGGTCAGCTTGTGTTACAATAGCACATTTAACAAAGCTCTGCAAAGTTTCTACTTACTCCACATACCCATATTTAGCTCAAGATAAACAATATTGCCCAGCAGCCTCTAACAGCTGGTAGACCTGACAGTGGTAGATCTCTGATGACAGCAGCACATGAAGAAAACAGATCAGCTCTGAAATCACCATCATGCTACATTGCTGTGTGTTGGGGTCTTTGTTAGGAAATATCAAAGGAATCCCAGGCCCTAAAGTGGTACAGGAGTAAATCCCCACAAGATTCTTTGCTAATCAGGCTCAAGGCAAAATTTCCTTGCTGACCCCAAAATATTAATATTGCACTTCAATTCCAAGTGAGAAAAACATACCATGTAAGCACACAGAACACTAATAACACTGCAGTAGTGTGTCCTCACCTATAACCTGTGTGGAGCTATAGCCTACTTTCTCAACATGATCAAACCCATCCTGATTGGAGTCCTTTTCCCATCCCTCCCTCCATCTCTCGGTTATAGACAGAGCAGGGGGGTAGAGGGGGGTGGACATGACACAGAAAACTTTCCAATTTCTTAAGCATATACCAAAATCACATCTAAATCAAGGCACATGCATAATAATACCACATGATATCAAAGCTGCTCATGAATAAAAATTTCAACAAGTACTTTTGGTTAATTTCTATAAATGTGGAGTTTGGGGTTTAGTTTTGACTCAGTACATTTTGAAATATTTTTCTTGGAAAATTGAAAATAGTAATCTCAAGAAATGTTTCTGGGTGGTTCAATTAACAAAGCAGCAGGGATGTCTCATCCTCACGGAGTTGCAAGAGTTTCAGCTGAGGGTATTTACCCTTTAGAAAGGGTAAATATACAACTTCTGGTATATTTAAATGGTAATGGTATATTTAAATCTTAAATGAATTAACGGAAAATGGTACAAGCATTAACCCACTGGAATTCTGCACTGGTTGGGTGCTTCCAACAAGTGTGCAAAGACTGTCCCTCAGGAATCTTGTCATAGCAGATGGATTTCACTCAAATGGCTCCATCTGTCATTTTTCATTTGTATGGCTGCAGCTTGAACTCAAAGAACACCTAGGACACATTTTCATCAAAATGCCTCACTAGGCAATCCAAGAGTTGAAAGAGATAAAGAAGATAATGCTCCAATTCTTACACTGGGCAGCAAATCTGACCCAAACAAAATTAAAATCTGGCAGATTCATTCAAGTTAAGAGATGTGAATAAAATATTCCCCCTTATCCCTTTACCCAATGAGTGGCAGAGGTATTTAGCAGAGGGAATTTTTCCCCTTCCTGTCTTTTTTTATTTTCCAGGGTTTGGCCATCTGTCCGCTATCAGGTCCCTTTGAATGAGAAACCAGTTTATAACCATAGAGCCATTTTCACAACTGTTCTCTTGCAGGGTAGCTAAGGATAGAAAGGAATGATTAAAGCTTTTGCTGGTTAACAATAACATAAAGTGGGAGCGGGGAAAAAAAGAGCTGATCTGAGTCTTGCAAGACAGAAGCAGATTTCAAACTACTGTCGTCCATAATTAGTCAGTCTGGAGGAGTGGAATCTACCCCACACTTGGCAGCACACAGCAGTTCAATTTTATATTTAAAGTACCTGGGTCTATTAAAATACCATCATTTCAAGCACATCCAGTCAGGTGCAGAAGTTCAATTTCCAGTAAGAAAAGGTGAATAATACAGATGGTGAGCACAGCTACAGAGTACAGACCTCCACCTTTTCATAAAGGGGTAGTTGCTACACATATCTCACACAGCATTCCCCTCTTTCAGTTGTAATTTAATATGCTTACACCTAGTATAGAGCTATCTTTTCCCTTTTATTTATTTTCTTTTCTCTCCTGAGAGTTTTATCAATATCAGTGCAGACATTTATCAAATACAGTAGTAGGGAAGGATAATACAAGTTTTCTGATAAAGCAGTAGTCACATTGTCTATATCAGGATGGTCACTGGATCACAAATGTACTGGTGTAATGAAAAAAAGTAGATTTCATTCGACTAGAATAAGGAGCCGTGCTTTTCAAAAACACACAAAAAGATAAAACACAAAAACCTGTTCAAAAAGTCAAGCTTTTCAGAAACATGTCATTAATTTAACAATAAAATCTGTGAGTTGTCATCATTACCTGACCAGACTGAGTGTCTTTATAAATTGAAAGTAAACACCTACTGACCAGAAAGTGGCACACAGCAATCTGCTAGGCATGTAAATATATCAACTCCAGGAACTTGTTTATGAAGGAAGCTAGCCCTAAAGAAGCCCTGCTCCCTTCCTTAGCAATCCAGAAGGGCATGCAAAGAATGAGGTGGGGAGCCTGTAGTGTTGAGTGCTCGTACAAAAGCAAAGAGCATTCTCCTACTGATTAGTGACTGGTTGGACATGACACGCTTCCATTTATTTTTCCTTGCATAGGTCAACAAATTCCAAACAACATCTATGTCTCTTATGTCACCCCAAACCTCAAAGTCTCCTTTTTTTCCTCAGAAAAGGATCGTTCTGAGATGCAAAACATACATTTTGGCACCAGTCTCTGCCACTCTTTTTTCCTTGAACCCTTCAGACTGGCATCCTAATCACTGCCTCATATTTGCATCTACACATTGGAAAAATCATACTACTATATATCAGTGGGATGATGCAAGTATAAGTTCAGCATTTGTACCATTCTGAAACTCCAAGGCCATAAGAAAGCTGCACCCCAAAGAAAGAGTACACAATGAAAAGAAATAACAGCTATTTTAGTGGACAAACACCCTCACAGAAAGCAATTCCAAATACTCTTTATTAATGCAGAGAAATGCTACTGTCACTTCTGTTGGCATTTTAAAGCTATTTTAAATGTAGAGCATTTTATACAGACAGATATTGGACTATAATCAAGTCAATGCCAGCAATACTTCAGTGTGACAAGATCAGAGAGATCCAATAGCTCAGGTAACCGTTCTGTTAACTCCAAAGAATTAGAAGGCCTCCGTGGCTGTACTTTTCTTCATCTTTGTATCACTAAGCCTTAACAAGATGCAAAGCATCTTGCAATGCACAGTGAAAATCACTTTTATAAATATGAGAGAAGCGAGATCAAAAATAGGTAGAGCAAGAAACTATGCAGGTGAGATCATCACGCACTAGTGGAACTCTACAGAAGGACTTGCATAGCATTCTTCTGCAATAGGCCTAATCCCAGCTAGTATCTCAGTTTTATGAATAGTAAATTCCCCTCATGCTTAAAAAAATTATAGAAGTCAATTAAAAAATGTAACTCTATATAATGTCTCTATATATACACACATATTAGATATGTATTATAAAAAGAGATACTGATGACAGAGAGAGACATGAGAGATTCGCAACACAGTGAGGTGAATCACTTTATAAAATATACTTATGAAAGCTCAACAGGGAATACTTAAAGCGGTGGGTAATTGCTTGTTCCCTCAATACTGCTGAATTTAGAAACGAACAGTAGTAATAACATTCATAATGAAAATCCCTTAACTGTTTAGAGACCGCAAGTCTAGGCATACTATACACTGACTACTCTATTAGTGATTTTCCATAGGACAGGGAATTTTAAAAGCATATTTTTTGTTCAAAATGCTACAGTATTTAACCACTTAATGGCTGTTTTCCTGTCCTCTAAACAGTCAAATCAGTCTAGAAAAAAAGAGAATATGGAAAAGTTACAGTAATCTCACAAATTCATTCAACATCGATTTTATTAGCACACTTTCACGCCTAGAGGATCCATCAAGACCTTAGTAGGAAGAGAGAAATTGAACAGTTGAGAAGTCTGGGCTACTACCAGTCACTGGGCAGATTTAATGTAACACTAATATTGAGACAAGGAGAGATTGCAAACAAATTTGAAGACCTTTCTGCAAATTCTTATTTTTACTTTGGGAAAAAATCCCACACAGATAACATATGATTCTTTGAATTCAGCCTAGAAAGCTAGTTTCTTCCCATTTCACACTCCTACAAAAGAATGCCATCTTAACTTACCTGCTGTAGAAAGTAGAGCTTGCTGTTAATCTTGATCTTTCTTCGTCATTTAAAAACAACAGGCAAAATTTTTTCCACTTAGTCAAAACCTTATTTCAATAAGGTAGCTGGGTAAGGTTTTGAAATGTTTCCCTCTGTTTGGTTTGGTTTAAAGATCACTGCAGTCAAAATTAGCTTTTCCGTTGACTTCAACAGAACATAGGTTAGGCCATCGACCTTGCTCCATTCCAGACAGCATGAAGATTTTAACCAAGTCCTTTGAAGTATTTCCAAAAATACCACAGCATTGTGACTTGCAGAGGCAGAAAGGAGGGGAAGGGAAGATAAAGCAAAGCTATTTAGATCAACCAATCAGCTATACCTTGCCTCCTTGTATAGAGAAAACAGATACGGCATCAAGCAGTTATTTTGTAAGGCTAAGGGGAAAAAATTTTCACATTAAACATGTATTGATTGTCATTTGGAATTAGGCACCTCACTAACCACTCAGACTCATGTACTACTGCCCAAGAAAACACTCAGCAACACTAGAACAGATTTCTGCCATCCTGCCTGAAAAACCTGTATCCCATCCAAACTAAAACTCTTTGTCTTTTCTTCACCAAAGCCATGTCTTATCATTTAGGATTCTGAAGCATTCACTCTATCCTAATACAGAATAATATTATTTTGATACATCAAGATATCACCTCACACCATGAGAAAGATTTGCACAAAGAAAGACACAGTATTCTCCAATAGCCCACTTATTCAGTTGCTACAGAATACAGCACTGGGTGTTCACACAGATTTGCCACTTCAGACTCAGACATGATGCTGTCATGCCAACCAAAAACTCAGACAAATTTATAATTTTAATTCCAAGGCAGCAAAAACCCAGATCCAACTGTAATTTCCAGTAAAGACATACCTAATAATTTCATTCTCCCAGCTTCCTCTTTTTAAGCATGACTTTTTCTATATGTTAAAGGCAACATAATAAGAAGGACATTGTAACGGCTTTAATCATTCAGAAGAATAAAAAATACAACTAAACCATAAGTCATATATGTTTCTCACAATCAACTGCGCAAGAATTTCACCATCAAGTATGAAAAATTCTCAATCTATTGCAATTTTGCAATAAAATAAATGAAAACTCCCTGGAAATGCTGAGAACAGTATCCTAAAATATTATTTTAACAAACAAGAGAATTTGGGTGTGTCATACAGCTCCAAAGTGCTGCAGCTGCAGTAGAGGGTTGCCCAGTAATCAGGTCACTGTTGAACTAGATACAAGAAAAACTATAAAGATTGAATTCTGCCTCAGTCCCACTATTGCCAACTGAAAAGCCATTTTTGCACAGAATCACAGCAATGATAATGAGGCCAGGCCCTTTCATCTTCAGATTATATGATAAAATTTAGTAAGCTTTACTGCTCTATTTGAAACATGGGAAAAATGTGACAAGTGTACCTGCTAAAGGTCAACAATGTTAATTACGGAATCAAGAGCCTTGTAAATTAGAAACATACTCTGATGACACAAATTTGTTCTAGTATAACCGACTATTTGAGATGGGGTGTAAGAACTAAGCTGGGGGTGAAGTTTACAGCTTTCTGGTTTTCAGTCCAGTAGTCCATGTCCAACATGAGTGTCCAACACTCTAAGTCAAATAGGTCTAGGCAAGCAGCAGATCACCATAATAGGCTTTGAGATACTACATCTGTTCCAGAGACGGCATGACTTTGATACAGCCTTGTTCTGAATTTTCTTTTCTTACTTTGGATGTACTTCTAAGGCTATGTAAAAGTTATAGATAAGCCAAAGCTCCATGTATGCACATTGCGAAGAACTCTGCATCCTAACTCAACAGGATACAAAATCTATCATTCAGGACTAGCTGTACACAGTGATATATTGCTATTTCCTTTATCATACTTTGAAAACCACCATTTCAGTCCCTCATGTATATGTATCTTGATTCTCATTTATCAAACAGCAGCAATGTCCTCTTCTGCTAAACTAAACTGCCTAATGTGCAGTGGATATCAGCTTTCCCCACAGCATACTGAACAACTAAGTGAGCATACTCTAAAAGACTTGATCACAAGAAGGATAAAGTGTTTACCTCTGATGTTATCAAGATAAGACTGGTTTACATTACAATACCATTACTGCTTTGAGCTATAGTAAACAGATAATTTTCCTTATAGTGTTTGTTGCGCCCTTAAAATTTTCATGGATGAAATCTAGAACAAAAGAGATTAATTGGAATAGAAATTATAAGATGCTGAGTAACAAAAAAGTATCTAATTTTAAAGCAGATGTAATTTCAAAGACTTCAAGATACAGGTCTAAGTCTTATGTCAGACTTTCTGTGTAAATAAAGGTAATACTGTGTTTTGAATGGTCAAAATAAAGCATTTAAAAATCATTTTCATTAGCACAATACTAAGCTGCTATCAATACATTTTTTCAATAAACATCTCTTTCATATTTAGCCTTTATGTCTTAGAGGCATTTAGATTATTTACTCCAATAAAACAATTTCATTTAAAGGATTTTATTCACATTTCACAGTCTGCTCATGACCTACTTCTTTGTATTTGAACTAAAACTAATCATATTTCCCATGCACTTTACGGAATAATAAGATCAGGAATGGAATATTGGAAGGAATGGAAAAATACCACAGAAGATGCTTCCACACTGCTTCAGACAACCATGAAACAACTGCATCCACAAGTCTGAAATACTGTTTCTGATTTGGTGGCAGTCATAGCTACCCTGTACTCCTCCCCAAGGGTATGTCCACCCCAAACACTGTAACAGCGATGCCTGAGTTGATGTATTAACATAGTGCAGCAGACTGCACTGCAAAGAAATCAGCCTAGATTTTGAAAAACTGCATAGCTTAACTAACACAGAACTATGTCCAAGCAAATAAGCCTGGCAGCCTCAGGAGAGCAGCAAACACTTTGTAAATAGCATTAATTGTAATCAAAATGAAGAAAGAGACTTGTTAGCCTTGTGCAGTCCTGCACCGTGTTGTTGGCATTCCTCCCAAGCCTGGCTTTTCATTCCTGACTTCTTCAGTCCCCAGCAGCACCAGCCTCAACTCTCTGCCCCAGCTTCCAGTGCCCAGCATTGACATGCCCAAAGAGATTTAGCATGGCTTATTAATTTGACATCATCTCGGTAACTTTCTGTGAGACCTAGGCCAGATTTTAATGGTACTTAAAAATCAATGAGATCGATGCACTTCAGAAAGTCTCAGTAGACAATTATCAGCATTCTTAATCAAGTCAAAAGATCTAAAACAAAAAAATCTGTGGATCCTGACATTCTTCCATTTTCCAAAGGGCTTAGTAGTCAGAAAAATTAATCCTGGGGTTGCAGTCTAGTAAAAGACAATTTGAGACTAAAATCTTGCAAGGTATGAAACAGCAATCCCCAGTAGGGGATACTATAACAGAACTTTCACTGTTAAATATTTAGGTAAAATAAATTATGCAAGTTTGCTAGGAAAATTAGAAAAGTTGTGAGAAATATAGTTTACAACACATGGGGTTTTTCATGTATCATTTCAGTAGGCAAGTCCAACTGGGCACCTCAGTTTCAGCAGTACCAATGTACAGCACAGAGATATAAATTCTACTGAAGATGCATCACTTTCAGAATTTTCTGGGATCTCCTTGTTAGCTGATTTATAAAATACTGGCTTTTTTAAGCATGCCTTTGTTTCTTTAAAGTATACACAATAGCAAGCATGAAATTTTAGATATAACATTTGTCAAGTTGAGCAGAAAAAATGTCCCATTTGCTGGTGATTAGTACCATACCTGGTTTCCACTGACAATTTTAAAGGCTAGTGGATGTGCTGAACCCCTTTTGAAAGGCTATCCAAACATTAGATCTTTTATTATATTTAAAAAGAATTATCAGACATTTAATCATCATTGCTTACATTCTCAAGGCCAAAATGCAGGGATTTTAGATTCTTTAATACTTTTTGCTCATGAAAAGTCAGACCACTAGCCTTTTAGCACTATAGTGATACAAACTACTGTGAATTACCACAGTGGACTGAATGATTTATTAATACCCCAGGCTCTCTTTTTCTGTCCTGTATCTAGCCACAACAGAATCTATACTGGATCGCAAATCATAATGACCTATGCCCAAAACCCAAGGGCAAACTGCCACTTTTAAAGATACATAAAGATTAATAACTGAAAAAGGAAAGAAATGTATGCATTATTTGCTATATTAAATCATCTTTCTAAACAGTGTTCTCTTTCAGGTTGCAACAAGTAAAATCAAAGGAATACAAAAATCTTAGTCTGATATTTCTGCAAATGCAGTACAGAATGACAGCCTACGGACCAGCAAATTCAACAGCATCACTCGTGTTCCCATTTTCGTTATGCCAAAAGAACAAATCCTTCACTCTCCTTCATAAATGGCTTCTCCTGCTCAGCAAAACAAAAATTGTAACAACAGAAATAATTTCTTGTTAAACCAATTGTTAAGTAATTAATGAGGTAAAAAATCTTTTGGCAATGCAAAAAATACAGTACTCTCCATCTCCATTAGTTTTAGCAGTATATGAGCCTAATTTTGTTGGGAAAAGTAAATTGATGTGCTGTATCTAAGACTCAAGGAGCACCTCTTGCCAGTTCAGAGCTGTACAGATAAGACAACTACAACTGCTGGAAGAAGTTATACCAAGGGCAAGTGTTCTTTATCTCACTGCATGTCATTTCTTAGCAGATTGTACAGTATTAGTATAAAATAATATAGTCAAACCATTTTTAAAATTTGATAGCATTCACATTTATTTGTAAATTTTTTCCTCCTTTCCTACAGTTAATACACACAAGAAGTTCAAACAGAACAACAGAGAACTACATTAATAGGGTTTTATACTGTGGTATGTTACAAGGATGCCTACAAAGCCATAGTATTATACTAACAGCTTGAGCTTTTGATTCAAATTGTCAAGTTCAAATGTTTCCATGAAAACATGATTAGTGCAAAAATAGGAACAGCTTCCATTTTTAATCACTTCTGTTTGGATGATATCTGACAACAGCCTTTACCACCCCTGCAAGTGATAACATAGCACTTGCTGGGGTACCTCATTACTGTTTCCTCCAAACTCAGCACGGGCTACCTTTGGCAATAAATGGTACAGCTCACATCCTACCGTTCACAGGCAGCGATGTGGGGGGAGCAGCATTTACACAGAACAGAAGATGCATGAGCTGTCGCTCCACTAATCAGTACAGGAGCATCATATTAATCAAAAGATCAGCAACAGCGCAAAACATTAGACAAGGATCCAGATGGTAACTCTGCAAGATTTTCAAAATACAATACCTATTTACAGGGTGATATTGCATTATATTCAGACACAAAATCCAGGGAAGATGGGTAGATAATTCTATGCCAAGATAGGTTAAAAAAAAACAACCCAACAAACATATTTCAGGGAAAATTCTTCTTTTCCCTAAAAGTAGAAAGATACCTAGGCATAACAGTGGATTTGTACTTGCCAGTCCTCCCCTTTTTTCTGTACTACCCCCAGCCCTTCTACTCTGCAGGAAAGAAAAAAAAAATCTATTCAATCATACTGTACTAAGAGATTAAGGCTGAAAAATACCTTTGTTTTCTAAAAGAGCATCACCACCTCTCCATATTAATTAACCTCACCCCCAACTATAATCTCAAAACAGTAAATGGAGGTAAGAAAAGGAGAAAAAAATTGAGTAATGTGGCACAGGAAGAAATGGGTAGAACAAATGCAAAATATAAATCCTAACAATGTACTCTTAATCCCCTCTAACTTTCTATAGGGTCACTGAAGGGAAGATAGGAAGAAAAAAGTGGGGAAATCCCTACCCAGCCATGTGTCTTCAGGAGCTTCTTTCCCCAAGACAGCTAGGCAGGTGGGATGCATCCTACTCCTCATCACCTGAAGCATGTTGGCCTTTGCCTGTGACCACCAAGGAAAAATTAGTCACTGTAAGGTTCTGCTTCCTCTAAAATTTTGCCTGGTAATGCCAGTCAGCTCAGAAACGGTCTCGGCAAAGCTATTCTGACTTCTTCAGCAACTGGCATGAGTAAACTCGTGAGCATGTCACAACACCTCATCAGCTCCACCTGAAACAGCATCCCCTTTGAGCACAGCCCTCTTTCAGAAGCATCTTCCTGTTTCTCAAGTCTTGTTTCAGTTAATCCTACCACTTCAGACACTCAAGGGCACACTTGCCTTTTGCAGCCATGACTGCCCAAGGTAGCAATAATCCACCAAAAAAAGAGGCAGTTCTGATTTCAAAGGACTGAAGTTTCAAAGTGCTAGCTTAAGTCTGCAAAGTTCAGTCCCAGATGGGAAACAACCAAGCTGAGCCAATTATGAAGCTAAACTGGAAATCCATCCCCCCGCCCCTGAATGAAAAGGAGAAGAGAGAGTGGAAGGAAAGCACATGCAAATGAAATAGCCTCTCAACTGAGATCTGTTTCCTGATGTTTTCTATGCTTCTTTCTGCAAAGTAGTGCAACAGAATCATTCTACTCTGTGCTTCTGTGAATGATAATTTAAAAATCATAACGATGATGGCAGGAGACCCTGCTCAACTAGCAATTACTGGGCTTTTTTGTAGATGTTAAGAAAGTAAGCTACTGCCATTACCACCCTTTGCACTGCTGTAACACAGCACAGAAACAGTCACACTCTCTTCTGCAAAATGCAGATAAAAGTAAAGACAAATATTTTTCAGAATAGACATAGTCATATGTTGTAAGAGTTGTAATTACTTAATCACTGTTATCTTGGATGGGATGTTCAGAAAAAAGAATTTTCAAAAGAAAAAAGTTGTCTGTTCCCATTCATTCAGTGGAAACGGATGAAGTTTCAAAGTGCTGAGAAGCAAAGCCCTTACAACCAAACACTTCTCAAAAATTTTGCTTTGAAAGAGAACATTGAAGTTTCATTCATCCCTCTGAAAACCTGATCTTTTTTGTGTAAGCTTCCCTCTTTAAATTTGTTCTAGCTCTCCTAAGGCTAGTACAAACTTACATGTTGCAGCTAAAGAACTTGCTTAAAACATAGTATGACAATAGTACTTTCTCTTAAATTTAAATAAAAATAAATAGAAATCAAATATGTTATTTTTGGGCACTCTCCCCACATTTACACTGACTATCCATTTCTGTCAGATAATTTCATTAGTCTGTGAGACTGCTCTAATTGTGCTTTTCTGAACTATTTATGTGAATGACCAATAAAATACTAAAAATGGTGCTCTGAAACTGGCCTTAGTACTTGCTTGACTTCCTATGACCAATATCAATGAAGTTTCAAAAAGAAATCAAAGCAACAGCTGGAGACACTGACACATTACCTTTCAATTCAAATAAAATACTAAGTATTCAACTTATTTAGTTAATCAGAAAAGACTGAAATAATTAATATGATAAAATATAGCATAAAAACTTGGTGGTTTTCTGACTATTAAGAAATTTTGCTACCTGACAAATGTATCTTTATATTCAGGGTACTTAACACAGGTCCAGCAGAAGTGGGAAGACAAAGCTGTGCACACTTTGCAGTGCCCAAATGCCTCCAAGCTAAGCAGTTCACACCAATACAGAGTAGCTGTTTTAGAAAAAGAAACAGATTTCTCCTCCCAAAGAGTTATCAAATTTACGTACAAATACATGTGATGTTATTCTCATTAAAATCATTATGTGTATAAAAGGCCAAGGTCCTCCTGCAATAAAAGGGCTGAAAATTAAAACTGGATCCTCTATGTGGAACAATTTACTCATATACTGAACTGAAGCATCTCTTTTGTACTCTTAATTTTCTTACTTTACATAAATGAATACACACTTCAGACAAGCTACAATATATGACCACCATGGAAAGACACAATTCAAGACAAGACAAAATACCAATAGCTGCTGAGTCCATAATAAGAAACACCCTTTCTGTTGTTTTTTGTTCAATCTCCCTTCTAGTACCTCCCAGAGAACATCATGTTGTGGGCAAAGGAGTTTCAGTCCCTTGCTCTGCTGGGGAAGGGGTCACTGGTCCTATTAACTTGAAATTGCCTGTTTTCTATTTCAGACAGTGACATACAGGACTTAGTCCAGTGCCATGCTGCCAAAACGCTGAAGGAGCGGAAGAACATGACATACGAGAAGAAGCTGAGAGAGCTGGGTTTGGTCAGGCTTGAGAAGAGAAGGACAAGGGGAAAAAACATGCAGAAAATACACCTAAGTGCTGTCATTCACAATCCTAATGCTGACTATAAACTTAACATATGACTTCTACATAAACCCTATCAGTTACTTCAAATCTCAATCCCGCAATAACTATTTTTATATTTATAATTTTTGCAAGACTTTTGAAAGTTTTACAAAAATCTTAAGTGCTGACCTAATTTAAAAGTTTAAGAGTAATAATTAGAAGTGACTGTGAGACTTGTAAATCCATTAAGAGATACTGGAGACCTTTATAGGTCATCAACATATGTTAGAGCTTAGTATTTACTTAAAATGCAGAAATTTTAATTTTTCAAACTCTCTATTATTTGGATTTTTTCTCTTGTTCTCTTCTTGTGTTTCTAACTCCTGAAGAGTCCAAATACATGCTTCCAAGTCTCTGATCCTTTATAGTTCAAGCTATGTGGAGTGTGCACAAAATTAGGTTATGATTTGCAAAAAAAGGCTTAGCTCAAAAATTAAAAAAATGCAGCATGTGCAATAATTACTTCATTTAAAGAAGAGTTGTGCAGAAATGAAAGTTACCAGAAGACTGAAGAACCCTTTATATTGATTAGAGTTTAAAAGGCTAACAAGAATAAAGACTCCTCTTTAAAAGAATAACAATAATAAAGAATCCTGTGAACAGGTATTAGTACAGGGTAATCACCACTAATGAGTAATCATTAGAAAACGCATTCTAACATCTTAAGGGATCTCAAGCATGAACAGAAAGGAGGTAACAATTTATGGAATATGGATATTCATAGCAATGGAAAGGTTTACCCATCTCAGCACCAGATTCTTCTTTATAGAATAATAAGGCCATTTCCTTTTCTTTTTCACCTTTAATTTTATGTTTCTGGAATTATATTAGGACAGTTAGTCTAATGAAGATCAAGTAAACAGAAACACATGCCTTTGCAAGTTCTACCATTGATTAGTCTTTACGTATCTATTATGATTTTAGCATACTAAGCTATTGCAACTAATGTTTGTACAAATCAGATCAACGTTGCCTTAAGGTAAAAATAACTGATCAGCTCCAAAATCTGCACTGAACTGGAATAACAACGCTAGCATCTTTTATGCAGTGTCCTTTATATTGTGTGATGCCCTGGGGGCTTGTATGTCAAAACACAGTTGGGTTAATTAAAACCAAGGTCAAATGAACAGTGTTTCTAGTTTATTTTGTAAGTAGGTATTACATCAAATTTCCTAATATCAGCAAGTCAGGTATCTAAATTTGAGCTGCAAAATTAGTCCTAAACATCAGTTAATTTAATAAGGGTCATGGAGAGATTAATATCTATTTAAAGGAATAAGAAAGTAATAGTGAGTGCTACACATTCTGCTGAACCTCCTATAGTACATCTGAGGTTTCACAGCTTCCTTAGCCCATTGTTCTTTTTTTTTCATTTGTACCAAGAGTTGTAGATAGTTAAAAGGAAAAACCCATTTATAGAAAACAGTGCCATATATACCGATCAAAAACTAAAACATTTACATGTTTTCTTATCTCGCCAGTATTCTTGCAACAATTAGCAAGTAGGAGGAAAGGAGTGCTCCTGAGTGTATAATGTAAGCTGACTGGCTTATTTTCCTTACCAGGTATGCATTAGAGCCTGGTTTAAGCCTGACTTTATTTCTTATTGTGGGAATAAGAACCTGCAGCTCAACCGAATGTATGCCAAGCTCTTAAATGGTCTGATTGCTGTGGGCATCGTGTCAGCTTTGTTGTGTAGGAGACAGTCACACTCCTATGTAAACAGCATTAAATATACCAGAGAACTAACGACCTTCAGAATTCGGGGAAAATGTCTCTCCCCAAATAGATTTTACTTAATCTCGGGTACGCAAATTCTACAGACACATTAATTTAAATGTCAGGTTTGCTATGCATATGCCCCAAATCACCTGTTTTGATAGACTTGTACCAAACCTTATCAACTAGCTTCACAGCTACAATTCTGAAAGCTTGATCCAGGCAGTATTGGAATTGTACACTTAACATTTTTCTTGCATTATATTAGTAATGTCCAGTCAAAATCTCAGGAGTGGCTGGAATTACACAGATTTGAGTTAAACAAGCTTGAAGTTTTCTAAGGCCTCTGAATATAAAAGTGACCTTAAAAATTACTTGTTTTCAAATTACAGACTCAATTAGGGAATGAAAAGGATTATGGCCTCTGCTGCTTTTCTAACAGAGGCTTGGTTTATTATCATTAATAAATGATACTTAACCCAGACATCCACAGAAAGATAAAACCAGTATATTTTTCTCAGAGAGAATACCCTTTAGTGACCTGTATTGGAAAGATCCTCAGATCTTCAACTTAAAATCTGTAATTATAAAAATAATGGTCCTTCAAGGTCTAAAAACCTGATGAATTTACTACATTTGTCTTAAGGAAATGCTCATGATACACTAAAGACTCTCAGTACAAAATGACCCTCCAGCTGCATCCACACAATTTTTGGGAGGTCACAGGACTCATGGCTTCAGGGAAGCCTGAAGACACTCTCACCTTCTTCATCACTTGATTGCCAACAAGGACTGTTCTGGAAAGAGGGTCAGCTTCTGCTGCATCCACTTTCAGGGGTGATGGCTGCCCTGTGCTCCCCCATAGTAATTAATCAGTCTCCCAATCTAGAATGTTTGCAACTGATAGATTTCTACCCTCAGATCCTTCTCACCTGCTCTCCTTTCTTCCTGCTTCAAAGGTTAGTTTATAGCATAATGTATTTCCCCCCACCAAAAAAAAAAATCCCTCCTAACAGTCCTAAAATAAATAATAATTAAAAAAAAAACCAAAAACCCACAACACAACAAACAAACCCAAACCACAGAAAAAGCCCCAACCAAAACTAAACCCCAAAACCACAAAAAGCCCCCATTTTCTCTCCACCCATCAACTCTTCTGTGCCCAAGTTTTCCCTCCCACCCTAAAGGTGACGCCTTGGGTTTGAGATGCTATTGTTGTTTTCATGTCCTTTGCAGAAGCAGGTATTTTTGTTGTCATTCAGCATAATTTAACTTCCCTAAATTCATGGTCCAAGGCAAAATGTCATATGAATGTTCTGCCAATTTGGTTTTCAATTTTAAATTCATCATTCCCAAAATCATACTGAAGCCCTCATTCAATTAAAGCCTCTTCATTTACTTCAATTACACCAGTACTGATCCTGTTTCTTCCGACACAATTCCACCATAATCTGGTTACTTTTCACTGTAGCCATCATATTTCTCTTTTAAATACATAATCCCATGTACATTTATAACATACAGACTGAACAATGTTATCCAAACATTGAAAAAGGAATGAAAGAAAAGTAATTTGCCTGTTGTTCTGAGCAGATGCAGAAAAGCTCCATGTTTCATTGTCACTTGGAGGTCTGACTGTAGTTTCCACAGATATTGGATAGTCACATTAGGCACTCTGTTCTTCCAAAGGACATAAAATGGCAGACCACTTCAGTGGCTACTCTCCACTTCCAGTTTACTAAGCATGGAAATTATTATGCCAGTAACACATCCGTGTACATCACCTGGGACAGACTCTCCTACCTCAGGTTAATGCAATTCTTTGGAATAAACACAGCATGTCCAGAGGCTCTGAAACAAGTCACTTTGGGCCCCACATTGCCTTTCTCCCTCTTCCCAGTCTGCCTAGATGACATGTCATATCACACTGTGGGACTTTAGATCTCAACTACATCTACTACACCCTCAATAACAAAGATTCATGTCTCACAGCGTATTTCACAGTGCTTTCCCAATTTCAGTTTGAATGCTTCAGGTGATAACACTTCCACTGAGAAACTCCTCAGCAACATTAACAGCACCTACTTACAATTTTTTTGTCCCTTGGTATTTGTCTTAATGATACCCCTTTACTGCCTCCCTCATTGCTGAACACCAAAAAATTTTTAAAAAAAGTTATCTGTGCTTACATACAACTAATTTGTTCACAATTAGATTAACTTTATTATACCCATTCTCCTTTCCATAGTTCCTGTTCAATCTTTCCTTCGAGTCCTCCAACTTGCTTTCTTTAATTCTCTAATAAAGTTTTACTTACTTTTGCTGTGAATCTGGAATTCAGTACAGCATTCTGTGTGGAACCAGAACTACCTATAACATCAGCTCTAAACTAAACTTGTAGTGTGTTGCAACTACTGGTTTCTCCAATATTTCTTAGAAAGCCCCACCTCTTCTGTTTTTAACTAGTCACACATGTATCATTCTAGTTCTCCAAATTATTCTTATCCAACAATTAATTTTTCCCTCACAAGCTTTCCATAGATCTATTTGGTATCATCTTTTTCCAGGCGGAAAGTAATTTTGATTTCTACCTCTGCAGCACAGATACAGCTTCTGGTTTTCATTCACTGAAAGATTTGTACTGTGACACACATTCCCTCTTCCAGATGCTTAATAAAGTTATTAAGTGAGAAATTATCTCATTTACTACCTCACTATACATTTCATGAAACCCAACTGAACTACCTCTATCTGTGCGTGTGCATGATCTTTCATCTGGTTTTCTAGAACTGAAGCTGCCAAGTATTGGATCAGAATAAGGGCAAGAGCATGCCTGCAGCCTCGAGAGGCTCAGAGACCAAAGCTAGTAAAAAGATTATGTTTGAGTCTAGGAGTAGAGAACCAAACATAGAACCAAACACTGACAAGTTCACCAATATGAACTTGCATCAAAAAAGTACACAGATTTTGAATATATTTCGAAATGTGGAAAAGAACAATGCAAAAGAGGGGATTTCTTTAAAAAAAAAAACAAACAAAAAACACAAAAGTTATTTTTTATATCTTTTTTAGCAACAATTAGGTTTGCCTGATCTTTAATCCTGAAAACAAAGGAGGTTTTAAGTGGACGTTACAGCTTAAAATTACTACTCTTTCTTCAGTGGATGAAGAATGTTTACAAGCTGCTGGAAAACCATGCTTTTCTCCAGCAGAGGTAGACAGAAATATCTGCCAATCTCTATTGACCTTTTCTCCCTGAAAGATTTTTCATACCATAGTGCCTATCATTGCTTGATTATTTGCCATACAAGCTGATAAGCCTCCACACTCAGAGTTGATCCTTTTAATAAAATATAAGTCTCACCCTCAATTAGTCCAGCAATTACAGCAATTATAAACAACTGTCACCCTCTAAAGAGTAAGTGATCACACATTAAAAGCTGTCAAGGTACATTGTGACCTACTACGTCCCCTCTGACTGGGAAACAACTGTGGATGTGACCTCCAGAGATGGGCAGAGTTTTCTGATGGATTAAGTTTGTCTTTGCTTTAGCTAGAAAAATTAAAGAACTAGCATAAGCATTCATGTGTGGCTGTTTCTGCACACCTACCTAAAGCAAAACAAGAGCAGCTGACAGCTGATAATGTGAAAGGCAGATGTCGCACCTAGGAGACTGCTTTCCATTTCTTAACCTCAATCCTTTGGTTGGAACTTGCTGCTGTTTTCAGCAACAGAGTGTTCATCCTCATTAAGCCATGAAACAGATTTGAGTTAAAATTGATTTAGCATTAATTAATAAAAATGCCATAAAGCAGCACTCAGACATCCTGTAAAAGCATCTATTTGTAAATTACACTGAAGCCACCGGGCAAATTAAACCTATGAACACTCAGTACTCCAGTATGCAATCATTAAGCCAAGCCACAAATACCGTGAGAATCAAGTTATCAAGCATAAACTTATCTGTGGTAGCCAACAGTGTCACAGTGCATTAATGCTCTTGACCCACAGTAAACACAAGAAAACCTGAATGAAAGGACCAGGCTCAGATTACGCCGTATTTGCTACTGACACGTAAGCAGTCACCAGTGACTAGGAAAGTATTTGGATATTTACATCTACTGCCCTCAAAGATACAATGAAAGAGAATCCCAGAGTGGAATATTCTGGTCTGGGCAGGGGTCTGAAACCTGCTTTTGTATTCTCTACTGAAGGACAAGGACCTGTAGAATCAATAGATGACTAACAAATATATTGCTCCCAGTAATTTGTTTAACTGAAGTCACTTCAGCTATATTTTGCAACAGATGTTTGTGAACTGCCATGAAGGTCACCTTATTCAGTTCATCACAATCTACCTTCAAAATTATAGAATGCATTAACCAAACTCTGCTTCAAAACAATGAAAACAGGTTTCTTTGCCAATTTGGCCTATTCCTATTTTTGAAGCCTCCAATCTAGGGTCTGTAAAGATGTACACATTTTCAGTGTAAGTGAATAGTCTCACTGATCTGGTGTATAAAACTAATAACGCAATTAACCCTTTACAGAATCAGAAAGTCAATTCCAAATTTAGATTTTCAATTTAAACACTGAAGTACTCTGCTACACAACAGAGATGGAGGGCATATAACCAGATTCAGCATTTACATTAATGTCAAAACTAGATATTGCATCTTCAAACATTTGCTTTTCATTTCTCTGGTATGATCTTGTATTTCTGCAGTTATAAAATTGGATTTATTGACCTGAATTACTGGAGTGTGAAATATGAAGTAGTCTGTGATTCTAACATTCTTCAAAAAAGCCAAGTACTATAAATTAGTTGGTAATAACATGTGTTTGTACTGTGAAAAAAAGTTTAATAAAAAATATTCAAAACTAAAAATCTACTTCCTCAGTAGATAAGAGCCACCAAGCATCATAAGGTATTACCTGCCTCATGTATTCAAGAGTGGTAGTATGGTGTTTTATGGAAAGAGAAAACACATTTGGAGAAAATGAAAATACGAAACTGGGAAGTTTGTTTTTAATACTTACTTAAATGAAACAATCATATTTTTCCCTCCATGCACCTCCCTCATGATAGGCAAGAAACAATGTTACTTCCCAAGCACTTCTTTCTCAAAACTTAAATATACACTTTATCAACACAGAAAATATACAGGATCACTATGACTTCTGTAAGGCTGTCAGGGAAATACTGCTCACTTTCACACTCAGAGTACCCCAGGCATACTCACAGTCATCCCACCTGCTCAGGCAGGAAGCCTAAAAAGTAACACTTTATCAATTATTTGCATACAAACCCAAATACCACACATTAGAAACGGCCTCTAACAGGCAAGCCCTTTGTCCAGCAGCATCTTCAGTTTTACCCGCACAGGAGGACAAGACTTACAAGTTGGAAATACTTTAATATGCACGTATTGTTTGAGCATCCCATTGCTACAATTTCTGAAAAGGGAACCACAGAATCACACAGAATCACAGGTTGGAAGGGACCTCAGGGATCATCTAGTCCAACCGTTCTAGGAAGAGCACAGTCTAGACAAGATGGCCCAGCACCCTGTCCAGACGACTCTTGAAAGTGTCCAATGTGGCCGAGACAACCACTTCCCTGGGGAGATTATTCCAATGGGTGACTGGCCTCACTGTGAAAAATTTCCCTCTCGTGTCCAATTGGAATCTCCCCAAGAGCAACTTGTGTCCGTTCCCCCTTGTCCTCTCCATGTGACTCCTTATAAAAAGGGAGTCTCCGTCTTCTTTGTAGCTACCCCTTAAGTACTGATACATGGTGATGAGATCCCCTCTGAGCCTCCTTTTCTCAAGGCTGAACAAACCCAGTTCTCCCAGCCTATCCTCATATGGCAGGCTTCCCAGTCTTTTGATCATCTTGGTGGCCCTTCTCTGCACCCCTTCCAGCCTGCCCACATCCTTTCTTGTATAGCAGGGACCAGAACTGTACACAGTACTCCAGGTGTGGCCTGACAAGCGCTGAGTAGAGCGAGATGACATCTTCTTTCTCTCTGCTGGTGATGCCCTTTTTGATGCAACCCAGCATCCTGTTGGCCTTCTTGGCCACAGCAGCACACTGTTGGCTCATGTTGAGCTTCCTGCCCACCAGGACCCCCAGGTCCCTTTCCACAGAGCTGCTCTCCAGCCAGGTGCATCCCAGCCTGTGCTGCACTCCTGGATTATGTTTTCCCAAGTGCATGACCTCACACTTGTCCTTGTTGATCTTCATAAGGTTCTTGCTGGCCCACTCTTCCAGCCTATCCAGATCTTCCTGCAGAGCAGCTCTCCCTTCTGGAGTGTCTACTTCCCCACTCAGCTTGGTGTCATCAGCAAACTTCATCAGGTTACACTTGATGCCGTTATCCAGATCACTTATGAAGATGTTGAATAACATTGGGCCCAATATTGACCCTCGGGACACCACTTGTGACAGGTTGGCACTTGGAAAAGGAGCCTTTTAGGGTGCAGCCTGTCAGCCAGTTCCCCACCCACTGCACAGACCACTTGTCTAGGCCATGACACATCAAATTTCTCCTGGAGGATGCCGTGAGGAACCATATGGCAAGTCTTGGAGAAGTCCAGGCAGACAGTGTCCACCACCTGCCCCATGTCAACCAGGGAAGTCACTTTGTCATAGAAGGCCACCAGGTTTGTCAAACACGATCTGCCTTTAGTGAAGCCATGTTGGCTGTTCCCAATCACGTGCTTCATTTGACTTGTGGTGGACCCCAGGAGGACGCATTCCATAACTTTCCCACGGACTGAAGTAAGGCTGATGGACCTATAGTTACTCAGACCTTCCCTTGAGCTCTTCTTGTAGATAGGGGTAACATTTGCCTTCCTCCAGTCCTCTGGGACATCCCCCGTTCTCCATGACTTCTTGAAGATTATGGAGAGTGGCCTCATGATAATGTCGGCCAGTTCTCTCAACACCCTCAGGTGGACGGTGTCAGGGCCCATCGATTTGTAGGGGTCAAACTCTGAAATAATTCACATACTAACTCTTCCTTCACTGATGGTGGGTCAGTGTTTGGATCAACCGGCAATTTCGTTCCCAAAGCTTGGGACCCAACAGTGTTGGTAAAGACAGAGGTGAAGAAGGTGTTGAGGACCTCTGCCTTTTCAGCATGATTGGTGATTGACTCTCCTATTCTGTTTAACAGTGGGCCTATGTTTTCCTTCTGTTTCTGCTTGTGGTTGACATACCTGAAGAATCCTTTCTTGTTATTTTTGATATCTACAGCCAGTTTCAATTCAAGCTGGGCTTTTGCTTTTCTAACTGCATCTCTGCACACTCTGGCAATGCCCTTGTATCTCTCAACAGATAATCCTCCACATCTCCATCTCTGGTATGCTTCTCCTTTGGATTTGAGTAGACCTAGGAGTTTGTGGTTGAGCCAAGGGGGCCTCTTGCTCCACTTACTTCCCTTTCCTTTTTAGGGGATAAACTGGTTTTGTGCTTCCAGGAGAGAGTTCTTGAAGAACTCCCAGCACTCACTAGCTCCTTGGTCTTCCGTGGAAGCATCCCATGGAATCCCTCTCAACTGAGCCCTGAGTGAGCTGAAGTTTGCTCTTCTAAAATCCAGAACCCTTGTCTTATTACTGACCTTCAGCACGCTCAGCAGGATCCCAAACTCCACAATACTGTGATCACTGCAGCCAAGGCTATCACTAACAGTGTTGTAACACAGCAGGTTTTCTCGGTTTGTGAATAGCAAGTCCAGCAGTGCCTCACTCCTGGTTGGCACATCTAACATTTGTATGAGGAAACAGTCCTTTATGCATTCCAGGAATTTGGTGGGTGACATGCGAGCTGCCATATGGTTCTTCCAGCAGATGTCTGGGTAGTTGAAGTCACCCATAAGGACCAGGTTCTGTTGGCCAGAAGCTTGCTTTAGTGCCCCAAGTATCGCTCATCGGCATTGCCATTGTGGTTAGGAGGATGGTAGCAGATGCCCACTGTGAGGTCCTGCTTGGAGATGACCCCTTTCGCTTCAACCCAGAGGCATACCTCTAGTGACTCCCTGTCAGGCTGGCAGATGGGTGCCCCTCCGCCCTTCATCAGACAGTCACCCACCATGAGCACTTGTCGTTTCTTTTTACGATGTCCACTGTACGTTGCTGGTACAGATTCCCCTTGCAGGGGACTTTGCAGACCTTGCTCATGGGTGTCCTCAGTTGTTAAGGCTTCATATCTGTTTCCGATTGTGAGGGTGCAGGGTGCAGGCTGATGTGGAGTCCTGCTTCCGTGAGTCACCAGGGTCCACAGTGCCTCATTCCTGGAGGTGGCTGCCACAGGAAAAAGATTCTGACACCACCTTTCTATCTCTGCCTCAGCTCCTCAAATACTGCACAGCCTCTTAACCGTTTCTTGCAGTTCAGCCACCTGACGTAACAGGTCATCAACATGTACACACCTTGTGCAGGTACTTACCTTTTCATCAGGATAAAGATTTGGGCATTTCCTGCAACCCACTGGCTGTATTGATGGTTCCTTTCTTACCAGATCCATCTGGGTGGATGCATCAGACATCTCAGGGGCTTTCGCTGCAGGAACAGTGGTTTTAGCTCTGAGGTGAGTGCCCACCATTTCGTTGGGGACCAAAGCACTTGCCTGAGCTGTAGACCTACAAGCAGGCTGCGGCATCCCTCCTGCTCACCCTGCCTGTGCGAGGGCCATGCCACGCCCTGTTTGCCCATCCTGGTCACTCGCTCTCCCCAGGGGCCGTTTAAATCTCCCACCGTTGCTTCCGGCAACGCCCCATGCCGCATCAGCTGCACATCAGCCTCGCTTGCAGGAGCTGCCAGCTCCTGACGGGTGCCTCTGCTCACCCTCAGGCTTCTTGGGTTCAAGGAACCACCTTGCCTGCCCCGATCTAGTGCTGAGCCACGGGACTTGCCCCTGCTGCTGCTATGCTCCTCGCTGACTGAGTGCTGTTGGTGGTTAAGCCACACTTAATCAAAAACATTAAAGTGGAAGTGCACTTTTGTATAAGGATGAACATTCAAATTTAACCCAAAACCTATGTTTCTCTTAAAAGATTTTTTTTTTCAAATTGGATTCTTAAATACCAGAAGGATCTTCAGGTCTTGCCAGCTGCCTCAGTTTATACTAGCTATTTTTCTTATAGAAAATAAGATATGCAACCTAATATGGTTTTGGGATTGAATGTTACCTTTTGGAATGATCAATCTTCAAGGTTGGTAGGTCAGCAAAGTACATTTTGCAGGCACTTATCTTTTGCTGCTGTTGGCAATTTAAAACATCATAAGTGACAAAGGCGGAGAGCCGGGAAGGAATCCAGTTCACAGGGGCACCCTGGGCTACACAAGTGAAGCGTATACTTGTGAAAGCTTCATCTCCTTTCAGGGATAACGTGTAACATACCTCCAGGATACTAAGATGAAAGTCACGTTACTGACAGACTGGTTTATTGTAGTTCTCCCAGAATCTCAAGGAGATTAAGAGGTTGTCAGAAAGATATCATGGAGTTGTTTTCTTTGATAAAGATTTTACAGTTAGGATCAGTTGAAAGAAATATCAACCACAAAAGAAGTCAGTTTTGTTCAATATCAATTTGGTCTCTGTTTGGTAGTCTGTTTAGTCTCTAAGCACCAAGGTAAGCTGCTTAATTAATCTTTGCAAGGAGTCAAGCAAATATTCTTTGATAATATACTAATTAGAAAGTCTTAAGCGCAATAAAGAATCTGTAAGGATATGCAGCCCTAAAAGTAAGCTATTTTCACACCCTAAGTAGATAATGATTACATTTATGCTGAGTTCAACCAAAAAATACAAGAATTAGAAGCTAATGCAAATTATTTACAATTCCATGGAATAATTAATGCCCATGAAACTCTCCAACACTTATCATCACTTCTTCAGTGTACAGTCAGGTGGTCGATACAAATGCGTTGTCTAAAAGAAGGAAAGTTCTTATAAATCATCTGTGACATTGGATCTATGCATGAACTGAGATGCTTGTGCAATAGAGGTCTTTAAGAACAAAATGTAATGCCTCCAAGTTTTCTTGTATCAAAAGCAATATCTACAATATGAACTTGGGTAAAAATAATTACATACTCTCAGTAATTCTGTCTTTTCTAATATTTAGAGGGGGGTTCTTTTGCTCATTAGGCAGTGTTCACTTTTTACTGACACATTATAAAAACACACAATTCTCAGGACAGTGAAAACTGGAAGAATATAACAGAAGAAATGGTCAATCTACAATCATGGGTTTTTTTCTTGAATTTTTTTCCCCAAAGTATACCCCACTTCAACAGCATGAGAGAACAGGACAGGCCTTTGGAGTGACCTGGTATGTTCTCATTTCAGAGCAGAGCAAGAAATTTCATCTAAGGAATGAAATGAAGCTTCAGTGTTTTGTGAATAGGGAAGCACAGGCTGCCGTCCTTCATATAGACTCCTGAGATACATGCTTGAAGTGCTAGCAGACTTCAAGAGAGAAAAAAGAAAAACCATTCAGCCTAAAGCTATGAGGGTGAATGTCAGCTCTAACAAATGCACAGGAGGATCATTTTCTTCCTAAGATTAACTGTTTGAGAACACAGCTTTCCAGTAAAGGAACCTTTATAAGCATAGTCATTGTACAAACAGTAATATAAAAAAATACTAGGAAGAGAGGTGGGGGCCACTTTTGTCAAAGGCATACACTATATTAGCTATTTCTAACTTTTAGTTCTTTACATGCAAACTATTATCAGTAAGAACCTACATTATTTTATTCAAGTCCCTTCAATTAGAAATATATCTTAGATATAAAATAGCAGCCAAATTCAGCAATAATTTATAGTAAGAGCTTTCCTGCAGCTAAACTATACAGCATAAGTTATCCAGAATAAAATTTGGCCCTATATATGTTTCTGTGGAAAAGTGAAGACTAAGTGTATGGCCTGCTGAATCGAGGAGACTTGTTTGATTATCTGAACTTTGATTGTCCATGGGTGCCATGCAAATGGCCCAGAAGCTATTGCCTACAACGAGCTTGTGGAGAATATAACCAAAATAGAAACTAATTCTTTCAGCAAGTTAGAAATAACTTTTTACTCACTTATTTCCTCCAGAATCCTTTTTTCTAGTTTGTTTGGTTAAATTTACTTTTGATTTCACATCAGGAGATGTTTGTTCATCTTTCAGTACCCACTGCTCAAAAGGCCAGATACTAAAGGTAATTAAGCCACAAGTCACAGATAAATAGCTGGGAAGTGCTCTGTTTGGGAAGGTCTCCCAGCATTGCACAGCTGCTCTATCCTATGTGCCCACTTCTGAACAGCCCCTGCAGAGCCACGTCACATGGGACCAAGCCTCCTCTCCTCAGTGCAACCACATAAACCAGGAGAGGAAAATGAGAGGACTAGTGAATAGCCATACTACCCCAACCCACAACTGGCCAAAATCTCTCTCACCCCTCATTGTCCCATCCTCCATTCAGCACCTCTCCATGACGATAGAGAGAGTCAACTGCCAGATTATTCCTTTCCCCTTTATACATGTTCCTGGTGTCTGTTAGTAGCCCCTCTCAAACTTACAGTTCTAGGTGTCCTCCTGCTTGCTACTGCTGGACCCTCTCCAGTTTGGCGACATCCACCTTATACTGGACAGCCCAAGGTGATGCAAGTTCTTATGCTAAGATCACTTTTCACTTCTTATTTTGATTTTTATCCCATTTATATTATCTAAATAATGTTGTTAAGCCATATAAGATTCCCAAGTCTCTACTAATTCTTAAACAAGCACTAGGAAAAAAAAAATTAGTCTTTCTGACATATATTTTTCTTGCTAAATGTATTTTCAGGTATGAAACACAGCAACCTATTCAACAGCTTTCACCTTATATGAAACAAGGTGTTGATTAAAACCAGTTTAGCAGCTTTGAAAGCAGGGAACACAAAAAGCTGTTTGTTCTGACTCATGTTATGTAAATGGCAGCAAGAGATGGGCAGACCTTTCAGCCTAGCACTTGGGACAGAAAGATTTTACTTGCAAAATCATTAACAGGTTCACAAGTTCTAAAAAAAAAAAAAAAAAAAACCACCACCAAAAATGAGACATTAACAGTATACATTGCTTGGGGTTTTTTTGAGGTTTTTTGTTTTCTTGTTGCTGCTGTTAAAACAGGCAGGGGATGCTCAAAGAAAGCAGAGATCTTTCAGAGGGAATTGGAATGTTTTATAACACTGAAGATGATTTACAAAATGGCTAATCATAAAATACACGTTTTGCTTTCATGTCTTACAGACCAGATGTCTATGCTAAACTATACCCTATGCTAATTACAAATCAGCATTATGAAATTAAAATCTTCACATATAAACTACTTGCTTCTTGCACAGATTTACGTGATTACGGAAAGTGCATTAGTGTCTCACAAGGCAGGTATGTTTGGGAAACATTGTGTTTAAAAGCACATTTAAATTTATGCACACAAAATGCTTCAATTCTCCATACACTAGCCTTCCCACCTAGGCCAGAAACCTTCACTTCCAAACATGATTTATGAAAAATGTCACATCCAATACAACATAGCATGGCTGTTTGTGCAGCAAAATGTGCTTGCAAATGCAGTATCTTAGTATTTATCATCAGTGGCTTCATGCTAAAAATCCTGTAATACAGCTAGTCACTTAGAATCTGATCCACCAGACAGTGGGAAGGAGTTTTATGAAGAGATTCTTCAACCTTTTGCAAGAAATGAGCACTGGACTCGTGACCTTTTGCAATATTTTCTAACCAGCTGCAGAATTACTATTTCCTTTTGTCTTTTTCTAATATACCCTTTCAACTTACAACTTCTGATCTATTGAAACAATGAACTGTGGAAGAAGAAGAACAGAATTAACTACTTCCTCTAAATCTCGTTGTTCCTCATTTCATATTAAGGAACCATTGTTTTCACAATTACCATACTGGAACAAATCACAGATACAACAGAAATATCCTTTTTAGAAGTACAAAAAGCTCTGAATTCCATAAAACTAAAAATTCAGCTTGCACTGTTCAAGATTGAACAGAAATGTGCACTTATTAAATATTTTTTAAGCTTTTCATTTTCATAGTTTCAAGACTGAAAGTAGGAAGGAACCTAAATTCCCTGGTTACCCAGGTACACAGCGCTCTGCCAGCCAGGGAAGAAACCCATTAGGTTTCTAGAATGCTCACACGAATAAATCCAACAGGTTGGCATCTCCTGTTGAAAATCATTATAGTAGAAAAATTCTACTTAATTCTATTAACTGGTTCTAGAATGCCCCCATTTAAATTTCTGTAACTTCAAATTCTAATAACTGAATCTCATTACTGCTTCTGGGTTTTTTGGTAGTGAGAGCACTGCTTACTATCATAAATCTCTCCATCTCCCCCTATATTAGCAGTTATACAATCAAGTAATCCCCTCAGCTTTCCATATAATAAAATGCCTGAATAGGTTGAGGTGATCATAAGTCTCAGTACAAAGGACTATTCCCACACCTTCTTCCTAAATAAAAGGACTTTAAGATCTGTATATGCTCCTTTACATGAGAATTTTTTATTTGGATAGCTCAGCTGAGCTAATTCTTTTCTTTAGCTATCTGGAATATATCACTGCTCCTCTTCCCTGCCTTACTTCCATATTCCTTTTTTAAAATCATTTTTTAAGAGAAAAAACAGAACACAGTGTTTCTATAGCTACATCTGAAACGTCCTTCATTCTAGCTCCCAGTTAAGTACATGCCACAAGGTGCTGCACGCACAGACCTCCCACCCAGGCTCACTGGAATGCCACTTTGTTCAGCCCAAATCACCATCTCTGCAGCAAGCTATCACCTTATGGGATCTAGCCACCATCTTAAAAGCAGAAAGTCACAGGCTCACCTTAGAAATCTATGACAAACCTTTAGAAAGCTCATGCTTCTGGAAAGTCTTCCCCAACAATGTGAAATAGAAGTTCCTACCATACATCCTGTAAGTACAGCAATCCATACACTGGTAACTGAATCAGCTGTTAACCCTCAAGAAAATTATCCTGATGGATTTTTCTACCCCTAGGTACTCTGTGCTGCAGTACCAAAAAAAGGCTGGATTAGTGACTTGATTGCCACTTTTCCTTTGAAGTCTCTCAAAGGAAGGACTGTTCATGCATCAAGAACATATTAGCTCACCAGAGGTGCCTGAACCAGGGGTACTTCAGAATGCACCTCGCATACATATAAATTATCTGAGCGGTTCTTACAAGCTCTGAACATTTCCAGTGTTCAATTCCAGAGTCCCCTAGCTGCCATCCAGCACAGGTACTCCAAAAGCAGAATAAAACATGGATGCAGATCAGGAAGAATATATATTACTTTCTTGTTGAGTCATATCAAGATAAAGTCAATCCTTTTTCCTTCCTTCCTTCCCCTGAAAAAATAAATAATTCAAGACGTCAAAATGCACTTTCTAGAACAACCTATTTTAACTTCACTAAACTTTTATAGCCAGCTGATTGCACCACATCAGGTGTGGATTTTGTAGGCCATATCCAAAGCAGGGTTAAGTTTACATAATAAATCCACTTAATATACATTAAATGAGCAACTGAAACTACACAAACTTTAAAGCAAGAATAACCGGAAGTTGTTTTCTATAGGGTTGCAACTTTTATCATGTATATTGAAAATTTAAAAGAAAAAGAAAAAACCACCCACCAACTAGACTTTTACAGAGCAGTTGCTGGCAAAACTAGGGTACTGGTGAGGAACTGTTTTCTCTAAAAATCAACAAGCATTACTGTCAGAAGTTTGTAATATTCTTCTTTTTTGTTTATTGGCATTTTTTCAGGTGAGCAATTAAGTCAAAGTTTGATTGCGAGGAAAGCTTCATTTGCAAAGAGAAACACATGTCATGAAAACTGATAAAGTGCTTCTAATTGCAGACATTATATTATCTCCAAAAATACCGTAAACTCTTCTTTTTGGGAGGGGGATAGATTTTTCTGTATCTCAAATATATACCCCTATTGAACTAATCAGCTAGTGAGGCAGGAAATTAGACTTCACCTGTCAGGGTGACCTTGTAAAAGTCTTTGTGCAACAAATTATTTAACATACATTCCAAGATAATTCATCAGGAAGGTCAAAGAACTAGACATAGAGCTAAAAAGCACATAATGAAGGAACACATATATGTTTGGGGGGTTTTTTTGTAGCTACATACCCAGGAAATCATATATAGAGCACTCCTCTGTTGAATCTTTATTTTTCATATAGTTTTTAGAGATGAAAAAGCTATTTAAATATAACAGTCTTCAAAAGAAGTTCCCTTTTTTTATTTGATATGCCTATATTACTACACAGTGTTCTATAATCTAGATTAAATCATCTAGGTTAAATTACCAGTTTCTAGAATGAGATCCATGTGGGTAGAAACAAGACACATTACAGCATCTTGTCCTACCAAGCCTCAAAGAGAATGATACTGCTTATATCTCCTTTTGAAACACAAAAAAAACTAGGAAACACCCACAGTGAATGCAACCACAGTACTCAGAAAGGAAAGGAATCAAGGTAATATCATCTCAGTGATTGAAGATAGCACCTGGTTGTCTGAGAATCCTACATTTGGCAGCTTGGAGGACAGAGACACTGGAAATACAAAACTTACACTACTTCGCATTTAAATGAGAAATCCTCAAGCTTTCAGTAGGAAAAACAGCTATATTTTTATTTGTAGAGAATAAAAAGCAAGTGACTACTGTAAATTTGATTGCAAACAATAAAATAGAATATGCAGCTCAAGCATCTGACAGATAAATACTAATGAACAGGGTTTTTAATCCAGATCATAGTAATTTTTTGCTGGTAAACACAGGAGGCATGATTCTGACAAAACGCAAGCAGGCTTTGTTATAACACGCCTTCTTTACTTTCACAGCATGTTTTTTCACTTTTCCATGGTTCTGGGTAGTCTAACACAAACTCTGTACAATTATTTCCAAGTACTTTAAGAGGTTATGTGTCTCCTATAATTGCAGAGGATATTTAAATGTCATGGAGAAAATAGAACACAAAGAATATATACAATCTCTACTTGTCCTTGATAAAAAATTAAGAACGCCACAAACGCAAACATAGCTGTTACAGATCATCCAGTTTCCTCATAAAGACTCTTAGGTGTTGAGTTAAATAAATAGTAAATTGATATGTAAACAGATCAAAGGATAGGAGAGGGAGAGAGAAGATAAATAAGCACTGACAAAGCTGCCTGGGGTTTTTTTTGTGGGTTTGTTTGCTGGGTTGGTTTTTTTTGAAACCAAGTAGTCCCTGCAATGTATGATCTGGTCTCACATGTGTGCTGTAGGCTACTCAACTAGGAAGATGAACTTCAGTATCCATGACCGAACATAGCGCCTGATCACCTAACCCTTAGCTTAATCCTTGTTATGGTCTTGCATTTAAGCTGAAGCCTTCTGACCACATGTGATACATGAATAATAGGCAATTACCTACATTCCTACCCATAAGACTTAAAGATCCCCACTAAATATCAGCATGTGTAAATTATTATCACAGTAATGTGCTTAAATTATAGTTGCTTCTAAAGCGAAGCATTTTCTAGGAGACTTGCATGATGACAAAGTGTAAACCTTTACATGACAGTGAACCAGAACACATCTCTTAGGACAAAAAGATAAGTTAACTCAGCTTTTTTCATTATTATAGTTACACCTGAGGACTAACAGGATCAAAGAATCAAGCCGAAAGACACCCTCCTACTCTTAGCTAGTCTGTCAGACACCTCTTTCTTCCCCCAAAGAGAATGGCTCAGAAGGACTATGAGTTGGAGGCTGATGTACCAGCCATGCCAGAGGGTCTTCCATGATGGAAGATTTCAGCAAACTGTGCAGATCGCTATTAACAGAGTCCAGTCAGGATGGACTGCAGAAACTTACTTTCATAGTGTACCTTCATGGCTTAACTTCTAGCAAAGCAGAATTTATTTTGACAAAACTGAAGAAAATGGAGTGAGATTATGAGCTGTCTGGACTGCAGTTCAGCACAGACAGAATTCTGGACAGAAATGACAGAATTCTTATTTTGTGATGAAAGATTTGAAAACATTGATAGACATTTTCATCAACATACCTTACTGCTTTCAACTAGCTCCAGATGTGCTAAAACATCCTGACAACTAAAACATTGACTTTAGCAAAAAATCAATTAAAAAATGAAAAATATTTAGATTAATTTTTGTAACCTTTAGAAACCAAAGCAGGCATGTCAAAAATTTCATCTGTCGAGAAAAGTTAAATGCCTTTATTTGATTCAAGATTAATACACAGTCTGTGAATGATCGTTAAAAAAGCCTGAAGAAATTTCAGAACTTCACAGCATAACAGAATCTTTATAACTCCTATAAATTCTCATTTTTATCGACTCTCGCAGCAATATCTGTTAAGTACAGGCCCAGAAAGGTGCACAGAAAGCTGAAATTCCTTATACTGTGCAGCTAGAACTAAGAATTTTCTAGACTTCCTACATTTACCCACGGGAGCTACTAGAAAAATCAAGCCACTTGACTGTTATTAGGTGTCCCTCCACCCTCCCTTTACTCTCAGGCAGACTAACACCAAGGCTGGCAGAACAGAAGGCAGATCAGAATCAAGACTAAATTGTAATAGCAGAGAAGTTTTCACTTCATCATTTTCTTCACATGCTAATCACATTGCAGACTTTTTGCAAAAGAAAAAGAAATATGATGGTACATCATCTCTCTCTTAAAACCCATTCCTGTGCAATTTATCCCCCAAGGAAAAACACCACAATAAAATGAAGAAGTCTTCAAGAAAAAGAAGTAAAACCTGACATGCCACGTTCCCTCACAAAGTGTAATTCATTACACCTCAGTAAATTATGACCTTGAGACCACTAAAGTAGTCATTAAATTACTAGGCTATATTTATTCTCTCCGTTTATGAAACGGAGGAAATGCTGAAGCAGAAAAAGGCTTCTCTGTTCAAGCTTTTTCTAAATTATTAAAAAATAAATGTTGCATTTGCATTTAGAATTTGATAAAGATTACCACTGTAATTTTACAGGTTTCTAGTGACATGTTAAAGTGTTTAACAGAGAACTAAGCTGACATTTGGCTTGCAAAGCTTTTGGTTTGAACTAGCGAGTGCATTAATTCCACTGCAAACATTCTAAGCCCACAAAGGCTTATGCTATTGTTCCTGAATTATCCACAAGCTTTGAATTAGCACACTAGGGACCTCCCGGAGGGTCACAGATCATTGATTGTGCCTAGACTAGTCTCAAGCATGCCGATCAATAAGAGACATAATTGGAAGTTCTCAAATTACTGGAAATTTCAAAGGAGAGCTGCAATGTCAACATCACACAACTGGTATAGAAGTATATAAAAATATCAGTCAGAAGGGAGTTTAAAGACAATGCTCTAGCTTCAGCTTTTAAGGACTTTTTGCATTCAGAAACATCTTCCTTCGTCATTGGTAGCTGGCAATTCATCCATAATTTTCTGAATAAAGTTACTTCAGGTTAGGAATACTCAAGATTTGAAAATTCTCTTCTAATTTATATTTGAATAGCTCTGTCAATTTCTGGAATAGGAAACAGAAATAGTAAATAGGTTTTAGGGATTTTTTTGGCAGAAGTGGCAAATCTTAAAGTAAAATCAAATCCATACAAATGAGATAACATATTTCATACAAGGTTTAGATACATCCTAGTCTTACTGAAGAATAAGAGTTCTAAGAGGAATAAATTTCCCTGTCCCTGGTCTCCTAACATTAGAAGTTTATCTAAGCCTTGACCCCTAAATTCAGATGACATACGAGATATGCTGTTAGCATCAAAGAAAGCATGGGAGCCGAACCCCCAACCATCATATGCCACTAACAAAACTGCAAGAACACTAACACCACAGCGGTTTTGATGGCAAAATGAGCCGCTGATGAGGTGTTGCCTAATTTTCAGCACAAACTTTAAAGGTTCCACCAATATTGCAACAATGTACCATTCAATCTCATTACATTTCTTTGCTATTTCTACATAAGGAAGGAAAAAAGCAAAGGGTTTGACCATTCCCTTTCTGGACTTATTACTGCCCGTTGTTTTGACAGGAATAATATCTCCTGTCAGTCCCACTTTTAAAATGCTGCTATTCGGCACATTTCTGTTGACAAAGCCTCAATTCAGACTAGTGTTCATCATCTGGTTGAACACAGATCTTCATCTGAAATAGCAATTAATTGCCAGTGAAAAGACTGCACTTTAAAGATGGCTCATTTCATGTTGAAGTAGCCTGACAAAAGAAAGAAAAAATTTCCAGCAGAGTGCTGAGCAGAGGTCAGATCAGCCATGGGACAACAAGAATCTGGTGCAGGTTTTACAGTTTGTCACTCCAATGAATTAATATTTTATTCTGCCCAAGGGGTGCCATCAGGAGCCAGAATGCTAAAAAAACTATATAAAATACTTCTGTCCTAAAAAATTTCCTGTCCAAGATGATGCTCTTTTTCAACTGGAAACCCATGCTGGCAGGAAAACGAATGAGGTTACCTCTGCAGCCAACCATGACAGGCAGTGCCACGTTGACCGCTCTGCCAGGGCTGTGCATGCAATTAAGTACCTGGAGGGCAGCCACAGGTAGATAAATGCTTTGCACCCTGCACTGGGAGGCAGAGTCTGGAGCAGGATGGGGACGGAGGCAGTCTGCAGGGAACGGTGTTTGTTCAGTTCTTTAATTTATACCTTAATGAGCCAGGGGAAGGCTCTGCTGCAGCTGTGAGTGCAGCACGCTGCCTTGCGCAGAAAGCACGGCTGAGAAGTGTCTGAAAGTTCCTTCCTGGCTCCCACCAGAAAAGGCCATAAAACTTTGATTTGTATTTTGGAAGAATAATGCTTTTACGTAAGGATGAAAGAAAGGATATTCACCCCTACACACAAATAAGAGTACAGGATTGAAATGCCAGAGACCACAGAACAGTGGCTTAAAGCCCTTGATAACTAAACTTTCTACAGGAATCAGTCAATGTGGAGGGCAAACCATGCTCCAAGCTATGATATGCAAAGGCCATATCATAACTTCATGTCCACCACAAATTTGGGGCTTCTACCAAACATACTGAAAAATTAACTGCACTCACGATATAATATATAATATAACAATGTAGTGCTGGAGAGTATTAATCTACTTTGCAGTAAATTATTTAATTTTTCCTTTATAAAATACATGAGAGATTACACCGGCTTAATATTATATGCAGAAAAAGTATGCCTTGTGAAATATGAAACACCAACCTCAAACAAAAGGTCTGAGTACAGTTTGCATTTGGTAGTAAGCACTGACAAAAAATACATCTTATCTAACCATTCTTAACCAACATTGACCCTAACAGTTTAAGATTCATAAGCATCTAATTAATGGGTTTTCTTTTGTAACAAATGGAAAGAAAAGGCTTTATAACACCAAAGGAAAATTCTGGGCTTTCAGTTTGAACAGTACACACAGCTTTCATAGGAAGTTGAGTTTGAAGATGTTTTTTCCTAGCCTTCAACATCTCCATCCACCCCAGCCCCAAACACACTTCATCCGTAGTGTGCATGCCCTGCACAGCTGAAATGCAAAGCCACTTAAACTAGGACAACTTGCATATGGTAATAGCTCCCTAATAAAAAAGCAGTCACCGATCATGACACATCTCTTTCCACCGAAGCAGATAAGTTCTCACAAAGCTGGCAAATGACAAGAAAGGTGAAGTACTGGGAAAACCAGGAGCCCACAACAGAGAATAGCATCGCCCATCAGCTCATCCAGCTAAACCATTAACTAAATAATACCTAATACTGTATCCTGCTCTCAGAACATTCAGCTTTGTCACTGTCTGAAACTACACTTTAAATAGAGATTGTGATTTCTATTGCATTTTATATCTCCATTTAACTTCTCCAAGGATGAATTTTATATCAGGTATTCAGTTTTGAACTTTAACTGTCTCTCCTTTTGAAGGCCAAGACACCAGCTAAAGTTGGGGGGGAGGGGGAGGGGTTGAGTTTTTTGTTTGGCTGGTTTTTTAAATTGGAAATTTCTCCCATTAGCAGAAATTACATTTGACAAAGATGTGTACAAGTGATACAGAGAAACAGTTTTTCAGAAATTGTGACTTCTTTCATTCAAAAATTTAATTATAACTTTAAAAAACCCTACATGCCTTCATTCACATCATCCTATACCTCTCAAACTGCCCAATGAGCCATCCTTTCTAAAAAACTTATGTCAAACTAGTGACATGTTCTACCCCATTCTAGCAACAGGACTCTAATGGAAAAGCAGTCCCAAAACAGACAAGCATTTTCAATACCCCCTGAAAGAGGAAAAACAACTCATCTTCTGGAAAGCTGTTAAATATTATGCTCAATTGCATTTTTTTATTGAATAAGCCCCTGCGGAAATAGCATCTCTAAGAACAGAGAGTACATCCAACATGAACACAAATCTTGAAACTCAGCTTTTCTTAATGCTTAACTATCCTAAAATATAAATCTGTCTATAATGCCAATGAAGTCAGAGTCTTGCAACAGCAAAAAAGATAGAATTGGGAACAAAGGAAATACACATTTTTAGTATGTCTGTGATACATTTTAAAATGTTTAAAGATAAAAGGTAAATAATTACTAGTCCAGTTGTAATTAATGGTCTTTGAAACTACAAACATGTAATTTCTATATATTTCCTAACAAACCTTTTATTTCGCTATTCAAGTCATTTTACACCTTGTCTCTCTGATAGCTTTTAATGCCAAGCTATTTAACTGTGACAGCTGGCGAGAAATCAGCTTTGAGTTTTCACATTAAAAATAATTCTGTGTTAGTAGCCAAATACTTGAAAATTGGAAATATTAAAATTTAATGATGGGGAAAAGAATTGTTCCAACTTTAACAAAGAAGAAAAAACTTGAAGTTTGTCAGAAACAGGAGTTTGCTACTATTTAAAAGGAAGAAGTTGTAGGTCTTAAAAGGCTTTTCAGAAGTTTAATAAATTGCCAAGAAGTTAAGGGTAGACAGTCAGAAAGAACAGGGAAACAACTATACAGTCACCATCTGCAGGACAGCTCTAGATTATGAAAATATTGTCTGCATCCTCTCTTAAAATACTTTCTTCTGACCAGTGTCTTTTTTTTCCACTAGCCTCTGACAGCACAACTTTAAATTTACTGTTCATATTTTGCTTATGTTTTTGAGATAGACTTTTTTTGTTTAGGCCATCTCAGTTTGGGCTTTCACAGTGAGTGAGAAGTCATAAAAGCATATAGCACATACATACACATATACACATAGCACAATTCTATTTATGCCAGTGTTTGAAAGAACAAACTTCATGCCAGACTTAACGGGACCAGGGATTTTTGCTTAGGTGTATGGCAAAACATGAGACAACACTTAGAGACGGAGGAGGTTCCAACCGGCTTTTTTTTTTTACTACTGTGAGGAAAACCAAGCTTTGGAACAGGGACCCAGAAAGGCTATGCAGCCTCCTTCCTTGGAAGTTTTAAAGACCCAACTGGACAAAGCCCTAAACAAGCCACTCTGAATCCAGTGCTGAATCTGCTTTGAGCAGGAGGCTGAAGCAGAGACTTCATGGTCCTTTCCAACCTGAATAATCCCATGGTCACAATTCAAGCAGCAACCCTGAATTAAGGAGCAATGCTGAAGCTGAAGAGTCAAGCTGGAGTTCTTGGGAAGGATCTGACCTTTCTGAGGTCACCTCAATGCACAGGCAATGTATGAGGGCCACCATCTGAGGGAACAGTTCAGCCTGCCCTTATTGGTGACCCTTACCCTCCCTCGGGATGTGGAGCCACAGGTTCCCACTCAACCTTCATATAAACATTTCCAGGTCCAAGAATGTAATGAACTCTCTGTCCCAACAGCTCCATATTTTTTTTTAATTGATAAATTTATTTTACCGTTTTCAGTTTGTTCCGGTAATATATTCAGTTCCTTTCATGGACCTAAAATTAACATTCTAGAAAAACAATTATGATAGACAAATAAAAACTTAATTATTTTACTTTAAATTTGATGTCAAATATTATAATCTCCTGGAAACACTCTAGGATTAAGTTTAGTTTTATATAAATTTAACTTTTTTTACTGAACAAAGCAAAAAATTCAGTGTGCTTGTTTAAAAAAAAGTAAATCTTTTTTTATGTGTCAAAGAGCACATTTTGAAATAATTTTTTTTAAATTCTTATAAGAATGATTTAAAAATTACATTAATTTGCCCTCATCTGCTCTGCCACACTCAGGACACATGCTGAATTAGCTAAATAAGGGGGCAGGGGGAGTGGATGAGAGTTAGAAAAATAAGAGCACACTCATAACATATGTGGAAATATTATGACAAATTTACAGCAAAAAAAGTTATGACTGAATATTGGGTCTTTTTTTTCTTTAAAAAACAAACAAACAAAAAAAAAAAAAACCCGCTAAGCAACCTTCATTACAATCCACAGCTACAGTGCCTATGCAAGCAAGAGACCAGATCATTATTACAGCCACTGCTGTGTGATAATATCTAAAGTGTGGTAGCTTAAATCCACCAGTTCAGCCTCTTAGGACATCTATAGCAACAGCTGGCAATCATGATCTATTCTATTCAATACTGTAAATTACTTAATAAATGAAATAATATCTCTCTGCAAGGTCAATAGATGGGACCATAATACAGGTATCCTAGGTAATATGAGGATAAAGAAGAGAGATCACCTGGGCTGCAACTCTCAAACACAATCTAGTAACTTAAATGGGGAAAAAAATCAAAAAAGCAATCTAGGTATCAACGCTCCACCGCATTAAAATTCTAACAAGTGAAACAAGCACCTTGAACACACTACAGGAGAAAGGTAAGGAAAAAAACCATCAAATGAGTGAAACTGATACTTTCATAAAACACAACATCCCTGTTAGCCAACATCTCCCTCTCCATTTTCAAGAATCTTTGATAGAACATAATCAAGGAAGAAGCAGCATTTGGATTCTGCTTTTTATTTCTGAAAATAAACTGCCGTTTGGGTACTTTTAAAGTCTGATTAAAAAACACTCTAAACCATCTTATATTCTGAGTAGACAGAGGGGTAAGCTTAACTAGGATCAAGATTAGAAAAGCAAGATTCCAAGAAAAATGTCATAAGAGACATACTACAGTTTGTACAGGTATAAAAAAACCCAACAGTCTTCAAGTATTTGCTCTGTAAAAAAAACTTGTGAGTGTAAGTGTGCCTGGAACTCACTGCCTATCTATTACCAGAAGATATCTGATTCTAATGGACATTCACTAAATCTTTCACTCTTAATGGAAAGTGTTGCCTTTGGCAGGCACACTTTTATGACAACATTATTTCTTCAGAAATAAAACTCATCCCATTCTTACTTTAACAAAGAAATTTTTAGTTGTGCCTGGTTTTCTTCAGGGAAAAAGAATAAAAGGCTGTGAGTATGTTACTAAAATATCCCAATCAGTAGGAACAACATGGCATAATCAGTACTAATTAGACACACCCCAAGCCATGCAGCATTCCTCCTCTACCAAACACAAACGAAATCATCCTGTGTTAACTACCACTTGCTATTCACACAAGCTATGCATTTGGTTAAGATTTATGCAGCCAAAACTGAAGTTTTAAAATGCTAAACAATAATTAAAAGTTGCTTCTGCCTTCTGCATCCGATACTAAGAAAGCAAGCATCAAGGGAAAGCAGGATACAGTTCAGGAGACATTAATCCAGGTGATAAAATCAATAGACAATATACACAGCCAAGTATCAGCCTTAGCTTTAGGATCAAAATGAAAATTATTGGCAACAGCAATTCAAATAACTTCACCCCTTTCAAGTGTTACTGGAATTTGCTCTCCTTTTGCATTAATTACTTTAATGGAAGCTTTGGGAGTTCTCAAATCCATAGGGCTTATTTAGGTATTTAATTTTAGGCACCTGACCTTGCTGTAATGCAAGCTTTGAGAGAGATTTATACATGTTTTTCCCAGTTCACTAAACCTACTCAGAGTAGCAAGCAGAACACTTTCCAGCAAGTGTTTACAGGTACAAACGTCACACATGTATTCTTATTCTGTTTTTGAAAGTTAAAGTCACATGTACAGCAAGGCTCAGTACAAGCCCAGATGACGGCAAGATTTTCATTATATAAACTCAGCTTAAAACGATGACATCTAACTGAAAGACAGCTGTTAAGAGATTCCCTCTGTCCCATATATTAATTTTTTAGTTCTTGCTTTAAGAACATCAGTCGTAGTGTGGTTTTACCATCAATAAGCCTTCAGAATGCTATAAGACCTCACGCTCACACTGAGTTAGATGAACATGAGTTTGGCAAATTCATCACTGATATGAAAGTCACCTTTAATTTTCCATTGTCCCTTAGTGTATCTACTGCTTCACAAACATGCCTGAAATAAGATGACTACTGCTTCAGCTTTTTTTCCTCCCCTTCTTATTTTGCTCAGCACTTACCTAGTCATACACCACGCCTGTTCAGAAAGGGGTATTACTTGTATGTATTCCAGATAACAGAGCATTAATTCAGAAGGATTCTACGTTCAGATGCAGACACAATATTACACACTGAAAAGTAAGTCTCTCCAACTTTTGGTTGCATGAAAATAAAAGTCTGTTTCCTGAAAGGGTCAAGGTTTATTCCACAGTTGCATTTCTTAACAGAAGCTTTATTGCACTAGTCTGTGTATTGCCTTACCACAGGGAAACAAAGACAGTATTTAAGATCATTCTGGAATTCCTCTCCTTATTTTCCGAAACAGATTTTTTTAAATATTACTTATTTTCAGCTAGAACAGCATTTTCTTATTTTGTCTGCGAAACAGTTTTCAACCAAGGAAATCCACTTAGTATTTACAGGTAGGTTTTAAGTGAAACTGTACCACCAACCACAGCCTACCTCCCTGCTATTCCCCCAGCCTCTCTGTCTCTACCCAGTAGGATTGTTCAAACAACAGAGTGATAAAATCACGACACCATGACACCATCTCAAATCTAGCCTGCTGCAGTAGGCACAACTCAGAAGGAACACAAATGATTGTTCAAATTTTGTTGTCAAAATTTGTCAGGTAAGAGGCTTTGCTCATATTTGGCTTTAACTCAGATTTATGATTTTGTTTTAAACCCACATGTAAATTATTTTTTTTTCTAGATAACAAATTATTCAAGGAATTTTGTTCCCTTGATTTGATTAAAAGTGTTTATTAAAAGAGTGGATAAGCTGATTGCTAGTAAATGAATTGTACAACTTTTTAACGCAACAAAGAAAGTACATCAACTCTAAGAAACTACATTCCCCTCACTGTGAAGGTTTACCCAAGTCTTGAAAAAGGAATTCTTTTTTTTTTAAGAATTTATCCCATTCTTTAGACATTCTACATCACTTTCTCCCTCATAGCACACCCTTCTTCCAAGTGTTTTCAGGTGACTATGTCCTCCCCACACTTCTTTCCATCACTGAGTCAAAGGTTACTAAATACATACACATATTTAGCTAGCTAGCTTTCTTAATTTACTCCAAGTTGTTTTTTGCTTTAAGATTTCCATCTACTTCAAGTTGCAAATGAATTCTAATAATAAACTATAGACTTTACAAGATATTATCCCCACTAGAATCCTATGTAATAGTAACAAGACACCCATAGTTCATTAACTTCTCCATTATCTGTGTTCAAATGTTCACAAAACTCAACGCTTCCTTCAGGAAAAGACAGAATGTAACCTGAATTTTACATATGTTACTATTTAACAGCATGACTTTAAAATAAACTACCCTTTGGACTAACAAAACCTCTATTATGCTACACAGGAACTCTTGCCCCATATTGATGAGACAGTGTAGAGCCCCATAAGACTAACATCACCAGAAATAGATAATTTTCCAGAATCAGGCCCTGCAGCCCACTGAGGAACACTGGCAGTCCCATAGTTAAGCACTCTCCTTTGAGCTAGCATTGGATGACCATTAAAAAAAAAAAAAAAAACACAAAAAAACAACCCCAAAACGCAAGGTAGGTAAACCTAGATGTTTGGCTAGGTGCCAGTAAGTACTACTGCTCTATTTTGATGTACTCCAAACACAGAGCTTACCAATGGCTATAGTTACATAAAACATGTTACAGAAACAGGGTGCAATGAGTTTCACTGCAGTTTAGAGGCCTACAGGAGCTCTTCACAGTGCTTCACAAACTTTATTCTTGCCACAAAAGTGGTTATAGAATCTCTGAAGCAATTAACAGCAATAAATTCCAGTTGATGTTCGAGTTTTGTGGACTGTGGTATAGTATGTTGCTGCTGCAGAAACATCCAGCCAATAGGCAAAAGCAAGCAAGGGCCACAAAGTTGAAGTTTGCCTTTCAGCTGCAAATGAACTTTCTTTGACAGCAGGTCCCAAAGCCAGTAATTTCCCCTTACAAAAGGGAACACAGTTCTGTCGAAAATCTGCCGGACTCTACTCTCTGTAAAGGGTACCACCAAAACCACACCAAGGAAGAGAAGGCAACCAAATTTGTAAGAAAAATCTATGACAGTGAAATTCCTCTGCCTGCAGAAGATTCATATCCTCACTGTCACCTTACCTTTCCTTAGATAATAAAAACCGCCAGTTTGGGGTTGGGGCATACTCCACTACTTCTGTTGAGATTTTATCATTCTACACTAGAAATTGTAACTGAGATGTACAGGCATATGGTGAAAAAATAAAATGGGATTGTAAGTGTTCTTCCAATGAGGACATATGGGTCAGACTGGGAACCCTGGGTCCTGAACTTTCGTCCCAATCCTGTGTCTGTAATTTGAAGTAGCCAGTAATCAGATAAATGCAGGAAGAACTACTGTGATTTACACAAAGTGACACAAGTGGAGGTCTGAAGTGCTGAACACTTCTACCACAAGCTCAGTCTTCACTGTTCTCAAAAGATGGTTTGGATGCTCAGCAAGCCTGGACAACAAGCTGATGTACCTCGTTTAAAGCAGGACATTCATCTGTGCTGGAGGAAGTAATAGAACCTATTTCCAGTCTCAACTTTTAACCATGGGAAAAGAGTTAGTCCTTAGTACACAGTGCTACAGTTGCTGATACTTCTGATCATGATTTGCAAGCATTTTCGTATTGTTAAATTAACACTATTTGCAGTGTGCCAAATGTGCACACATGGCGTGTAGAATTTCCAACAGCTTTGAACAGTCTGCACAATTATGAGATGAAGTGCTGATTATGTTTTACTGTAATTGCTCTTTCTAGCAAATGCTTCAGCAAACTGCAGTGGTGCAATTACAATATGTTGATGATCAAGTCTTTCACACCAGCCCTACATTTTACAAAGTTTCACCCATTTTTATTTATTCCATAAGGAAAATACAAATCTAATTATTTCCCCTCCTCTTGTCATTTCAATATCAAATTAAATTTTCACCCCAAAAAGAATACCAGTGACACTTGAAAAAATTTAAGTCTGTATGTCTTGCCTTCCTGTTTTCCCACTCTTCAACTTTGTGAGCCCAAATTGAAACTACTGTTGGGAGTTCCCCAAAGAGCGCTCTCTCTCAAGACAAAGTAACTCTGTCAATAAAACTTTTATATTGTTTTCCACTAAACAGTGTTACAGATTTGATCTTGCCAGTTTTCAATGTAAATGGCAAGATGCTACTACTTCAACATTGTACATCCAAGCCAGTTTTGTAAATAAAACACATTTACAACTGGTAGTATTTTATTCATAGGATTGTAAAAGTCATAGAACAACAAAGAACCCTGAAGGCCACTTGGAGCAACCACCTCTTCAAATCAGAGCCAAATCTGGAGTTCAATCCACTTGCTCAGGGCCTTATACACCCAAGCTTTGAATATCTCCAAGGACAGAGATTCCACAGCCTCTCTTCTCCCTCTCCAGCTCTCTTGCAGATTACATTGTGCATCCCTTTGGCTTTCCTTTCCTATTTGATTTAGACAGACACAATAAATATATTTTTATACACTTATTTGGCCTAGAACTTCATGTTAGAGACTTGCAAAATGCATGAAAGCACTTACTCGGCACTGCAGGCTGGCACTGTTCTGATTCTGTTTTAACAGACCACTGCTTAAATGTTCCTTTACCTTTAGAGTCCTTTTGCCAAAGAAAATGTTTACTGTAAACAAAGCAGAAAATGGATACCTGTACAGAAATAAGAAACATGCACAGTGATAGTAATACAGTCTGCAGTGGTTTAAAGTGCATTAAAGAGAAACAGATGGCTTTTATTTTCTCAAAACATACTTGATTTTCACAAGCAGTTTATATTCAACTTCAGTACATGGCTCAACAAATTCTACAAAGACTGAGAAAGTACGCTTATGTACAATTTTCCCCACAACTTTGCTATGCCTTACTCATCTTTCAATGATGAAAACATTCTGTGTTGTAGTTACAGAAGAACAAGATTAAGGTTATGTCTACGAGGCTATGGGATCTTGCAACCTCTCAGTTCCAGGCAATGGAGTATTTTCATCCAGTAATGAATGTGTGGTGGGAAGTTACCTACAGGGTTATGAATGAAGCGTTCAGTAGAGTCACCTACAGATCTGAAGGGATTTAACACACTAAAACAGATTTAGAAAAAAAAACAACCAACCAAGCAAGCAAAACTAAAAATGCCACAACGCACTAAATCCACAGACATTATTATAATTTGATGTTATTGATTCCAGAAATTCGAGAACACAATCTTGAAAAGATAAAGCACACCTACTATGATTAAGGTAGGCCTGTATCATGTAACAATCCCTATTTCTACAGCATCCCAGAACTTAATGTTATGGCATCTGCTAGTTCAATTGCACTGAATTCATTTTAAAAAACAAGATCTATGAACCAGTTATTTGCAGATGACATTACAGTTTGCAATCCTGAAATTTCACCTTTTTCTGAAACATACGGAAGTCAAAAAACTCCAAGCAAATAACAAAGGATTTACATTGGTTTTCATTTCCTTCTTTCTCTTCTCAAAGGCTAAGTACGCACCCCCTTTCATAAGCTATTCTTCTATCAGATCTCTGGGAAAATCTGATTTGTACTCTCTGCTCCATTACAAACATCTTATATCCTTGAGATTATTATATAGAAGATGTATCCTGTATGGGAAACTTCCAAGTAACCATGTTACTCTATGTCCCTTAACTCCATGTTATTCAAAAGGCTTTAGTTTTTTCTGCATACTGCCTCTTCTTGCAGACATACGTCACAAAATCTGAATCGTATATATGAGCTCAATTTGCACTGCCCCACAATTTCACTCAGATCCTTTTAGTGATTTTGAGGTGAAGGACTAGATATTTGGATCAGGTTTGGTTGGACTAAGGAACGTTGAAACTGATTTCTAGTTTTATTTTATGTCTACTAGTTTGTCAACAAATACTAAAATTTGATGCCCACTCAAATGCACATTTTTAAAGACCAGAGGGCAAACCAACCAGAATCCTCGAGATTTTTAATTCTGAGCTGAAGATTGTCCCTTTTTAATTTTCAAATTAATCTTCAGGCTAGATCAGCTTATACGAAACTAACAATTTGTATGCACCGGTTTACCATACAGGTTGATCACAGCTGGAGCTTTATGCTCAACCATAAACTCTCAAAGTTTTCTTTTTTTAACCCCTCCTCCATGAATAAATTCCAGGATCTGCACCACAATTCCACTGTAATGAAACATTTATAATTATATGAAAAGACGGGGGCCTCATTCATTACACCTTCTTTTGCAATAAATTCAAACAAATTATATAAATATTTCTCGGTAGAACAGCAACAGCAAACAGCACCTAAAATCAATTTATAAAAGCCTCATTGAATTCAAATGCATGAAACAGAATTACTTGAATTCTTCACATGCATCACTAGTTTTAAAAAAAGCAATAATCCATTTCCTTCTACTTTGTCACCACCAGAACCAGGATGAATGTTTTCAGACAGATGTTGAATCTTACATTAGAAAGGTTATTTTCTTTTTCCACTAAGAGTTATTTTTAAAAGTCTAAGTAATAGAGAAAAAAAACCAAATACTTTAAAAATACTTAAATCCTCCTTCAACTGAATATTTGGGTATAGACTGGTATGATTATGAATCACTAAAATCTATCTCAGCTGATGCAACTTCCAGTTTAAAAAAAAACAACCACCACCTTGAAACATAAGTGAATCGCCTTCATTATGCAGTTATACTAGGATTTGGTACATTTCGAGTTCAGTTATTGCCAAGAATAAGGTTCTTCAAATTCAGTCTTCCACAAGTCATCATTTCTATACACTACATACTCCCTCATGTCATGAACAACCATCCATGACATATTTGTCTGAATTATTTGGAGCCATTATGACAAGAATTTCTGTTACAACTGCTTAGCAATACTTTTCCAGGCCATATGCTCTCAAAACAGCCTCTTCTGTGTCAAGACATTATAGCATAATGATTCATTAGAAAGGTGAATCAATGAAATTTCTTGGGTAAATGGCCTCACACCATCAGGGCCTCTTTACATTTGGATATATTAATTTATATTAGTTTTGTAGCTGGGGCAACAGTGGCCAACAGAGGAATCCCATTTGACCTAAGTTGTTTAAAATTTTAAAAATTTAATATGTACAAGAAATTTAAGAAAATTGATAGCAATGTTCTCTTTTATGTAATTTCATGCACAAAGTATACAATATTCCTGCTCATATGGCCACAAGAAAAAAAGGCAAGTCTCATCATTCATGAGTCCCAAATCGCAGACTATGATTGCTTTTACTAAGAAAGTATCACATACAGCAGCATCTCCTTCAAGCATTTCATCTGGGCAGCATTTGAAGATGCAGGCAAAAAGAAAAAAAAAAACCAAACTCTAACAAGTGTTCCTAAAGCTGTTGATTAGCAGGATTTGTCATATCAGCAACCTTAGAAAACCAACAAATTGAAAAATGACACAATGCTTCAAGTACAAAGGGTGCTGTCTCTTACGTAGATTGTGTTCCCTTTTGTTTAAAGGGGTGCTGAAATCATCCAGTGTTGGAAATAGGCAGCTGACACCTACAGCACTGTTTCAAACTTCCTAAAAATTCAAATAACAGGTACTCATTAGATTATTTGTCAGGGTTTTTTCATCATTCCAGCATCTTTGTTGAATGGTAAAAGCCAAGATTCAAAAGAATAAGTCATATTCATTTGTCAAATCTGTCAAGTGCTCCCCCGATGAGAAATGCTGGATTAAAACTTACAGGGTCAGTTTATTTACCTCTAACCCTTCATTTGAAAAGGAAAACAAAAAAACTCTGATTACTACTTATTAAGATTAATTTCAGCTATGAAATAAATGCAGTTTACTTACCCTTGCAAATGGCAAATTATCTAATTGAGGGCTTTTTGCAGTCAAGAGGATAAATACACACATAAAAGGTGGCAGTATTTGCAGTCTTGTCTTTGTAACTGCTGAGCACAAGCCAGACATACAAAAGCAGAAGTTTTCGGTAATATAAACTCCTACAGCCAACAAGAAATCAGAGAGGATTCCTGGCATACAGAGAGCAGAGAAGCATTGTCATGGCTACCTGCACCTCTCTATCCCACAATGGCCCAAGTGATTCCACATCTGGTTTTGGGCTGGCATACTGACATGCCACAGAAGGGAAATCATACCAGTTTTCCACTCCTGGGGTGTGAGAAATCATAACACAAAGTCATATGGTGAGAAATCACTTTTTTTTTTGTCTTACCACTCCTGGCTTCTTCTTGTATATTTACTATACTTATATTAGAGATATCACTGAAAACACTGCCAGTGATTCTTTGGAGGGAGAGAGTAGTCTACCACTCCACCAACCAGTGTAGCCCTCTTAGAGCCAAGAATTACTTCAGTATAAAGAAAAAGGATGAGATTAAGGATGAAAGAAGCATAGGGGGGGTTTAATCCATGCCTTATGGCCTGTGTGGTGTCTTTCAGAAATTTAAAAGATGCAAGGTCTGAAAGACTTCTATATGAAACCAAGAAATTCAACTTACTATAACTAAAAGTATTGGTTAAGGATTATTTGTCTGTATACAGAGGTGTGAAGTGCCTTAAAATGATGGTAAGTATTTTATTGTTTTAAAAAAGTCATTGCTGGATGATGCTTAACCAGATATAATATAATTACTGAGAGTCTCCAATTCTAAGAGGCATAAAAACTGTCCAAGTGGTCAGGTAACTGGTGCATTATATCCCCTTTATGCTCTTATTGATTGTATCTACTCATTGTCTACGTTTTAACTGTTCTAGAAGATTACACCAGTTCTAAAGAGCTTTGTATATATTTGGCATACCCTAGAATAACAGATCTCTAATCTTAAGGCTGGATGGCAATATTAGCATAAGAGACTGTACTGAGTCTGGCAGGGATGGAGTTAATAGTCTTCCTAACTAACAGGTCTTATGGTGCTGTTTTGGATTTGTGACTAAAACAGCCTTGACAATACAGCAGTGTTTTGGCTGTTGCTGAGCAGTACTTGCACGGTATCAAGGCTTTCCCTTTTTCCCCACTCTGCCCCCACAGCAAGTAGGCTGGGGGTGCACAAAAAGCTGGGACAGGACATAGCCCGGACAGCTGACCCCAACTGACCAAAGGCATATTCCATGCCCTATCATGCCATGCTCAGCAATAAAAACTGAAGGGAGGGGTTTTGGGGGAAGGTAACAATTGCTTAGACACTAGCTGGGCATCAATCTTCTTGTGAGAACTGGTGAGTGATTACCTTTGAATCACTTGTTTTGTTTTTGTTTGTTCCCCACTCCCCGACCCCACTTTTCTTATTAAACAATATACCAGAAGCCACACGAATTCTCACTTTTGTTCTTCCTATCCTCTTCCCTGTCCCACTGGGAGGGATGAAGCAGCTGCAAGATGCTTATAGCTGCTGGCTGATGTCAACCCGCCAGAGAAAAATACTTTACAAAGAGATACCTTCCTTCATTTACACCAGAAAAATGTTTTCAATGTCCAAAGGATTTAATCTCTTAAAATCACATTCTGTGTAGTTCTGTGCAGCACACCCTGTAAACTGGGAGCATTGCAAATAGCCACTTAAAAACACATTTAAGCCTTCTGAGCTTTTCTTTTTTTTAATAGAGATCCTCCCAGAACTTCTCCGAAGTTAGATATAAGTGCCTTTTCCAATTAGATTTTGGATTCTTAAGCTAGCAGTTGAGTATTATTAAACACCTGCAGTTTTTTCAAGAAAAACAAGAGGAAGCTTCATTCCCAATACGGCTATTTCAGACAATACTCACAGACACGTAGAGACTTTGCTGTTCATAGACTAGCTAAAATTCCATAGAAAATGACCATGAGTAGTTGACCACATATATACGGTATGGCATACCATATATAGCCATACCAGCTGAGTTGTGTCAGGCAATTCAATGGGTATAAGACTGTATGGAGTACATCACACTGACCTGACTCTCCTGCTTATAAAATTCAAATGATCCCATTTAGTTCTATTTTGTGCATCTGTGCCTTGCACAAGAGAAACATACCCATGGAAAATGACCCCTATGTTCCTGTTAAAATAACCACTTCACACCTGTTTATGCCCTTAGGTCAACAGGTTTAGCTGAAACGGGACTGAGTTACACATTCACACCCACACAGAGAGTGCTACAGGCTTCTTAGAAAAGGAAGAGTTTCTTAAGATAAGCATTTTCTAGGTGGTTGCCTGTTAAAGCCTGATGACACTGTTACCAGAACAGTGACAAAAGGCAATAAAGGAAAGACAGGAGTTTCAACTCTTTCAGGGCTATTCTCAACACTGGTAGAGTCTCACTTTCTAGAAAGATTTATGTTGGGGGTGGGGGATGAACAGCCTGTTCTTCTGCAACCCTGTACCTTCTTTTTAAAGACAAGGGCAGGGAAGAAGATTTTCTCCCCAATATCCCATAAGTACATTATCTTTATCACACTTATTGTTTCTTTCCCCTTTTCTGTGGTACAAGTGAAGTCCTTCCTCCCACTAGTCAGGAGGAAAAAAGAAAAAAAAAAGGAAATTAATAACTATGCCGAACTATTAGCTACCTCACTCTTCCCCTCCACCAAACAAATCAGTAATTCACTCCTAACACAGGTGCTGTTCTCTTTCCTACTAAATCCAAGAGCCAAAGCCACTCTTCAAATCAAAGAGCCAAACTGCTTTTAATTTGACAACACCATAAGTAATTTTCACGTTTATATTGTCTTTAATACTATAAAATAAAGATATGACTTTGTAACTCCTGGAAATATTTGGTATATTATACTGCTGGAGCATGACCTCTCCCACCATTGATCTTTTGCATTAAACTTTCCTACTGGTATAAAACTTTTAACTTGAATTTGTAACAGTAAATTTGCACTTAGAGTTGAGAAACCCCTCTTCATCTTGATGTAGAATTTCTTTCTCATAGAATATTCTATGAATATGTTTTATTGAAAGGATCGCTAATCACAAATTTCAAAAGATAGAGCACAGATTACAATAACTATTGAAAAAAAATTTTAATGACTTAGCACATTCTTAGGCATAGAGCTTAATCTCAAAATGGGCAAAGGTATAATCCCCAAGGAAAAAAACATCATTATTAATTATAGGAAGAACTAAAGAACCCATACATATTAAGCATGTAATTCTGAATCTGTTAAGTACTTCAAACGTGTTTCTTACCACTAGGGCTTTCATAGTACATTTTCATAATTCTCCATTTTAAAGAAATAGTATTTGTTTTAGGAATTGCAGTGCAGCAAAGTTTAACTCAAATTCACTAATTTTGCCTTCCCAGCAGGTTTCCAGTGCCTAATCCACTCACCTTTGTTTTTGTTTCCCCGAGTACGATACAGTGGGAATTACAAAATGGAACCCTCAAAAGCGTATGTGAATTCCTATGGCATCACTGACAGACAGGAACCTAGACAGACAGGCCTTCCAAGAAGGCTAAAAATGCCCTTTGTGATGGGTCAAGAGACAGGGTCCTGAACATGTTCCCCTTGCAGGATTCTGGCTGGTTGCGTCTGGGGCCAGCTCATGGACAAGAACTGCTGTAAGGAAAGTGCTGGAAGGGGAGCTTCAGTGGAGGTTTCCCCCAGATAGTGCTGCTTCAAGCAGGGGCTCTCCTCTTCTTCATTGGGGAGGTCCCACTGAGCCCCACCTGAGCTCTCCTGCAGCTGTGCCTCACCAGGTACCTTGTTGATCCAGAATCAGATGCACAGATTCAATTTGGACTTGCCTAGTCACTACAGACTCATTTAGCAATCAGGACCCTGACTGAACCTGGGCGTGCCCCACTCAAGTGCCTCCACCAGCCTGTCACTGTGCTTGGCTCCCAGTTCCCTCTCCCCTGGGGAGCTGCTTGCCTTCACTGCTGCCTCACAGAAGACCTTGCAACCAGGGAGCAGTCTCTTCTTTCTATAGAGAATCATCCTATGGACATAAGATACACAGCCTGGGAAAGCATACTGTAACCTCCAAAACCCCTAGCCCTAGAAGCCAGGTCAGTTCCTCTGAAGCTTGAGAGGCTGTCATACTACTGAAGCCCAAGTCTCTTTCAGTGAATTGGTCTATCTAAATGGTGTATATACAACTTGTCAGGCCCATTAAACCAGGAAGACTTGTTAACTTATTTCACATCAGCTCAGAAAGCATTTTATTTCTGAACTCCAGAATTTTTTTGGCTTTCAAAAAAAAATTTAATTCAAACTGAAACAGAAACTATTCCACCATAACCACTTTATCAAGGTTTTATGAACATGTATTTCTTCTCCTTCATCTTGGAGATGGAGTTCAGCCATTGATATCAAACTCCTCTTGACTCATTTCAAACAGTCCTTATGAAGCCATGATTTATTTCCATAGCTTACAAAGTGAAGGAGGAACTGGTCAACTTTAGATGCCCAGAATATCATTAACTATGTTTACTTTCCACATTTCACAGACTAATTGCTTGAAGGAGAAGACAAGAAACAGAGGAGATAAATAACATCTTTAATACAGAATTCCTTCTATGTGGAAAAAATTCCTTTGAGGTGTCAAAAAGAAATGGCAAGTAAGCCAAGGGCAGACTCAGGACACATTAATGAGGGAGAATAAATGGAACACTAATACACTGCAGAATAATTTTAAGTTATCTGCAGGAATCTGGAGCCTATTATTTTGGCTACTGACCTGGACCATCATTGTAGCAGATTTACAAACAGTAAATAAGAAGAAACAAAAAGACCTTGGCTCAAAAATATCAATGCACTTGACGCAAGAGGTAATATGCAATCAGGAAAAGGGAAAAAAAAACCCAAGCCAAAATAAATGGGGAAAACAAGGTAGGTCTGATGTCCATATTTGTAATTCTAAAATAAATCAGTACACCTTGAACAACCACCACCCTCACCTAACAACAGTCAAAGCACATAGCTATTACTATCTAGCTAGTTAGTTTTAGTGGATCCTAAAGAAATTATTTCACTGTGTCTTTTTGTTTCAGTGTTTTCATGTAAGACACTTAAAGCGTATATTTGCACAAACTCAAAGAGTAACCCTGATTTTCAGGGTACACTAATACTCATGGGCAGTACCTAAGGAAGAAAAAAAAAAAAAAACAACCACACAAAAAAAACCCTAAACAATTCCCAGTGCAGAGTAAAGCCAAAAATAACCCACAATAAAACAAGAACACATGTTGCCTTCTGTAGTGCCAAACACAGGTTACTTTTTAGAAGGCATTCCAGTTAAACAGGATTAAGGATTTAAAAATAGTTTGATCCCAGTAATTATATGGGAGGTTCATTTTGTATTTGAGAATTAGTTTGTAGCTGCAATGATAATTAGGCATTTCATTATCCTTGTACAGCTTATTTTTAAGAAGGCAAGTTACTTTCAACATGTTCTGACCAAGACTACACTTGTTAATGTTGTTGAAAGTAACAACTATAACACAGGAGAAATACCAAATAAATTTTCTTCCAAATGTCCAATTAAAAAAGAAATGTAAATGAGTAATGTCATCATTAACATTTCTGAAAATATTACGCAGATAATATATCTCTGAAATACGCAACTTTAACGCAGGGATCGCTTTACTAGAAGCTTGAATGTGAAAGGCAGCATCATCATTTACTAATTTCTTCAGCCTAAACAGAAGAAATGAGGCCCTTTCCAGTAAGTAAAAGTATCTTGCTCTCATTCGTCTTTTTCTAAATGATCTGTTCACTTGAATGGGTATCCAGTTACCCCTGAAAAGAAAACCCACATTATTTTGTTAGTGCCAGATAGTGGTATTTTACATAAAGAGCAAACCAGTTAAAAGAAATGCTGTAGGGCAAACCGCTGTCAGACAGGGGTAAGCAAGACCTGTGTCAGATCATCAGTTTATCTACAATTCCCATTGTTTCTTAAATTAAGAAATAAAAGCTTAGCTTTTGGGAGCAGGGGGTGGGTTGGTGGTGAGGAGCAGAAACGGACAACAGGGACCCAAACATTTTGCTATCACAGAATCATTAAGGTTGGAAAAGACCTCTAGGATCATCAAGTCCAACCATCATCCCAACACTATCATGTCTCCTAAACCATGCCCTGAAGTGTCACGTCTACACGTTTTTTGAACACCTCCAGGGATGGTGACTCCACCACCTCTCTGGGCAGCCTGTTCCAATGCCTGAACACTCTTTCAGTGAAGAAATTTTTCTAATATCCAATCTAAACCTCCCCTGATGCAGCTTGAAGCCATTTCCTCTCCTTCTATCACTAGTGACCTGGGAGAAGAGACCAACACCCACCTCCCTACAACCTCCTTTCAGGTAGTTATAGAGAGCAATAGGATCTCCCATCAGCCTCCTCTTCTCCACACTAAACAACCCCAGCTCCCTCAACCTCTCCGCATAAGACCTGCTCTCCAGACCCTTCACAGGCTTTGCTGCCCTTCTCTGGACACGTTCCTGCACCTCCATGTCTTTTTTGTACCAAGGGGCCCACAACTGAACACAGGATTCAAGGTGCAGCCTCACCAGTGCCCAGTACAGGGGCACGATCACTGCCCTGGCTCCTGCTGGCCACACTATTCCTGATACAAGCCAGGATACTGTTGGCCTTCTTGGCCACCTGAGCACACTGCTGGCTCATGTTCAGATGGCTGTCAACCAACACCCCAGGTCCTTTTCTGCTGGGCAGCTTTCCAGCCACTCTTCCCCAAGCCTGTAGTATTGCCTAGGATTGTTGTCACTGAAATGCAGGACCCAGCACTTGGTGGTGTTAAACCTCATACAGTTGGCCTCAGCCCACTGATCCAGGCTGTCCAGATCCCTCTGTAGAGCCTTTCTACCCTTCAGCAGATCAACACTCCTGCCCAACTTGGTGTCATCCATAAACTTACTGAGGGCACACTCAGGCCCCTCATCCAGATCATTGTGAAAGGTATTGAACAAGACTGGCCCCAACACTGAGCCCTGGGAAACCCCACTCGTGACCAGCCGCCAACTGGATTTAACTCCATTCACCACAACTCTCTGGGCTCGGCCATCTGGCCAGTTTTTTACCCAAAGAGTACACCGAAGCCATGAGCTACCAGATTCTCTAGGAGAATGCTATGGGAGACAATATCAAAGGCTTTACTAAAAGTCCAGGTAGACAACATCCACAGCCTTTCCCTCATCCCAGTACTGAGGTCAGGCGGACAGGCCTGTAGTTCCCCAGATCTTCCTTCTGGCCCTTCTTGTAGATGGGTGTCGAATCGGCAAGCCTCCAGCCACCTGGGACCTCCCCTGTTGACCAGGACTGCTGAGAGATGATGCAGAGTGGCTTGGCAAGCTCCTCTGCCAGCTGCCTCAGTACTCTTGGGTGGATCCCATCTGGCCCCATCGACTTGTGTCCAGGTGGAGCAGCAGGTCATAAACTGCTTCCTGCTGGATTATGGGGGAGTTATTCCACCTCCATCCCTGCCTTCCAGCTCAGGGGTCTGAATACCCTGGGGATAACTGGTCTGACAGTTAAAGACTAAGGCAAAGAAGGCATTTAGTGCCTCAACCTTTAGTACCTCAGCCTTTAGAACCTCAGTTCCTCATCCTCGGTGGCAATGTTCTCTTCCACATTCAATAGATAATGGAGATTCTCCTTGGTTCTCTTTTTGTTGTTGATGTATTTGTAAAAACCATTTTTTTATTATCCCTTACAACAGTTCCTAGGCCTTTTATTTATGAATCGTATTAATTTTTTCAAGATGTCATGAGCTTTCCTGATAATTTGCACAAGAAAATGAGAGGAAGAAAACAGCAGCAATAACACCCCAACTAAACAGAAGGCTAAATAAATTGAATTGCAGCCTCTGCAGATGAGTAGCTGTAATAGCACATAAGAGGAATTTGTGGGTCAAAGAAAGCAAAGGAGTCCTGATTTTTTTTTAAACAGCACAAAAATTGTGGCCAACTCAGAAGACATAGCTTCTCAGAGATCTAAAAATAGCTGATAATGAATGCACTTGATATGATCCATTCAGCAATTCCTGACCCATCCTTACTGAATAGAAGCCTAAGGAATAGCTTCTTTAGCAATAGTAATATCCACAAACTTCAGAGCAAATCATTACAAACCATATTGGCAACAGAGAGAAAACGAAGCACTGTGTTCTAAATCTGGCAAACCTAAAAGTGACCTTTCAAATTCAATTACTCTAGTATTTCCAGAATATAATCTTCTTCAGCCTGCTATGCTATTAAGTTTGGTAATACTTTGGGGCAGACTTCCTGTGGACTATAGTTCAACGTAAAGACCTTCTGACTGAATTTAGACAAGTTATGGTATCTCCTGACAAACCTGACCCTAGGAAATACAATTTTAATGAAATTAGTTTAATCCTAAATACACATTTTCAGATGGATACTATAACAAAAACAACCAAACAAAACCAAAGAAACAATTCAAACAAAAAGAACCCACTCTAATGGATTTTGATCTAAGAGGTCCATAAACAGAAGCAAGCACTGACAGACTAAGAAAAGAAATAAGGAAAACTAAATGGCAAAAGCGAGGCACTAAGACAAAAGTGTATATTTTCCAAAGCAGCTGACAAATATGCTGAGATTTCAACCAGAGAAAGGTGCAGGTATACAAATACCAAGTGCAATTTTTCTTTTTCTGAGAAATGAACTCCCCTTTTTCAATTACTCTTTGGGATTTAAAATCAAAATGGTCTACAAATGACAACAATAAGCCAGTACACTCTTGAATGAATATCATGGGGTTTTTTTAGTTACTAAATTTTTATTCTAGTCTTGGGGGGAAAAAACACATTCTTAATTTATGTGGATGTATTTTTCTGGTTAACTGCTGCTGCACAAGAACACTGCTCCTTTACAGCGGGAACATTAATCTTGTTTTTACATTCATGTGAAGTTTGTTAAAAATTCTAGAGTTGTTTAAATACTGTCTTCAAAATAGTTTTGATTGAAGTTCTCCAGAGACCAGAACAGGATTACTGACTATTTCACAACCAATTTATTTCAACAGATCCACACTGAAATAGCTTCTGACAAAATGCAAACAGAAAGAATATAATTTGAACAGCATTTATGGCAAAACATTTACTTAGTGTTTGCCCTGTTTTTGCAGGTGCCTTTTATTGATTGTATGAACTATTTTTGCTGCTTTGGTCTGAAGCAGCTGGATGAAGGGTGAAGATGTGAAATATGAGACATAAATAAATGAAGTACTAGGTTAGACATGCAGCACACCAGTTGCAATTCCAGTTGTGAAAACAAAGATGCTCAACATCACTCCCGAGAGGTAAAACTATAAAACAATACAATACATATACCAGAGACATGGGAGGAAAAGTAGCAGGAGAGAAGGGGTACTGCAAAATACTTCTGTCTTAGGACAATACAACTAGGAAATCAGTTCAAATCTGGTTTTGTGGAACTTTTTTTTTAATATGTTGTTTTATGCTTCTCCTAGAAATTAGGTTTATCTACAGTATAGAACATCATTCTCAGTAGTTTCCTGCCTTTGAGCAGATCTGCCATACTTTCAAGCAAAAGAAATTTTCTGTAGGATTTTGTGTAACACACAGAAACACAATGTAAAAAGGCAGTTAAACACGTATGCCCTTCCCCTAGTAAAGGCGGCTATGGATTGCACACCACAACGCATTAGTTTCAAAGTAGAAGGTGACTTCTTGGCAACTATTCAAAAAAATTACATCCTACCCAGGGCTTTAATTAGTTCTCTAAATATTACTGGAACCTTCTCCACCTTATACATTTGTCATAAGTACAGAAATTCATTTGATATCTTGATACAGTAAAGGGTTTGAAGAGCAGACAGCTGGAGGCAGACATGCTAAGATTCAGCATTGAAAGAGTTCAAACTGTGTGTATATATTACAGAAGAACAGGGAGCAATTAGACCTAACTATCAATTTTAAGTGTGTTAATAATATTGGATAGGTAGTAGTCTGAATTCAAAGGCGACAAAACCTAAATCTCCTTTATGTATGTGAGGCCACACACAGCTTTTCCAAGAAGATAGAAAAGAAACTGTTGCCAAATTATAGCACCCCTAATCATGCTTTTCCAATGCACTCCAGACAGGCTGCCAACTCTGGCTCTGCTGCTCAGCACTAACTCCACCACAGTCTGGCTGCCTGCATATCTTCACATACTCTCAAAAATAAACTTTGGTGAGAAAATTTCATGTGATATTTTTTTTCTACAGTCAGATCCCAACCAGCTGGTACTTATTCCAACTTTAGCAAAGAAAAAAGAAATAAACAAAACCAAAACACCACAAAACATGCTTCAGCAGCTTATCATCTGTTTCAATACCTGCTTGCCTTACAAAACTGTCACCATGGATTTTGGCATGTAAAGCTGCCTAGTGGGGGAAATACCAAGTTGCTAAGTAGGATCTGACTTGACCAATGACTTTGCAGAAATACGCCCCTAGCAGAGTTGTTCGCTGACTTGTCAAAGCAAGGTATTCTGTCAAAATTTTGCGACACATGCTTATGGACTTTTGGGAGGGAAGGATGGGGATAAATGTGGTGAGCAAATTAAATCTGTGGTGACAGAATTAAATCAATTACTTTCAATTAACTTGAGATGTTGTAAAGCCTTATCTAAACCATAGTTCTTAAAAGGCAGCTAATTATTTGAAATGGTTAGGAAACAAGCCTTTAGAAACCTTAAGTAATCTTGCAAATCCTGAAGTTCTAGTAAAAAACTATGAAAAACCATAAAAACTTGAAAATTGGAAATGAAAATAACAACAGCTTTCAGGTCCTAGTATGTCATCCTGTTCTCTGTGAAGCTGTTTGTGCCGCTTGTCTCCAGAAGACACTGCAGAACTATGAGTGCTCTTAGCCTGCCCATTTCTCTTGGCACAAATGAAGGCAAGCTTTTCAGGACGCTTGCCATACCACTGCCAAGGACCAACTGATCTGAATGGAATGATGCAACTGTTGTTGCTGAAAAGAAAATATCAAAACCACAAGGAACAAAGCAGTGGAGGGGGGGGCATGGTGGTCGTGAAAATTCAAAGTGGGTGGGTGCTAATTAGATCAGCATTTCACTGCATTTATCCAGATTTAGCAAGCAAGAGAAACCCTACTGTTGTTGCACCCAACACTTGGGAATCCCATCATCTCCCAGATGAAGCAAGACTTTGCAACTGTATACAATACAGTCACACATACAACAAATACTCATTTATCATCTCATAGTCTTTAACAAAATCTAATTTACTTGAGAATGAGCTAATCTCAGTTAAATAAGCTACCGATGGTTTGTTAAATCCTACAATACTTTTAAGAGCATGAGAGAAGAAAAACAGAAATCAGTGTAATAACAAAGTATATAGTTATAGGCAGTTTGATTAAGGATTTAGCATTTTTGTTTCTTTTAAGAAGACAGACTGCAAGTGATAAAACAAAGCAGATGTTTTCTTTATTTTTTTTATTTTAATTAGAACTGCATGTATCATTCTTGTTAAATATATCAAGTATTTAAGTTACTTTACTATGAGCTGTTCACTTTTTACATTTGGTGCAATTACTGTGATCTGTCTGTACTACAGCAGAGGTGGAAACAGTATTTGATACCTGTCTACGAGGAACTCGGAAGAGGCAACATGTATGCTTAGTATTGAATATCTTATGTGCTTCTAAAGTAACTAAACACTTATTAGGCAATTAGTCCTATCTACAGGATGACACCTTTGAAGTGTGTGGTTTATCCTTATGAGAAAATGGAGTGGAGTACAGTGAGCAGGAGTTCCTTAGCAAAATCCTCCAGTGTTTGAGCCAAAGCACAGCACAATTAGCTACATTTCTTCCAATTTACTTCAATGCATTATGGATCAAGTCTTCCCTATAACCTTCCACAAGATTGACTGACCTTCTTTGACAGATTAGTTGAACCTCAAGTTATTTCAGTTTAATAGGAGCTTCACAAATACAGACATGTTATGCACTGAGTTAATCTAACTTATTAAATCATCCTTAACTGACCAAGATGACAAGTAAAAAAACTCCTAAGTACTAAACATTAAATTCACATCACAGTACCAGCAAGATGATGAGGCAGCACACATTATTTCTTCAATTATTTTCACTAGAAAACATAGAATGTAGTTAGTTTAAAAGTAGTAATTAAAAAAATAACCACCATTGTATCTCAAGCTGACCCTGCAAATGTAAGGCACTGTTCACTTACCCTCAATATTCTTGTATTTGCTTATTATGTGATGACTGCCTGCATTTTCTAGCATACTAACGTCAAGGTATGATATTTAAAAGTACATCTCTCAAGGCTAAAACCAAGGAAGCTTATTTTGGTTTTTGACAATAATTGTCTTCAGCTTCTAGAGATGCATGTTAAGACTTCTCACTTTCACAATTCATCTTTAAAATAATAAGCAAAAATAAGAACTGGCAAGCTCTCTTAATACCCACCTCTTGGTGCTGAAAGGAAAGTGAAATATTTTGAAATGCAGATTTCAGCTGCAAAAAAGCTGCTGAAGCCTATTATTGCTCCACCAGACATATACAGGAATTTAATATCTTGCTTGTTATTTTTTAAGCCATTAAATATCAGCAAGGCTTATATGCTTAATTGTTGTAACAAGGGCTTTTATAAAGACTATATTTAGTTGTAAGTAATAGAACAATAGTTCTAAAAATTTTTATACCATCAAGAAGCCCTCACTTCTTCCCACATCTGTTTAAAAGCTAGAGGATACAGTAACACTTCGGAACTGCATTTTTTTCCACTTAGTTTTTGTACCTTCTTTCCAAATCAACATTATCAACCATATTATCAGATCTTAACTTAGGAATTTTAATAAGGACTAAGAATTAGAATCAAAAGGACTAGGTATATGTCACAATTTAGAATACAGAAAAACATGTTTTGCTTAATACAAAATGAAATTTGAAGATTTTAAACTAGAATAGGCAAGGAAAAGCCAGGATTTTAAATACAATAATATTGGAACTGGCAAATGAATGTCTGCAAAAGGTGTTTAAAAAAAAATCTGTACAGCAAATTTGATCTTTTCAGTTATCTTTCACAGATCTCTCAGTAGCAGTTCTGCAATCCACCAGCATCACCACAGACAAGTAGAATGTCAGTTGCAAGTCACTGTGCTAGTTACTTTTGAGTGAAAAAAGCTAAATAATATAGTAATAATTATAAAGGTAGTTTTTAGCAATGCAAAATTTACTTATTATATATTACTTATAATTTAGGTTTCAACTATTCCTTTATGTTCCTATGTTCCACTGGTGTCACGACATTACCTTCATTTCCAACAGCATATTTAAAGCAACACATCTTTATTAGCAACTTTCAACCACATGCAGAAAAATTTGGCTACTTGTCTGATGTCAGTGGAATAGAAATGATATTTCCTTTGCATGGCAGGAAAGGATATGTCCTTCATACAAGATATACACTCTAATCATCACAAGACTTCAATCGCAGCAGGAGCAAACCTCAAATGCTCTTCAGCTCTTTTGTTCTCTCTGTTGCTATCTATCAAAAACAACCTAGGAAGGTTTTTGTATAAAGCAAAGGTTGAGAGGGCTGTTCAGGGTTCAGGTTTAGATCTTTTGTTATACTAGTTATCTACAAGAGAAACAACCAGTAAGATAAGGATTTGCGTGGTAGTTTCATTTTTAAGGTAGATTTGCAGGTAGACACTTTGGTTGTTCATAATCAGAGGACTGTGAGAAAATTTTGAGAGAACTCAATATGCTGGGTCATAGACAAATTTAACTCAATTGAATAAATGCACTTTGAAGGAGAAATACTTCAGCTAGGTTTCTTATAAATGGGATTTAAAGGTTATTTCGTATGAATCCATTAAGAACTTGACAAAAACCTGTTATATTCTTTAAAAAATTACAAACAAGTTATTATAAAACAGAATATCCTGGATGTATAAATAGTCTATATATATATCAGTGTAGTGGTGAAACAGAATGCAGACATGGTTACTGAGTGGAGGAATTTTAAACAAAACTGAAGAAGTGCCTGGAAATATTCATATGAAGACAGTTTGATAAGACAAGGCTAGCATAACAAAGACTATAGAATCTTCTTCACCTAATTCCTGCCTGACTTGAGTATGGCCTTGCATCAGATGAGTGGAATGGAGAATTCAATGTTAATACTTTTCCCTTTCTTGTATCTATCTTGCTGTCCTGTCTGAATTTTGCAGGCTGCGGGCTGTTATGTTTTCTTGTATAAGATATTATCCAGCTCTTTCTTCCTAGACCGAAGATCCCTCTTTCCTGGAGGAAACCTTTCATGAATAACACAGAATAACAACATAAAGAGGATGCCTTTAGTCCCTCTGAACAACAGTTTAAAACCAATAAAACTTATGTTGTTCTTTGAACTAAATGGTCTGTTCATACTTTCTTTTGGTTAAGTACATGACATACTACGATAAATACAGGAATAGTTTTAGCAAAGCCTCTACAGGTTTCTTTCAGATGAAATATAATTCAGTTCCTTCATGAGAATTCTTCTTTGTCCAGGAATGCAGTGGAAATTTGCACCATCTGCAGCATTTGAATGCTTAGCTCCACATGCATATAGCATAGCTGAAATTATGCTTCCACTTGTGCTAGTTACAGATGCAGGTTCCAAAGGATAATTCTGAGAATAAGACAAAGCATTTCATGGGAAAAACATTATTTTAAGTGAGGAAAGTTTCCTTCATGCTTGCATATCCAGCCCAAGATTAAAGTCTGTAACATTTGAGTTCTCCATGTTGCATTTGCATATTTCTTTTCAATAATGGCTACAATTATGACCATGCGATGATTATGCTGTGTCTTAATGGTAAGTAAATACACTTTCAGTAAGTATAAGCCACCATTTCAGATGAGCACTACAGTGCATTGTTAGAACTTCCACTACACATATGTAGTTAGTGCCACAGACATGTTCATATCTCTCTACAGTGAGTTAGTAACATCAGGGCTCTCCAGTGTTGTACAACCTACAGAAAACAGTACTCCTTGTTGAATTAAATCAAAACCAATCAGAAGGATTCAAAGTGCTTCTTTTATGAAAAAAGGTACGTACAAGTACACTTCAGTATTGGTCTGCCTCTTGTGCAGTAGATTTACATTTAGCTTCACTGTACTACCACGTTACATTACTATTGCTACAATAGTATGACAGATTCTTTACCTCACTCCCACTCCAGATCCAATTCAACTTTAAAAATAAACATAATATACTACCAGTTCTCAGTAGATCTGAAAAGTTAGCAGCACCATCTAGGAAGCTTCCTTCTTATAAGCAATATCATTCTTCTGTGATTTCAATACCTTAGCCATGCTCAGATCCCAATAGACTAGTGTAGTCACTATTCAAACTAAAAAAAATAAAAAAGCAAATAAAGGTGTAAATGCACCTCTTCTTTACATCCAGCTTTGTGCACTGTTGAAAGATCCCTTCATGGGCATTTAAGTTTTCATGTTGAGAAGTGCTGATGAACTCATTCAAACTAACAAAAAAGGAAGTTTATCGTGAGGTAAAGATTTAAGACAGTACTCAAGGCTACTTAGAGATGTTAAAACATTTAAGGTGTATATACAGATAAAACATTTTAATTTCTTAATAATGTTAAAGGCTCCTATCTATAATTGAAAAATACACCATCACTAGACTGATTACCACCAAGTTACTCTAAGTCACAGAAACATTGTGAATTTATGTACCAGCTTTTCAATGTTGTTCGCATGATTTAAAACCAGAGTGGTAAAAAACACGGGCAATCAATTGCCATTTTCTCCTTGTTAAATAAATCACTGATACACATGCCCTACTATAACGATACAGAACCCAAAGTGCTGCTTTGTTAATGGTATGAGCTTGTATCAGTGCAGAACCACCATGGACAGGTTAGGATGTCTCTCGGCTTGAATGCAATAGCTCTTCTTATAAGCTTAGTAAAATCAAAATCTGCAAGTTGTGCAGAAGAATAAAATAACAACACTAGCAGCAAGTCACAAGAAGCTTGTATTAGATTTCTCATAGGCAGACAAAGAGAATAATCTTAAAGCCAGAGCTGAATCAAGATTGTTGCACCTGTGGGGGAAAAGTACAAGTGACAAGGCAGAGAAAGAGGACTATGAAGATGACAGCATCCAGTCTATAAAAACAAGATGGTACATAAGAAAAACAATTGGAAACAGTGTTACAGGCAGAATACTTTTGGAGAGGATTTTATTAACTCCACATTTCATTTACGATACACATGGCTGAAATGACAGCAGAATAATTTTATACAGCTACAAAGATCGAAGATAGTCAAGGAAGACATAATATGTAACATAGTCCAGACACTGACCAAGCAATAAATAAAAGCAGATGATAGGGTTTTTCCTAAAAATAGATGGCATCCTAGCTAAATTTATGGAATAAGCATAATGAAGTACTGGAGGTTCTTTCCTGAACAAGAAAACAGCAAGCCCATACTTCTGGCTAGTCTGGGAGGGTAGGGAGGAAGCAGATCTGTTCATTACTGCCCTTCGATAAACACTTGCAAAGATAAGGAATAAAAAATATAAGTTATAATTGGCTACAAAGTCATCACCATCTTCTCACACATTGCTAAGACTTTCCTTTTGGATTTTAAGATGAGGACTCTTCCTCCTCTCTCAGCTGATTCCACTGAGGATATTAGCTGATTCTAGCACCAATTTTGAATAAGAAACGGGAGTGAACTCTTGATTAAGAGTTTATACACCTTAAAATTCCATAATCAATATTGCTTCTTCTGATAGTTGATTTATCAGCAATTAATTCCTCAAGCAACTCCAAAAATGGATTTAGCTCTTCATATTTTCAACATTTTCAATAACCATCTGTGACAGCGCTAAGAATCATACACTACACCATATAATTTTACCCTTCTTTCCTAAGAGACACCAAGATGGAATCAACCGCTTTGTCTGCTAAAAGGTAAATTTGTATAATCTATTGGATTCTACAAATAAAAGTAGAACGTCCTTTTAAGATCATTTCAGGCACCTTCTCGGCTCTCTCACTGGATGAGCAAACAGTTAAAAACAGTCTGTTCTACAGGGCAACTTGGCCTGGATGTCAGAGATATGCAATAAGAGCTAGTTCATCAATTTTACCTATCACTGGCTCAAGAGCAAGACTAGCAGCTATGGAGAATGCTGAACCAGCGGACCGTTCAGTTAAAAGGACAAATAAATCAGTATCAGCTAGACACATATGAGAAGCTACAAACAACAATAAAATCAAAGAGGTAAGTAGTTTCACATTTCCTGTGGGTATAATCAAGGTAAAAGGCTGAGAAAATATTTTAGAAGATGCTGGGAAAACAGAAAATCTAACTTGCAATAAAGACCAAAACAGGTAATCTGGACCGATCTTGAAGTGCATCTCAATTTGCTTCCTACATGTCTTAACTAAGTATAAACTATACGAGAAAGAGACAAACAAGAACATTCACTGTGGTTCCAGCTATCAAATCTTTAGTTTTGTACAAATCCAAATTAACATTTTCCACTAAGATAAAGCTCCAGAACCTATCAGTGAAATGAACGGATGATTGTCTATAGCTCACATGGAATATTTGTCAGGATGTGCTTTCCTCTGTAGCTAAACAGCCCAACAAGCTTCAGTGACTTTTCTGAACAAACGCCTAGCATCACCTATTTTTATGATGCAACATAATTTACAGCAAGTGTATACTGTGAAGAACTGTGTTCATGAACAAACTGCTTTCTTCAGTGTTGTTCTGTTTGCTGCATTTTTAAGTGGAGTTTGAGAGAAGGTAACTAAAATGACACTCAACATGCTATAAGGTTTGAATAGCCTCAAGGGTTTGATTGTTAACATTTATGCTGTGGGTAGGGAGGCAGAAGATGAAGTTCCAAGGTGGTAAAGAGGATAAAAAGAAAGAAAAGGTTGCCCATGACATCAAGATAAGACCCTTCTCATAGTCCTGCTTATATTTTTTTGATCTTCAGCGATATTTCAGTGATGGTATTTTGTGTAGATGTAACATTTTATTGACAAGAAAAGTAAATACAGTTGAGGTATGCTAGATACTACAAGCAAGTTCTCCCCTGCTTCCAAGCCAGTTTGGAACCAGGATATGCCAGTGATTCTAACCTGAAATATGTTGATCCCCCACAGGGATGTCAACACGTGCTTATAAGCATTAACAATCATAAGCAAGACAAGGTAACTTCAACGCAAAAGATACTAGTTTTCTACATCTCCGATTTCCACATGTGCCATTATGGCTCAAGCTTGGGAAAAACATTTCTGAAAAACAGTTAATTCATTAGGAAAAAAAAAAAAAAGAGTTTTGAAGCACTTGGAACTACTTGTATATTACAAGATTAATTTTCTACATAGGTGGACAATAAGAAGTGTAATAGCAGAATATCAGAAATGTCAAAATACAGTCGTTTGACATCTCCTGAGAAATGCTAAGGGAATTTACAATAAAGTACAGTAACAAAGTACTAAATTTACAGAACTGGAAGTCAATTTTGCTCAACCTGCATTTAGCATAGTCAAGATACAAGACTCACATTCAGCTTTCCCTCACAGGTTCCACTGTTGATTATCAGACAGAATAGTAAGTTTTATTCAGAGCTAAGCATGGCCTGTCTCTCTGGAGCTCTGTAATCCCAGTCCTGGACAACCACTAGGGTGTAGTTAATAATTCCACTGGTGTTGTCTAATTTGACAGAGCATGGTCCAGGAATGCTCCAGGGTAGGATGTATAATTAGTACCATGAGCCAAACAGTATTTTTAAAAATCTGTATGTCTCACCATAGCGTGGATATGTTTTGAGAAGGCTTGCATGTTCCTACATGAAAAAATAAATTTTCATCAGTGTAACCTTTACAGAGACCTATATCAGCACACACATACATACTATAAACAGCTTTATTCTGGCTGCTATGATTGCAAAGCATTTATTTTCTAGTAATACACTCTGCCGTTTTAAACAGACTTCAAAAAATCTCATTTATTTAAATCCACTCAAGTTATGATGTAAATATCCACAGTCTATGAGGCCTAGGATTTTGTTCTTGGACATTTCCTTTTTTTTTCTGCTTTTTTTAAGACAAAATCATGACATCTTTGCTGCTTCTCCCAACACTCAAAAATACACCAGAGAAATTAGAAACGCGCCCTTCATTTACGTCAAAGAAATATGGTATGTAGTTACTGAGCACTTACAGGACCTATGGAAGTGCTGCACAAACAGCTGTCCCTCAAATTTGCAGGACAGACTTAAGCAAACACAAGCTATACAAGTCTCCACACACCTCATATCTTGCCTGAAGCTATCACATCTATTCCCTGATGTCTGTGGATCCAGGGATTGTGTGTGACAAAATCATCTTTTCACCACATTATTTGGAACAAAAACAGGCTTAGTTATTATTTCTATCATATTCTGATCTGACAAACCCTAAGCCAAGGTTTGTATGCCTACAAAGTTACAGAAGTCTTCAAAGACCACTACGTACCAACTTATGCAGCTCTATTTCTAAACTTAAGCCTTACAGCTTATTCCTAGCAATGCATTTCAGACTTTCAAAACTCACTCCATCATTGTCAAGTAACTTCTTGTAGCATTGAAATTCATTATTCTTAAGTTCACACAACAGTTTTGCTCACCACTGCTTGTCACAGCTCTTAAGAAGCCATTCAATGTCCTGAATATTTTAATTACACACCAAAACCAGGTCCTGTTTCAACATATTGGGTGGATGTGGAATGGAGGTCTTGCACTTAAACCACATAAATCAATGGGGCATTTCAAAGAGATAACATGAAAGATTTATTATCCAATTTGCAGGGTTCGCATATATCGCTTCCTATCAATAGTTCAATAATAGTGTATAAAAAAGTTATGGAAATAATTAATCATATCCTGAAACAATTTCGGTTTGCATTCCAGAGTAACTAATATCTCAAGCTTGACTTCATACTGAAGTCTGAACACTCCCCCCGCTCTGAAATGGTGTTTCCTATTTTTAGACTTTTTGTTACCTACTACCTCCTCATAGCTCAATGAGCGCTTTCAGCAAACAGCTCACAGAAAGCTGTCACCAATAACATAGTTGACAAACCACTGGGGCCAACAGCATCCTCAATGAACTGACATCCAAGATCCTACTTGTGTTAATAGCTGTTGATGCCTCTCAGCAAGGGTTTCTTAGTGACCAATATTTTTTGCCTCCATTCAGGCAGGCTCTCCATTCAAATAAGTATCTCCTTGTGATCTTTTGCATTAAAAGGGGCAACAGCTATTGTTTTCCTATGACTGCCTGAACTGAAAACAACAGAACATGCTAACACAGAATTGGTAGCAATCATCCGATATATGACCCCAGAGCACTCTAATGATCTATCCATCATTCAAAAATCAATTCAAGAGATGTACCTCATTTAAAAGGAGGTACAAAAGCCACAGATATGAGCTGCATTAAAGTTTTAAGTAAACAGCTAAAAGCACTGGATTCTACAAAGCACTCCCGCACCCCCCCCCCCCCTTTTTTTTAATCTCTATTCTTTCTTTTTCTTTTTTTAATGAGAGATTAACTTAACCCCAATTACAAACATATCACCTTTAAAAACCACAACCTGTTGGACAGACCCTAGTTTAAAACTCAAGCCTTTTCATAGCCTTGAAGGTTTCCTGAACTTCTCACCAGCTTACCGTGCTGGGGACAATAAGTATTATTCTCTTTCTATTGCAAGAAAAATGTAATTGAGGAAGTAAAAATCTACGAAGTCAGGGCACTAGAGTGTAGTTATAACAGAAATTCAGAGATTTATACTCTCAAGAAGTGTTTCAGAGTCGAGAACTTAGAGAATGAAGTCTGAATCACTGTACAACCTGGGTGCTTCTTCCTTGTTAGTGGACACTGGCCAGGGATTGCAGCCTAAACAGCAGTGAACAAAAGTTAACATTGAAATCAGTCTTCAAATACATTTCTACACTTTTAAAATATGTTACAATTTAATTTCAAATTAGGTCAACTTACCTCATTTTTTTTCAGGCACACATAAAAAATCTTTGGCCAATCATAAATGGCACAAAAATATATTATCACACACTTCTCGGTACACTGTTACTTTTAGCCAGTAACTCATAATTTCTGTCTGGAAAAGATATTGGTTATTGTGTGTTCAGCACTCCTATCCAACAAAACTCTTCCCTATAAATCTGTGTTCCAGTATGTGACTAGTGAAAACGCTTCACTACGCTACTTCAAACTACCAATATTTTACAGCAATGTATTCTCATGTCAAAAATAGAGAAGATGCACAACTTGAACTCATCAAATAGAATCCATCAATACAGCATTCAGGTTAGAAGTCTAATTCTTTTTGTGCATCTACTGAACACTGATGGAAAAAAGGGTTCAGCTGTGCAAAGAAGCTATTTACTTTATTGTCCATACGAAAATAGGGTAACACTTAAGCATAATCAAAAGCTATGTATTCATTTGTTTAGACCATGAATGAACTTCTTGTCCACTGACAATAACAGAAGATTCCCACCAGGTTTGTTTCCTCTGTGAGCCTATGCAAGTTCATGCTATCATAACTAAGCTACAAGATGCACAATTGGTTGCTAAAATGTTACACATTTTCATAGATGTTAATCTAGTGAGGATCACACTGTTTTCACCAAAAAAATGGGGACTAGTGTTCTACATTATGAAAACAGGCCCCTGTAACTTAGAGTACAGCCTAATTTCTACCACAAGTTCAGTTGATCCTAACACAAATGTACCAAAGAATTCACCCTGGATTCAAAAATAGTTAACAAAGACTTTTTCTACTCAGGCCAAGTTTTTCTTCATCAACACCACCATAGTGGAGGCAGGAAAGCAGAGGAGAACACTACAAACTGAAAGGGGTAACTCCATTTGACCTACCACTTCAGTGTACTACTTATTACTGCGCTGTATTACTGTGCTATCCTGGACTCACACTCTTTTGTAAGTCAGTATCTCCCGTCAGTGTAAACAGGCAGCTGAGTTTCCAGGGGGTTTCTGCTTGTTTAATTCTGTTGCAAATATAACAGAAGTAATCCAATGGGAGAACAAAGCAGAGTACACAGAAGACACTGCAGTCTATCCAAGTTCACCTCATTTCACAGTGCCCAAGCTGACAGCAGCTTCTCCACTCCTATTATAGCTGCGCCTTAGTTGACCAATACATTTCAATGGCAGCATATGTTACAGAAAGAAGAAAACTGGAAGTACTAGGACAAAACCCCAAATGCCAGGACTATATGGTCCACAGTCATATCAGGTAAATACTGTAAAAAAGTTTTGTTGTTTTTTTTTTTTTTAAAAAAAGGCCATCTGCTACTTTCAGGAAAACCTATGATGAAGCAAGCAATATTCCAGGGAATATCCCAATTTAGGAAACAGCAGAGTACTCGCTCATCTGAGACAGTCTCTCTACTTAAGTATACACAGTTGAGTGTTAATCAGGCTCACCTGAGCCTGGCATTTTGGCAGCTAGAAAAGTGTTCTTGTATTTCTACTTCCTTTTGTTAAGTGGCACCTTAAAAGAGAGAGAACAGTAGGATTAGTGGTTATTTTACTTATCTACCCTAGTGCAATACACACAAAATATGTACAGTAGAAATTTTCTCAACAAGAAAAGCTCAGGAGCATATTTCAAGGCGACCTGGTTTTGAGGCAGAGTGGTAAAGGTGACCAGGAAATTTACATATGAACTAAGATGTAAATAAATGCCAAGGATTACTCCCCAGTGGTTATTTTGAATAAATCACCTCCCCTCAGCAGATATGATTTCACAATACCAAAAAGCTCCCAAGATTTATAGTAACCCCCCGAATGAACACTTGAGCACTAATGATTTCCCTTATTTGTCAATTTCATGTTTTTTCAGTAACATTTTAATATAAATTAAATCTTTAAAATTCAGACTTCAGATCAAAGACTCAGGAACAAAGCTTTCTTCAGGAAAGAGCATTTTGCATCACACATTAGATATGTGTCATCTTGTCCCTGTGTCCTGTGCTTGCACTGAATCCAGGTCACACAGGAAATTACCATCATCTGTCTTCCTTTTCAACTGGACGATCACTGTATGAGCCAGTTTTATAGTTTTAATTGTCTTTAGTGACTGATTTACCATAGCTTTATACTGCAGTAACATATAAATGCACTTATCAAGCAAGGCTGCAGCTGCTGGTACAACTTTTTCCAAATACAATCTCTTGGGAGTAACAAAACCAAGTAAAAGGTTGAAACTGTCAAAGTGAAAACTTAGAGATACTGTACCGATCCCTGCCTGTGAGAATGTTAAGCAAGTCAGATATCTATGTATACCCTACTGACGCATGATTTACTCACTGAAGTAATTCAGAAATGCATCGTCTGTTGGAAATGATGAACAGTTACACAGTTTGCTGCCTAACATCCCTTCATTTTCCCCCCATCATGTAAAAGCATTCTTTCCTTTTAGCAGCTAACAAGCACCTAGTTCTCATGATATCTAACACTAATGAAGTATTCTCTTTTTTCCTCAGCTAGAGCCCTGAAATGCGCATTATTTATCTTGTTGGCACAGTGAAACAAGGAGAGTTAATATACTGTGCTCTCCAATTTTTCACTTTCTCCAGACTAGTGCCTCCCCATAAAAAAACAACCTGCTGCTTATTCTTTTTTAGTTAAGGAAACTTTCTGTTCATTACTGAAAAAAAACCCATATACAATTTCAATGGTACCTACCATCTTCATTACAAATAAACTAATTCTGCAGCTTGACTCCCAGGGTATTTTGAGCAGATTAGCAATAAAATCAACTCCTCTTCTGCTCTACATTAAAGTGATTGTGAGCAACATGATAAATAGTCTCCTTGAAATTTGCAAGAGGTAGCAGTAATGAAGCTGTACACCAGTCAATGTACACCATCACATCATTTCTGCAGTGATACCAATTATATTTCCTTGGTTTAAATAATATTGTTCTTGTCCTGATGATCCCCCCCCCCCCAAAAAAAAAAAAAAAGATCTTTGTAATCAGCTAGAGTGGAAGAATTTCCCCAGGTATATTTTTCTTGCAGCTGTTACACTAAGATTGGAAGATGTCCTAAACAGAATGCAAGTAATAAAACTTGCGTAGAGGATCTTGGGATTCTCACGTCTCCTTCACTTCAGTTAAGCACCAGCAATGCTAGAGACCAGCATGGTTAAATGCTCCAGTAGCAGCTGACAGCACTGAGACATGGTCTCCAATAAGTATTTTGTGATTTCACAAATTTGTATTTTACCTTTTCCAAGAGGCTACTACCCATGCATACAGAACAACAGCTTCATTTATACCTCCTTCAGAGTCTACATGCTGTGAAATTTCAAAACAACATTTGTTTCTTTTTAAGTGCTTTTTAATAGAAACACAATATTACCAATTATTAATGCACTTATTTTAAGCCACTTTTTTTTTTTTTATTTAGAATTTAACTTTTAAATCTTCATTGGACCACACTTTTCTAAATTTATGGGACTCACCAGTGGGCTACAAATCAGTGATAGACAAAAGTTTCCTTTGCCTTACTCTGAAATTTACTGCTTTGTCTCCAGGAAATCTTGAAATATTGTATGACAGATGTTCCACGACTTAATGGCATTTTAGCATACCACAAGAGTTGAAGCTGAAAGTTTTAAGCATTGCTGAGCCAGCCCATGGTTGCATTAAAGATTTAGCAATTCAGAGCTGTAAACTACAGTTTATTCATTTCTCAGTCATAAGTTACATACCAATGCCTGAGCTCTGGAGTAAAACACTAATGCTAATAATTTTCATTTTATAGTCTGAGCTGTTTATCTGTTGCTTCCATGTAAAATTGCAATCAAATACATTTCAGAAAGGTCAAAGAAATGGAATAAGATAGGGTTGAGCATTCTGCATTTTAAGATGAATTTGAGAAATCAGCATATTTTCTGGTGAAGCTGAAATAATTTCAGCCTCTCAAAAGGAGTGCATTTTGCTTTGCTTCAAGACCAATCATTCATTTTCCATTCAAGCAAACCTCAAAATATAGAGATTTAACTGGAATGAGCACTCATGGTACTGTGATCCTGCTAGCTAGCTACAAATTACAGTTTGTAGAAACAGAACATATACAACTGTTTTGGGAGCTACAGACACATTTTGCCATCTGCTTATTGCAAGTGGTTAAAAAAAACCCTAAAACTCTGTGTAAAGCTACCTCCTGTCCCAGTTGGCTGGCTTCTAAAAGTGTTAATGCAGACACTATTCCAGAATCTGTGATAACACCAATGTACGAATACTCCATGGCTAGCACAGATTATGCAGGTAAACGTTTCCTGCTTGTGTTTCATAACAGCAATGGTGTGCATAGGTCAGAATTACATACATACAATAGCATCCTGTCTTCCATTGTTCTCCAATTAAGATATGACAGAATTTACAGAGAAACAAGAGAGTCACAGATTGGTGCGTTATTTTGCCTTACATGTATCTTTACAATCTTCTGTGATTTATAAGTATGAGGAGAGTCACTAGGTTTTCCGGTAGGATGCGTAACAAGTAGGAAGTAAATTAATGCAAATGCTTGAGGACATAATAAACCTGAAGAAGTCAAATCTTTACTGACTTCAAAATGGTCAAACAAAATCAAATTGCAATTTAATTCATGTAAGAGACAAGATTTCTAAAATTCTCTCCATGAAAATTATTCATAAAAGACGTTTAATATTCAATTTCATAAAATGAGAAATTCTACATTTAAAGGGTGAAGACCTAAGATTTACTCTCAAAATATTTATTTTAAAGCAAATTTATACTGAAGCATGACTTTTATAAATACAAAATAATGTATGAATTTCATCATCAACATGCTATTAGACCAACTGAAACATGCACACCTAGCACAAAGACAAAAAAATAGAATTGCTTGCCCACACTGCAAAAGCAATGACAACTTGAATTCCCTTATAACTATGCTCCTAAAGCAAGCAGGCAGAATTTTCTCTGCATCCATAACTATTATCACAAAATGTACATCATGGCTATATAAGTGTTTATTTATGCCATGTGTGCTTATATATCGAGGCAAAGCACACTAAGGTGAACAAAAAGGCTTCCATCAATTCCAAACGGCAATGGAGCATGCATGAAATAGAAGCATACTGAAATTCATGAAAGTTGGGCAAGTCATTGTAGAAATATTGGCACAAATCACAAAAGATTAGCTGCCTTTTCAATGTGCAATAAACATTCCAAATTTAATTACAGGCAGTCAGCTGTGACACCATTTTGACCTATTAGCATTATCAGAAAGATTAAAATAAAGCAGATTAAAAAAAATCGGCTTTAAATTAGAAAAATGTAGCTTCACTCCTTTGTTGTTTTGACTTTCATTCCCAGTGGAAAAAAAAAATATATATCATACAGCTGAAATAACTGCTCACTTTCTTATACACAAGAATATATTCTTACATGAAACTACATAAAGTATTTTATATATACACACACAAAACCACTAGATTTTCACATATGCATGGTAAACATTTGTAGGAATAGAAAATGAAATGGTTATTTCAAAGATTGTACCTACTTTAAAAAGTTCAAACTTGATATGTAGCAGTTTAACAATGCCATAAAATGTGCAACATGCTAATGTATATGAGAATATATATTACTGAACCTAACAAAAAAGAATGCAGGAGTAAATGGAAGTAAATGGAAGTAAATCTACTACCAAAGAATTTGTTGCAGTATTTGTGTAGATAAGATGTTTAAGTGTGATGGTCTCTCAAATCTTGTTTGTATGTAGAATCACTGTCAAAGTGTCATAACTGGCACATTAATAGTTGTAGGTACACGTTAGCCTTTGGAAATTAGAAATTCAAGTTGTACAAAAGAAAAAAAATTTGTTAGAATATTGCCTTTGACCTGTCCAAAGGCATTAATGATATTGAATGCATAACACATTTTCTGAAAGAAGGCTCATTTTCAAAGATTCCATCACACATGTAAGAACACGCTCCAACATGTATCAACCCACTCACACAAAATTGTCCACCATGTTTTTTAAAATCTGAGCCACCTTTTGATATGTTACCTTTCTTGTAGTCATGGACTTCTCAGCAAATGACAGCTAAAATATCCATTCACATACATCTTAGCTGAAAGATAGCTGGACACATTCCCCATTCCCCACATACTGCATATCTGATACAAGCATAGCCCTTGTTTGGGCCATGATTTCCTGTCAAGATAAAAAAAGTAGGCATGTGAAAAGAAAACAACTTCAATCTATGAAAAGTTATAAAATGCAGCATAAGCCAGGAAGTGTCCACAAAAATATACCAGAAAAATCAGTAATAAAAATGGAGACAAGCCAGAAGCTCCATGCAACTCATACAGCAGAGACAATTGCCCATTATTTTATGTCATCATTGAGAGGAAGTACAAAATCATTAAGCATACGGTGTGGCAAAACATAAGCTCAACCTGTAGTAGGGATTAAACATGCAAAAAATCCGCACTGATCTACTGTAAAATGGAGATCACCTGCTATTTAGAGAACTATAATACTAGAATTCAATTATACATATATATATACACACACACAAAGATTAACATTTGTTTAAACTCTGTTGAATCTGCCAAGGAAGACAGCTTCACCTAAACAATGAAGGAAAGACATGGACATACAAAACTTGTGAGTTAACTCCATAGAATCCAAATTTTCAGTCTTGTGAAGAGGCAAACTAGTGTTCAATTACAATAAACAGTCCTGAAATGTCTATAGGAGAGAACACTTATCCTGAGTACTTGGACAATTCTGGAAATCCTCCTGAGTGGCTACATTTTTAGCGGCCTAAATACTTTTTAAAGGCTGTCATATATCACGTGCTTTTGTTTATTTTTATTTTCTTGTTATAATAAAAAAAATGTCTCAGTCTGGAAAGGTTATCAATATGTAGACAGAAAAGTTGTCTGACCTTCCTCTATGAAAGGGTCATTGTCTACAAAGCTATCTTAATTTCTAACCATGCTTCGGTGGTTATTACTGGTCACTACAAAGTAATGGAATTGTTGAAGCACGAGGCTGCAGCGGCTTCGCATCCCCAAGGAATGACAGGCAGCTGTGGCAGTTGTATGGGGCAGAGCATCTCTCATACTGTAACACAGAGAATTTTGCAGTGAAGAAATCAGGTCTGGGATAACAGGGTTGAAAGGCATCTGTAAATTTAGTTCTGCCCGGAAACGAGAAATACAGGACAGATAAGATCGAAAAACAGGCCTGAATACTAATGAAACTGTGGTAATGGAATAAGACCAGACAGGAAGGTTACTAAAAATAGCTCTCAGTGTTATCTTCTGAACTTAGTTTCGATTGAACTATGAAAATCATTGAATAAAAATTCAGAAGCTTTTCTGACTGAAAAAAAAAACAAAGGAGGCAAGATAACAGCAACACTGATGAATAACAAAATTACTATTAACTCAGGAATCAAGAATCACAAATACCTGGATCATCATACACCTTTGAAAATTTCTGCCACCAATGGTCTCTCTGATTCATTTGCTTATGGCAGTTGCTGCAAAAAGACTAGGGGATATAATAAAACATTATAAAATCCAAGGAACTCCCAGTAGCAGCTCATTTTGCATTATGTTGATGATAACATGCTGGGAAAGCACACCATTAATACTCTCCAAATAGGACTGGGTGCTGTTTTATTACAGGATGGTGTTCTAATTGTCCTTGCTGCTAGAGCAATCATTCATATTGGAAAGCACTTAGCCCAAGACTAAATAAGAGGCAGTTGCTCTTCTAAGAGCTGTGAAAGGTTTCTTTAATATGTTTCTTTTAAACAAAGTACTTTGAGGAGCTAATGTGAAGCAGATGTTTCTGAATTACCCCAGAGAATACAAAAAGACCTATTTCATCATTATCTGGAATAAGATATTACCCAAGGCAAATGCTGGTAATAAAATTTTCCCACAGGATTCCTGTTGATATTAGGGATATTATCTTACCCTAAATATAACAAGAATTTTCATAAATGAAGCAAGTACACAAATTTGCTGGAAGGCAATAACAAAGATATTAAAACACCTTTGAAATACTGACAGGTTTCCTACATGGTTTTCAGGTTGCAATGGTTCCCATAACTTCTTTGAACAATTTCCTCAATTTTAACAATTCCAAAACTCAAAAAGATATTTGATATTTTATTTTTTTAATGCCTAAGAAGTGGGGACTGCTGGGATCGTAGTCATTCCAAAGAAAGTCCCACAAATGTGACATCCTAATTCATACATTCCTCAAGCCTCCTAACTTTGCTGTGTTATGCTTAAACTTGGTCAATTAGTTAACCAAAAAAACCCCCAAAGATATTTTTGAGGCTGGATTCTGTGGGAAATTAAGTAACAAGTCTTGGTCTGGAGAGGTTGATGTGAAAGGAATAAGGAATTTTGAGTCAGCAGGGGCTTGACGTAGTTCTACACAAGCACTTCTTCTAAGATTGCTACTCTTTTTGTTAAAACATGGTAGTTTCAGGTGAAGGAACCACCAAGTCAGCCAGTTTCTCCATAAGGATGCCAAGAAATTTATCTGAAAATTCTGTGTAGGAGAAACTAATCTCCCCTCTAGCCTGGGTAACAAAATGAGCCAGGCCATTCCTTTCCCTCACCCATTCACTTGCAGGTGTGCTGAGGAAGATGTGCAGTTCATATGCAGTCATTTATACCCAGAAGACATTACAACCACAGCATTTCAAGTGCCGTTCAGACATAAGCAGGTCATCTTGAGAACTGGCAAGTCACAGCCAGTACCAGGGAGACAATTACCTCACACTTCTTTCCATTTATGTTGAGCACATCTGATGGAGCGGACAACTAGACCAAGTAATTATCCTTTAAAAAGGGACAAGACATAGCAATGAATGAATATATATTGTCCATATAACAGTTTTTATTTTATACTCAAGAATGTATAAACAAATGACAGTAACTTTTTGCAATGTCAGAGAGGACACTGCTTCTCATGAAGCTGGGATTCTACACTTGTTGGACTGGCAAAACTTCAGGAAGTAAACTGGGACCAGAGAGGTCTAGTATATGCTCATTTAAAGTAGACAACACAATCCACTTAAACTGTTGTTTGGAAAAAAACAACAGTGATCTGCATGTCTGCCACTGAATCACACAGAGTATAATACCCTTCAATACTACATTTGTGAAGCAGAAATACATATAGTGCTGATTTTTGCTGGGCATCCCCGACCTGTTTACTTTGCCAGTTATTTGCAAATATAACTTGATAATCTATACTGTGGATTCTGATCCTCAAAACCATCAAAGTCAGCGAAGGCATTCTGAGTCCACAAAATGGGGGATTTAAAACATAGAAAGCCTTTATACTGGAACAGAAAACCCTTTTTATGTTTTAAGCAACAAGAGAAATAGTTATGTTTAATATGGCTTAAACACTTAAATGTTCTATGTCCGTAAGATACAAAAAAGCATCAGCCAGTATGTGGTAATATGAGCATGGAAGAAAAAAACACTATTGTCAGGTAACTATTTATGATGCAATGTTCTATTTTATAATTTGGGGATATTAATGCAACATAGAAGAATGATTGCTGTTATATTGCTGCAGGACAGTTTGTATGAAGATCACAGCTTTGTTTTTATTGTTCTCTGCTTATTTGAAACAAGAAAATCCACTTCTTTCTTTTATACACTTTTTTCAGATGAAAGTATGAAAAACAAAATGACATTTCCATTCTGAGATTAATGGCTACATATTTGTGAACAAGCATTTCTGAATTTCAATCTGAATATTTCAATGCGTTATTTATATTTACCCCATAATTTGACAAATTCTCCCTCACTCCTATCCTCAAATTTTCCTAAAGCAAAGGAGAGCAATATTTCAGGAAATTACTTTGTAATTCTAATAAGTATGTCCATATTAAAAATCTGGGGAACAACTACAATCATAACAGAAGTCATGGTTTCAAGAGAATATGTGTTATATTATAGTAAGAAATTAATGAACAAGTTGGCCTTAGAACTAAATAAGCTAAAATCTTTAAGGATGACAGTGAAGTTTTTTACAGTGTAGTCTACAGTCATTTTTCTTGCATACATATACGTTGCTGAAAATGCAACAGGATTTTATGAGAAGCACTGGTTGATTGGGCAAAAATTGTTTGCATTTTTAAACATCATCTACCTATTGCACAGTTTATAAAATACCTGCATTTTTATTCCCCCAGACCAATTTTCTGAAATGCTAAGAACCTTTGAATCATTATTTCTATCATATATAAAAGACTTTAAGAGTATGAACATGCAGACACAAAGGTACTTTTTGTCCTTGCTTTTGAGCTCTTAGCAAAAACTACGATCTCTGTGGAATCAAGGGTATCTTTTTACTCCAAGTCAGTCCCCAAGTGACTAACTTTTTACATCAAGCCAGTGACTTGATTTTAGCAGTGATCATTAGGTGATATAAATAGAGGTATTTATGTCTTTATTTCCCCCCTGAGTAAAGCTGAATATGTAGCTCCCATAGTCTGCTGAAAAAGTAGAAACATTCATAGATACAGTTGAACAGAACCTTAATTTTAGAATTTGATTTTTCAAAATACTCCAAAAATGCATATGCATTGCAATTACCTTGGGAACTGCTGTGCTACCTCAAAACCAGAAGCTAAATTACAGACCACTTATTATAAAATAAGGGCCCACTAAATCAGATTTGATGCTATGGCAGTGTTGTTATTGACATTCCTGTTAGTTTAAGAGACAAAGATAAATTCCTAGCAGGCAAATCACATTTTGTACATCGCTTTCTGGCCCTACATGGTCGAACTTAAGACCTTACCACCATTTACTAGTAACAAAATCAAGCAGTCACAATCTACTCTTCCATTGTCGGTTTATAACTGGTTTCAAGTACAGTTCACGTGGATGATGATGCAATTACAAAAGCAGAGCCACTTGAACAGTGCATTATGAAAGGCTACTTTCAAATAATAATCTAATTGAATAACGGCTATCATGGTGGTGACATCTTGCTCAAGCGTCATTTTAAGAACTAGGAAAACATTATATCAAATGTCAACAAAAATGAGGAAGCAAGAATAAAAACAACAACTACTTGGGTTTTTTTCTTATGAAACAGTTTCAAGAGAGAGAAAGAATTCTGTTTTAGAAAAACCTTTCCTATGGTCCTCATAGGTTCACATTTTCTTCTTTCTGCTATAAACAATTATGTCTTCTTTAGAACTACTAATCACACACACATGCTACATTACAGTTTCTTCCATTATAAATTCAGCTTAAGGATTTCCCACAGCTGCAGGTCACAGTAGCTGACTTACAACATGTAACTAGGCAATATGTATTACAAATTAAAAACTCAGATTTATAGGAAAACACATTCAGCTACTAAATATCACACAAGAAGCCATACTCATTTGAGCAGGAGCCAAAATCATATTTCTGTCTTCACACTAAACTATTTTCTGGAAAGCAACATCTTTAACAGTACAGTTATACTGTGATAATCCAACATATACAGGAAAAACGCCAAATTATTAAGCCAGATCACACCTTTCCATCCCACAGGTTCCTAAACTGCTTATAAAAAACAGACACACCACTTGACTGAAAAACTGAAATATATTTTCCTATCTAGAAACTGCACAGTGCAGAGCAGCAGAGGAGCAAAAGAAAACTCTGGCAGAGCACATATGGGGCCTGTGTTTACACACAGCAAGATTGTTTGTACTAAGAGGTTTCATAGCAAAAAAAAAAAAAAACCAACATTAAAAAAAAGGCTATTCTCCCTTAATTTGTCTCTATAGGCTTTTGTTATCACCGATAAATTAGTATTTCTTGTGCATAACTATTACTTAAGAAAGACTTTAGAACTTTTTTGCAACAACTGTTTTGCCAGGCCACCTTTGTCTGCTGTCCTTGGTTACACCTGATCTCTCCCCATTCTTCTGTCAGGGTCCAGATGGCCAGAGGGACCTTTTGTTATGATTCAATGACATTCTCAATAGACACAGCCCCCTCCAATCAGTCTCTGTGCTGTTAGCAGCAGTCCACTTCTTGGCCTGAACCTGTCAAGTGCTGACACCAGGGGTCCTACCAGACAGCTGTTTAAATTAAGAGAACCAAATTCCTGCTGATTAATTACCATTTTCTGTGAATAAACAGTAGTATCATGAGTTAATTAAGGCACATGTTCAATTAATCTAATTGGTGTCAGGTGCACTACCTCATATCAGATGCAAGGAAAGAGAAACGCTTCACTGCTTTAGGACACATACAGTGCTACATGTAGCACATCGTACAAACAGGCTACAGTTTTATCTATGTAGCCATTGAGATAAACACTGTGCAAAAACTCCACACACACTCTTGCAAACCACAAAATTAAACAGTGGACAAACAAGATTTACCCTATCACAGACCCAAAAATTTATCTTCAAATGAATTTGACACAGTTTTAAAGCCTTGTATTGCAAGCCAAAAGAACCAACCAGACATGAAAAGTCTAGCTGACTTCCTGCTTAACTTTTCAAAAGACTTTTTTAATATGCATAACTTGAAAATTGAAACTAGTGACTTCGATGTATTAGCTTTGAAGAATTAATCCAATAGGACAACAGAGCCATTATCTTCTATGAATATTCTTGGCCTGAACTATTAGGGAAAGTTACTTTCAGTCTATTCTAGGTCTTCACCACACCCTGAAGAAGCTCCTGCTGTCATCCGAGTGTAATGTAGCTGACTAGGTGGCAGGAATCCCCCAAGCAAGCATATCCTCTGATTACACATATTGCTCAAATGAGTCATGCAAGAGACAGATTCAGTTCTACAAGTTCTGTTACAGCTCTGTTTGCAGTTAATTTGCTGCTCAAGCTTTCCTTCCCACATCATCTCCATTATTAATACTGAATAAGTGATACAAACTCTACCCCAAAAATCATTCTTGACTATACTAATTCTATCCTATGCTACACTGAACAGTGGTATAATTATTTGATCAAGATCTTTCCCCTTCATTCTGAGCAATAAAAATATAATTTTTTTTTTAAAATATTGGCATTAAATCCGTAGTGTTTCTCTAGAAAGCTAACCATCTGAAAATACTTTCAGAAACTTTCATGAGACAACTCAGAAAATACCAGAAATATAATATGAACTGAGGATCCAGGGACCCATGTCAGTCTCAAAAATAAAATAACATCCACTTTTAAAGCTGGTCTACTTTTTTGTACAAGATTTAACTCAGGGCTAGAAGTTGATACAGTTGTTTACAGCTAGGAGAACTATGAACGTCAGAGAAAAAAAGTCAGTTTGCTAAATAAAAGTTCAATTTTAAGAGCTAGAATATGAGAGCTTATGAAGATTATACGCAAGTTTCAGAAGAGGGCATTGTACGTTGTCTCAGGATAATTAGATTACAGGACTGCAGGTCATCAGTTCTACAAGCCTGATGTAAAACAAAAGATATCACTGTCATGACTACTGTCCAAAAGGCTAACAAAAAAAAAGTCAATATTAATAGAGAGAAAATATGATAGATCAATACTAAAAAGGGCACAAACCAGAACCTTCACTCTGGATCGCCGTAAATTTCACATTCCTATAGTCACAAAGGTTGTCACGGTGTAACATAGCAATGTTTTGAGAGTCTTGTGTGCTCTTTAATACAGAGGTTGCTATTGCAATGCTTTGCATAGTGTTTCTTGGCTGCAGTTGGAGATTATGTTTTGTAAAAACATTTCCAAGCTATTGGGCTGCTAATCCAGATTTTTTCTAGGTATCATTGAAGAAGCCCTGATAAAACCATGGATTTATATCTGGTTTAGTTAGGTCCAGACAGTTTGTGATTACTACAGCCTTAATTTCAGATATATGACATGCTGCTGCAAAGCCTTTAGCATGTATTTCTTCCAAGCTTTGAAACCCTCCATGGTCTCACTGCTGTTTTATACTGAGGTGCACAAGAGTAAACCAAGGCATTGCTCTGAGTACACTAGTTTATGTACTTAAGTGGTCTTGTATTAGCATTTCTTCAATACTTTCTATCATCATCACCTTTTCATCTTGCACCTTCTACTCTGCATTGACTGTTGTGAAAAACACTGCAACTTTGTAATAGATAACAAACATCCCTTGAGAGTCTAACTTTCCATGAGTGAAAACACTCATGGGGGCATCTTTTCTGTAAACAATTACTGAACTGTAATTCGTAATACTGTTTCACTCAGTTATCACTTACAAATCTACCTCCTCTCAGAGACCATAGACTGCTTTCCTTTGTTTTTTTCTCCTGTATATTTTGGGTGGGAGGGCTTCTCTCTTTACTGAGAAATAGTGCTTCAGCTCCTGAAACCCATCATTGTAAATTATAGTTTTACCTCTGGGACCTTCTTTCACACAGTTACTGAACTGACTGCTTGGAGGCAGCAATTACACTTAGCAGAAGTCTACGCACGGCACCAGCAGCCGTGGAAAACAGCTGTGGGAAAGAGCCCCACAGACAGTGTCATTTACAGCTCATGCCAAAACGTAGGAATTATACTGCACATTATCAGGTACCCTGGATTGGCACTTATCTATTCATTAAGATCATCCAGACAGACAAGGACCACTCCAATCAGGAGAAAAGTCTGAAAATTTACTAAAATCTTCTTTGATAATTTAAAAAAAAAAGTAAAAAGCCTACTTTCAATTAGAAATTTACAACCAAAATGGGTATCTTACAGAATGATATTTTCAGAGAAGCAAAATTAATCAGTAAGCTTGGATAATAGGAATTATTTTCCAAATTGAAATTTATAAATAAAATAGTGTTTGGAGGCTTTTTATTCAGCTAAACTTTCCTACTTTTGTCTAAGACTTTCGCTCATTAAATAATGGCTTAAAGAAGCCATATTTCTGGAAAGTTCACATGTATTTCTCTCCACATCTTTTGCACGTGTCACAGCAGCTTATGATAAAATTTACTCACATTGTCATTTTCTGTCTACTAAACAAGAAACTAAAGCCTATTACAGTACTGTTGTCTATTCCACAGCTTGTAGCAAGTTTTGAACCTTCTGTGTGAAAACTAAATAGTATCAATATAAGGATGCTTAAAAGCAGTAAGTAATATCATTACATTCCCCTAGTTAGACAGTGGCAAAGAATTTGTTGTATAATTACACAGCCTGGTTTAAGTGCCAATACTATACATAAACACTTTTAAAATAGCTGCTATATTTAAAGCCAGTTAAAACCAGTCTCTTGCTCCTATTGATATTGGCATCTTCCAAATAATCAGCTATAGCTCTATGTTTCTAATTAATAGGTATGGGCAAATAATATGCTTTCTGTACAACATTAATTGCAACTTCATGTCATACACCTGAAAGACTCCAATGGCATTTATTGCGTCCTCTTAAAAAGGAATTGTGTCCCTCCATTCTTCAGTCTTCCCACTTCGCAAGGCAGATGCCTGTCTCTTCCATCAATAATTTTTCTTTCCACTTTCCTCCAGCTACAAACAGCTCTCCTTCTGCCTCCCTTATGTGTTAGCTTCCCATTGCTGCTACTCCTCCAGTCTTTCCAATTATACATCAGCCTCCCCTCTCCCAGAAACAAAGAAACTCTCATCCTGCCACATCCCAAGCCTCTCCTTACTCCAAGTCACCTCTTCTCAAAAGAACCTGTGTGCTTGAATGAGGTCCTGACCTTATCTTCTACAGATATTTGTGCTTTGATTTTACCAAACTGAAGGACCTGACAATCTCTTGAGTCAGAAATGAGAATCATGAGAGCGTATCAGCTTCATGGTCCATTTTGTATTAGACCTATTACCCCCTTATCTTTCACAAAGCCTAGAATTGGACAACAGCTTTGTCCAATTCATAGCACAGTTTCAAATGATAACCCATAAAAAGGTCAAAGGAAAGATGTTACTAGTCCATTAATGATCTGTGTCCACATTTGGTCTCTTCCACCTTGCAGAAGGACAGGCATTACACTGCATCCAAAGTGGATAAATGAAGGACTGAAGGAATCATTATGGTGATACACAATGTTTAAGTTCCAACAAAGAAATAAGAAGAGGGAGAAGCAAAAAGGCAAGTTACATTTCCAGTTTAAAAAGAAAAGCACTTCATTCCCTGCCTCTTGTATGTCAGGGAGCTCCCAATTTTTCTCATTAGCTACATTAGACAACTTTCTCCCATCCTTATCTTCTTTCTTTTGTCCAAATCACAGACTGAATTTGCCTTCATACTCAACTACCCCAACAAAAAAGCGTGATTTCTGAGCTCTTGAAAAACCCACTGAAGGGCTTATTCGACAAAGGCTATACACACTGTACTTCATGCACATAGAAAAGAAGTCTCTCCAGTAAGTCATCTGGGCTCCCCACTGCAAGCCCCAGTTGTGTTAGTAAAATAAGACATTCACTGAGTTATGTCAGTATTTACTAGATTAATTTCATCAATTTATTTCATAAAATTGATAATATCAATTCATATTTCATTAACTGAAATGCAAAATAACTGAACTCAGGGAATAATAATTTTTATAAAAAGCAAATTCTATCTTCAATGACAAAATCAGGATTGCCCTCAATAAATCCATATTTTATACTGAACATATGACGCCTTTACATGTCAGATGTCTTTTCAATAGCATTGAGAATTAAACCCCTGATTGGCTGAAGGCTGAATTATGAAGTAAAAAACCAAACCTTAATCTTTAAAGAGCATTACTGCTTCCTAAATCCTAGTGTGGGCTAATAAATCCTTTTATCATTTCAAATATCTTTTCATAAGGTCTTTACAGAAATTATATTTGAAAATATAAATATATGCTTTTTATAGTTGTTTGAAACAATTCAAAATATCTGCTTATTCACTTAATTTTGTTAACTTCTAGCAAAAGAGAAGGAAATTATATTCATCTGAAAAGAAGAAAATACTTCATGAAAGGTCTTCTGATTACTCTGGTAATTTGGGGGTATAAAAAAAACTAAGTGCTTGAAAAAACGGCATCTACTTGTTATATAATAAGAAGGAAGAATGCTACTTATACAAAAATAGGTAATTCAGACAAAGTTCTGCTGCTAAAAATTCACAGAATTCAGTAGATATCAGCCATAAGCTAAAGGAACATACTGATTAAAGTATAGGAACATACACTTGAAGCTATTTCTGGCTTTTTAGCCATCTCAAGCTTCAGAAGAAAACATGTTGTTTGGTAGAACCAGCTAAGAAATCTGCTCTTCAAGAACTATCAGCAGTTACAGACATATTCCTATTGTAGTTTCAAAACTTTTTGCTTTCCTCTCAATTAGCTTTTATCTCCCTGTTGAGAGACCACAGGATAAAAAAAGGTGATAGAGCCTGTGTAAATTGCTCCAAGATTTTATTTCCTCAAGTACACTATCACAGAAGATAGACTTTACTGTAAGTATAAAAGGCTTTAGTTTCACTGTATGAAGGAGTTGCAAAAGAGCAGACATGAGCCAAAAGGAAGTCTTCATCCAGGAACATTGAAAAGATAGTTATATTCTCAAAAGTAACTCAACATCATGTCATTTAATACAACAGGGTCCTCCGATCTTCCTCCCTCGGGGATGAAATAATTTACTTGTATTTTTGCAGATTCTCTTGATGAACAATCAATTTCATTTGTGGGGAAAAAAATATGGATTTTGTTCTGCCCTGGTACCATTGTCATACACATTAATCATGTTCCTATTGCACAAGGAAATTAAATTTTTGTTTACTCTGTTGGATTTTCACAAATGCAATTAAAGGTAAGATATTTGAGCACAAAAGATTATGATGGATTTCATAACCAAACCTTAAGGAAAAATACATATTTATGCCTTTTTATTCCTACATTAAGATACTTTATTTTACAGTCCATACAGGCACAAGAAATTAATTTGAAAATAAGTCTCCACAGTGGCACTATTCTTTAGCTCTCAGTGCTTTTATACTAATAGTGCTGTTTGAAAGCATTCTGTCACCCTGTATTGTCAAATTCTGAAGAGTGCTAGAACTACAAATCAGACCTGTAAGTGAATATAAGTGACAAGTGGTAAAGATTATCCTGACCTGTGAGAAATTGCAGGAGAAAAGATCACCAAAGTTTCAAAAGGGTAGTGATTTCAAAATCACTAAGATTTCAAGGAGCATAGGAGTTCCCTCAGGGGCAAGATGGAGGTCATGGTGGACTGCAGGTGACATTTCAGACGTCTAGTCTACACAAGCCCTTGTTCTTCCCCAGTGCCAAGCTGTGAAGCTTTTCTTAATAGTTCTTGATTAAATACACAATTATTGCCAATCCACATGAAACCCATTATTTTATTCTGACTGTATAAAATGCTTTCAAGTTTCACCCCACCCCACCCCTTTCATTCTGACAGAGAAAAAGAGAGACATAAGTTTTTCTAATGAAAGAATATAAAGATTCCTTATTTAACTGAGAAGAAATGTCATGATTTTCCCATGTAACTGGGATATGTAGGCCCAAAATCCTTGAATAAAGAAAAAAAGAACATGGCTCAGAGCATATCTCTTAGAGATAGAGATGCGGCTGAGAACTAAAATTGAGTTTGAGGACAGAGGAATTCACGTTACATCTTTGTTAACATGGTGAACTGCCTGGACAAGTTTAATGTCTGAGTGGGAGGCTGCAAATCCATCACTTCTCAAACCAACTGTCCCCAGTGGAATTTAAGTCATTCAGGCAGATTCTAGGGCCTATTCAGAGAAATTAATCTCAGCACCTTCAAGTGTGCAAGATGGCACTCAAACACTTGAAGAGCAAATTATATTCTTTCTTCCTCCAAAATTATTGTGGAAAAAATTCAAAAGGCTTCCAAAATGGGTATCTGCTCCAAGCTTCAAAGTACAACAATGAGATACAGCTAAAAAGGCAGAAAGAGCGTGCACAGATGGAAACTGAAGAGCAGCAAAATGCAAATGAGTGCTCCATTTTTTATCCTAAACATTCAGGTCAGACTCAAGCAGCTGAAACAAAAGCAAGACAGAAGTTCTATAGTCCATGGCACAGGGAAATGTGAACAGAGGTGATAATGTAAGCAAGTCCCTGAGAACTTAGTAAAAAGTAATCAGACTGTTAAACAAAAATAGTGATTAAAAAAGTATCAAGTGTAGCAGATGAAACAACAGAAATCTTAAAGCCATACTTCTAACACATGCCTGCGCACTCATATCACAGAAGTACTCACTCATATATAGACAGATTACATCCACAAATCACTCTGGTAATATCATTCACTATATGACCCCAAATTACTCCTCACTATGAAAGGAAATAATAATTTAAAAGAGGCTGAAGTTGCCTACAGGGCACAGTAAACTCAGTCTAGTTGATAGAAAAATAATAGATTAGCCTTTAACAGGTTTATGTTGAATGTTTCTAGTCCTGTTAAATAACACTCATGATCTTTGGGACTACGCATGGATAGGAATTATTTAGGACAACCTAACTGATAACAGAAAGGCTGACTTGAAAGTTACTATACTGATTTTTATCTGTTCTTTTAGATTAAGATGAATAAAAATTGAAAGTAAGTTTGGAAATTTAGTAACCCACCAGAAAGCCAAAGGGAAACAGTAATACAGAAGACTAGTTATGCTAATAGAAGAACCAGTAATCTATGTTCATACCATCATCAATAACAAAAATAGGCTCTTAACACAGAGTACCATGCAGGAAACACTCCTCCCACAACAGTTACAGCACCCTTGCTTTATAAATTTTTAAATAAAATAGAAGGATAATATACTTACCAAAAGAGATAATGCATTTACTGTCAGGTGATAAAAGTATAAGACAAAAAAAGGCCTCCAATACAATTAAGAACATAATATTCTATTATTCTTTAGCAAAAAGAGTTAAACTGGGGTAAGAGTTGTTTCTAGCTTTGTTTTTTTTTCTTTACACATAAAAAAACCATATTGGATACATTCCCCTTCTCCATCCTCTCCACACAAAATTTCAAATTAAGATACCAAAAAAAAAACCATTTGTTGTTGGTTTTTTTTTTTGGGGGGTGGGGGAGGATGGTTGATTCTGGGTTTGGGTATGGTTGTTTTTTTTTTTAAACAGAGAAAAATGTAGTAAAAAAAATAATTCTCCAGCATCGTCATAAAGCAGATGAAGTTATTTAACAGTCTCTTCTAGATCAGATAGATGAGTAAGAATTCTAATTTAGAATGAAAACTTCTCAGATTTCACTGAAATAATCCTCAGGACATGTAGTATGCACTGATTTAGTTGACATCCCTACCCAAGGGACTCCTCTGATTTACACTTATTCTCTGAACAGTTGTGCAGCACAGGGGCAGTGCTAAGAATAAACATATTGCCAGACTTCACTCTAGTCTCGCTTTGCCTACCAAAATGTCTCTGTCAACACATCAGTCATTCTTGAAAGTGTGGTTTGGAATTCCAAGAATAATCTTGGGGTGGGGGGGAACAACGCACACCACCACAAAAAACATCATCCTAGATAAAAGGGGATAAGAAGCTTAATCACTTATAATTTAATAAAGCTAACATTAAAAATTAAGTGGTCTAGTTACACACAGACAGCAAGAGAGATCATTTACCCAGTAGAATTTTCTGATTTGAAAAGAAAAGGCAAATGGGAGAAAAATTAAAAGAATCTGTATTGAGAAGGCAATCTATAGGCAAGCCAGTTACATAAAGAAAATCACCCAAAGGACAGTTTTCCACAATTTAGGCAGAAGTTAAATATCACCCAATCTTCCAGCTGGATCACTCAGAATACCTAGAGCAGAAATATTATGAGAATGGAGAAAATGGACAAATGGAAACTAGGTGATTCCTGGGAGATGAAATCATGCCCCATAACAAATAATTAGCTTGAAACTCTCATGCAGCCAAGAAAACAAGTACTGTGTAGCCCTAACACTGCTGGGATTCACTGACATTCTAGAACTCAGAGGAACACAGTGGATAGAGCCTAACATTACCCCAACTCTGTTTCCACTGGAGTTGGTAACCACTGATTTGAGCAGGAAAAGTGGTAAGACAGAAATGGCCAAATTCTGGAAATCCCAGATTTGGTTGGGGAGAAAGCAAAGGGCGATGTAATATTTACCAATGTCCTTACTTAATTATCTCCACTCTTTGAAACCCATTGAACTCCATTCTGTGCCCCCCACAAGCTGCAGCTATTTACATATCAGAAAGAGATGTGGAATACCTATAACAGAGTGAGATGTGACAGCCTTGTCTCGCGTATATGTCTCGAAAAAAACCTTTCAACCATATATCCACTGAGGGATTTTTAAAGCTTTATTTATGGGGTTTTGAAAGCCAGTTGAGAGCTGACTGCTTCTGCTGCCAAATAACTATCCTTATTAAACCACAACAAAAATACTGTCAAATGTTTGGTCAAAAGTCATGACAACTATTGAAATGCCAATTAAAATAACTGATATATAAAATGAAATAGGTTTACTTTAAGAAGGACAAAGAGTACAAAATGGTAGAAGATTGCTAAGGGTTTATCCATCCAGTCTAATTAAAGAAAGGATCATGTGTGTTGTTTGCAATAGATTTATAGAAAAAGTTTCAAATACAAGAGAATACTTGCATGAAAATCTTTGAATGATACAAAAGTGGACATAACTGTCTCAAATGGATAAAAATCACTTCCACATACGGAAAAGATGCATTATTATTATTTTTTTTTTTAGGGGCAGGAGAGCATACAAGCATGGCTGGAGATAGTGCCTACATAATACTTTGGGCTGGAAATTACTGGAATGATTCTGCTGTAGCTGTACAGCTGAAAACAATGATTGCTCTGAACACCCACAGCAAAACTGCAATCTGTGGTACTTGGATTGTTTAGAACTCATTCAGCCTTCATAGTTTGCATAAAGAAATAACTCATTTTGCTATGAAAACAGGATATGTTTAATCCAGCTATGACTGAAACCATAGAATCATTAAGGTTGGAAAAGACCTCTAGGATCATCAAGTCCAACCATCATCCCAACACTATCATATCTCCTAAACCATGCCCTGAAGTGCCACGTCTACACGTTTTTTGAACACCTCCAGGGATGGTGACTCCACCACCTCTCTGGGCAGCCTGTTCCAATGCCTGAACACTCTTTCAGTGAAGAAATTTTTCCAAATATCCAATCTAAACCTCCCCTGAAGCAGCTTGAGGCCATTTCCTCTCCTTCTATCACTAGTGACCTGGGAGAAGAGACCAACACCCACTTCACTACAACCTCCTTTCAGGTAGTTGTAGAGAGCAACAGGATCTCCCATCAGCCTCCTCTTCTCCACACTAAACAACCCCAGTTCCCTCAACCTCTCCTCATAAGACCTGCTCTCCAGACCCTTCACAGGCTTTGCTACCCTTCTCTGGACACGCTCCAGCACCTTGATACCCTTCTTGTAGTGAGGGGCCCACAGCTGAACACAGGATTCAAGGTGCAGCCTCACCAGTGCCCAGTACAGGGGCACAATCACTGCCCTGCTCCTGCTGGCCACGCTATTCCTGGTACAAGCCAGGATGCTGTTGGCCTTCTTGGGCACCTGGGCACGCTGCTGGCTCATGTTCAGCCAGCTGTTGACCAGCACCCCCAGGTCCTTTTCTGCCAGGCAGCTCTCCAGCCACTCCTCCCCAAGCCTGTAGCGTTGCACAGGGTTGTGACCGAAGTGCAGAAACAGGAAGTACAATTCCCACAAGTTGTAAAAAAAAAAGTATACACTGAATTACACCTCACTATAGTTAGAAGTTTAATTAGAGACAAATATAAGTACACACATCTACGTGCAAGATCTTTATCTCATTACAGAAACAAGTTTAAAACAATGTAGAAAAACTAAGAACTATTGCAGAACAAAACAAGAAAACAGCAACCAGGATGAATATTCCAGTTTAATACTGTGTGACACACTCAGGAAAGCAGTCATGTGCTGAAGTCCCGCTAAAATTCTAGTCCACCTTTCTACCAGTACTTAACATGACTGACATTAAGCTTTTTTTAAAATTCGGCATTTCAGTTTCATACGCTAGGCACTGCAAGTTATAGAAAAATAGGTAAAAGTAGATATATTTTTCCAATAGACACTTTCTCACTAAGAAAATAAACAATGCCTTTTAGAGGAGTGAAAATGAACACATGAGTAGATGCACACCGTAAGCCAGAAAAAAAAGAAGATACAAAAGATACTTCACACTACCTTGAAGACATTAGCAGCTGACAGTGTGCTGCCTATCAGAGAATGAAACGACCTCATAAATTGTAATGAGGCTCTGGAATTACTGGGAAAACACACACGTAAGTGAGTACAACACCTGCACGTTTATATCTTCCCCATGAACTACAGAAAAAAAAACCCAAACTTTCTCTAATCATGCCCTACTGTCAACTTGGGTGCTTCAGGTCAACATCAGTGCCACACTTGTTAAGAAGGAGATGCAGGGAACAGAGAGATAGCAGCGGACTGGAAGATGCAAGACTACACTCTGGAAGGGAATCACGTTCTCCTTCTGTGATTGAAAACACAACATGGAGGTAGTGAATTGTTCTTAGATACTTTACCTCCAACAATATGATAGAAAATTTGTGCAACTCACTAGCCATTAAATGTTTATTCTCAGTTCAGAGAGAGAGAGGGCTTTCAGCTTTGCTCTTCGTCTCTAGCTTTTGCCCAAGCTGAATAAAAGAAAATGAGCAGCCTTCCCTTTCTTCTTCCAGGGAAAAGAAATACATGGCAACCAGGAGACCAACCACCTCAAGGGATTGCGTGGCTGTAGTGGGTCATCATGCATCTCTCCAGGGAAAACTGTGTGCTTAAGCACCTTTCTGAAATGCCTGTACACCAACACACGCAGCACAGGGAATAATTAGGAAAAACTAGAGGTCTGTGTGCAGACACAGGGCCATGATCAGATTGCAGTCACAGAGACATGGTGGGATAGCTCACATGACTGGAATAGGGTCATGGATGGCTACAGGCTTTTCAGGAAAGACAGACCAGCAAGGTGAGGTGGGGAAGTTGCTCTTTATGTGAGGGAGCAACTGGAATGTATCGAGCTCTGCCTTGGAGTGGAAGGAGAACAAGTTGAGAGCTTGTGGGTAAAAATTAAGGGACAGCCAAATATGGGCAACACTGTTGTGGGTGTCTGCTACAGGCCACCTGATGAAGAAGAGGAAGTTGATGAAGCCTTCTACAGACAGCTGGAAGTAGCCTCGCAATCGCAGGGCCTGGTCCACATGGGGGACTTCAACCACCCTGACAGTTGCTGGAAAAGCAACATGGCAAGCCATGCACAATCCGGAAGGTTCCTGAAGAGCATGGAGGACAACTTTTTGATGCAGGTGGTGGAGGAACCAACAAGGTGAGACGTGCTGCTCAACCTTATCCTAACAAATAAGGAAAGGCTGGTTGAGGATGTGAGAGTTGGGGGTATCCTTGGCTGCAGTGACCATGAGATGGTTGCGTTTAGGATGCTGTGAAGTAGAAGCAGGGCAACGAGTCAGGTTACAACCTTGGACTTCAAGAGGGCCAACTTTGGCCTCTTCAAACACCTGCTTGGAGGAATCCCATGGGCTAGGGCGCTGGAAGGATGGGGTGGTCCAAGAGTGCTGGTCAATATTCAAGGACCACTTGCTCTGAGCTCAAGATTGGTGCATCTCGAGGAGGAAGAAGTCAGGCAGAGGAGCCAGGAGACCTGCACGGACGACCAAAGAGCTTCTAGTGAAACTCAAATGGAAGACAGAGGTTCACAGTATGTGATAAAAGGGACTGGCCGCTTGGGAGGAATATAGGAATGTTGTCAGGTATGCAGAGATGCAACGAGGAAGGCCAAGGCCCACTTGGAATGAAATCTGGTGAGGGATGTCAAAGATAACAAGAAGGGCTTCTTTAAATACATCAGCAGTAGAAGGAAGACTGCGGATGCAGTGGGCCCACTGCTGAACAAGGAAGGGGCCCTGGTGATGCAGGATGCAGAGAAGGTGGAGTAACTGAATGCCCTCTTTGCTTTGGTCTTTACTGCTAAGGCTGGCCCTCAGGCATCTCAGCCCACAGAGAGAGAGAGATAAAATTCTGGAGAAAGGACTTCCCATTGGCTGAGAAGGATTGGGTCAGAGATCACCTATGCAAACTGGATCCTCCCAAATCCATGGGCCCCAATGGGATGCACCCACAAGTGCTGAAGGAGCTTCCAGATGTTCTTGCTGAGCCACTCTCCATCATCTTTGAAAGGTCATGGAGGACAGAAGAGGTGCCTGAGGACTGGAGGAAAGCAAATGTCACTCCAGTCTTCAAAAAGAGCAAGGAGGGCCTTGGAAGCTATAGGCTTCACCTCCCCTCCATCCCTGCAAAGGTGATGGAACAGTTCATCCTGGAGGTCATCTCCATGAGGAGAAACTCATGAAATTCAACAAGAGCAAGTGCAAGGTCCTGCACCTGGGGAGGAACAACCCCATGCACCAGTACAGGCTGGGGGCTGAACTACTGGAAAGCAGCTCTGTTGAGAAGGACCTGGGAGTGCTGGTGGACAGTTAGTTGGCCATGAGCCAGCAATGTGTCCTTGTGGCCAAGAAGGCCAGTGGTGTCATGCGCTGCGTTAAAAGGAGCGTGGCCAGCAGGTTGAGGGAGGTTATCCTCCCCCTCTACTCTGCCCTAGTGAGACCACGTTTGGAGTACTGTGTCCCGTTTTGGGCCCCCCAGTTTAAGACACGGAACTGCTTGAGCAAGTCCAGTGGAGAGCTACCAAGGTGATCAGGGGACTGGAGCATCTCTTTTATGAGGAAAGGTTGAAAGACTTGGGTTTATTCAGCCTGGAGAAGAGAAAACTGATGGGGGATTTCATCAATACCTATAAATATCTAAAGGGAGGTTGTCAGGATAATGGGACTAGACTCTTTTCAGTAGTTCCCAGTGACAGGACAAGGGGCAATGGGCACAAGTTGGAACACAGGAAGTTCCAGCTAAACATGAGGAAAAACATCTTTCCTGTGAGGGTGACAGAGCAGTGGAACAGGCTGCCCAGGGAGGGTGTGGAGTCTCCTTCCCTGGAGACATTCAAAACCCGCCTGCTCTGGGAGTCCCTGCTCAAGCAGCAGGGTTCGGCAAGATGATCTCCAGAGGTCCCTTCCAAACCCTACCATTCTGTGATATGTCAGTTGGGAACTGTAAACAAAACAATCTTAAAATATTTATGAAATACTGCACAGTTGTATGCCCTTCAGAAACCGTCTACTTCATACTTTAAATGTTTCTGGTTTAGGTTTTAAAGATTTCTTTCTAATTGCTATACAATATCTTAGAAGATGGTCTGCAATGTATTATTCAGATAGACCTTACAGAAATAATGTGGTATGAAAACATGTCCTTACATAGAATGTGAATAATAATTAAAATTAAGAGATGTGATTAAACTGTACTCAACAGTGTAACCAACACGACCAGTGGATAATCTCACTGTACGTCTACAGCTGGTATCACTGCAGTGATTTCAGCTCAAGTGGAAATACCCAACCTCGGTTCAGAACAGTCACTTGTGGCTTGATGGAACAACCTAACAGTGAGCATCCAGTGCTGCCTGAGATGCCCTAGAGCATCTATGAGGTCTGCATAGTGCTAGCAAACAGGATAACAGGTCTAAGGGATAATATGGCAGCAGGACAGGAGAGATTCACTGCCTGTTAGATGACAAAGTCCTGCTCCTAAAAATACCTAAATCAGCTTTAAGATACAAACTACAGTTTGAAAACTGAAAGGACATCTTAGCTGAAAAAAAATCAATTTAACAGTTCAAGTACATGCTCAGGCAGTTATCCATGCTGAGTTCAGTGCTGTCACAGCTTCACCCCTACTAGTTTATAGATACTGCAGAAATAACTGCACAAGCTGCAGGAACATCAGTGACAGCAAAAGCACACAGACCCCCCAGAGGCAGCACAGCTGTAGGTACAGTAAGCCAGACGCTGCCACAGAAGAGAGCATCTTCCCCAACTCACATCAGCTGCTCCTGGAGCTCTCACTCAAGACTAGAAAGTGTAGCTGTCTTGTTCAGCTTGTAGTCTTAGAAGAAATGGCAGAGACAAAAGAAAAACAAGGTAAATCTACTTGGAGTTATTTTTCTCCCTCATCTGTTCATTTCTGTCCACTAGAAACAGCATCTAGTTTCAGATGCTTCATTCATGTCTGGCTTATGACTTAGATAAACTTGTTTTCTCAAGCATTACTATGAATGAGGTAAATATAGCACTTCAGCTCCCTTGCTTTACATTGACAGACCATTCATGGTAACATACATTTCCTCTGGGTCTCAAGATAAGTATTAAAGTTAAAATCCCCTGAATTAAGGAAGTGCCAGTTTGTGGTCTTTAATATTAATGAAGTTAATTAGGCAGAAAAAAAGGACTAACTTAGAGCACATTAAGGAAAAAAGGGGTTTACTGGTATATTTTCTCTGAAAATCCAAGATAACATTTCTCATTCTGTGTGAAAAGCTGCTTTTCATGTGCATATTCAGGGACATTAGTAGTAGAATATTGCAAATGCAGTAAAGACAGTGATAAATTTGCAGGGACAAATCAAAAGCAACCTAATTGTGTTGTTTCAACTAAAGCTGGCTCAATGACTAAGCTCTCTACGGACATGGAATATAAAGCCTATTATTTCTAACAACTGCAATTCAATTTCTGCCACTGTTGGTCACCTAAGAAAATCCCAAAATATGCAATTTTTCCCATTATGGAGATAATGGATAATGGAATACAAGTCTTACCTCACTTGAGTGAAAATTACAATACTACTGAATTTTGGTTTTTCAAAATTTGTCTAAGGAAATGAAAGGTTTTGTTATTTCTAGTTGGTTGGTTTCCAATTTCTGTGGTTCAGTTACAGTGATTGCAGCCAGAGCCCTGTATCCAAATGTTACAGGTGATAAGGTACTAGAAACAAGACCTGAATCTGACCAAGGACCTACTGTTGTAAAAGATGGCTTTTTTCAGGCTTCCACAGGTATCACCTTGGCCATTACAGATGTTTTCACAGTCCAAGAGGACTAAAAGTATCATATATAATCTTATTACTTGATATATTTCAACAGTAAAAAGATTAAACCATCCCATCATGAAACAATCTCAACCATTAACTAACCTTTGATTTGAATCAGTATTAAAAATTTATAATACATTACACAGATATTCTTTTAAACTTATACATATTCACTGTTCAAAAGACCATTAATTAGGAACTATATTATTTTATTTAAATAGGCTTAGGGAATGTACAAAGTGATTTTTCCTGAATACATTCTCCCAGCCTTTTTGCCTCAAGAAATCTATGAAGTATTAATTGCTGAGTTTTGTGTATGCAAGACTGCTCAGTAGCACTCAAGAGGCTTTGAGAAGGTACACCAGCTTATGCAACCCTCTTTTTAGTCCTTTTATAACTTAGCAAACATATTTTATAATTTTTCCAAAATGTCTTTTTACTATGAATTCTACAATGCAATAAATTATGAAGTGACAGATGACACACACAAATGATGACTCTTTACACAGTAATTTAAGAAATTGTGCGCCTGTGCTCTTCTGTCCTCATAAATGGGATAATTCTTTTTTTGTACTTCCTATGCACATCATTCATTTTTTATCTCTGCTGTAAAACGGATTTCTTCAAAGGACCTGTCCTCCATGAGTCCAAAATATATTTTGTCATAGGCAACAGATTACTCGGGTCCCATCATGACATGTTTTGTGAGTTTATTCTTTTTTGCATGTTTCCACAGAATTTGCAACCTCAATGATATTCAAGAAAAAAAAGTACTAAGCAAAATTTTCTAATATAGAGGATCTTTCACCCACTATGAAAATTATGTTCCATCTCAGATTTGACTAAGAAATTTCTTCTTTTCCAGGAAACCAAAGAGGTTTTCAGAACTACTTATGGACTAAGCCAAAAAATTTATTTCCCAAAACAGAAAGAACTCAACAACCTGACCTGAATTTACTCATGACAAGTTTGCAGCTGTGAAAATATACCTTAAGTCTCATAATTAATCTAAATTGTCAAAATAATAGTTCCAAGTTTCATCTAAATTTTTTTTAATTATTATACACACACAGAATGCACACACATACAATGAATTACCAATGTTTGTTCCTATACCTCATGCTTTAGTCTTCCATTCAAACACTGGCAGACAGATACTACTCATTTTCTATGCATAGTCCACAGTAATATTGATTCTGAAATAATGCACTTCATTTATGTTTACTCTTAATTCTATGAAGGAGCAAACAAAGAAAAGTAAAGCCCATACCTAACAATGCTTTGTTCACCACAGAATATTGATACTTGGAAACAATTACAGTATGCTGTTGGTATCTTATGCTAGTACTAACTAAACAACCTTAAATGAGTTTAAATATAAACAATCTCCAGAAAAAGTGCTTCTGATTCTTCTGTGACAATCCTCCAAGGTTCACAGTACTGCTACTACTTAACATACCAGGATGTGGCAAAACAGCGTAGTATGTGGTGGCACGTTTGTTTTCATATGAGTTCATTTGTGTTGTGCAACAGAAGTTACCTATGGCCTTTTAATGTGTCCCAGTGACACATGGCTGCTGCATAACTCAAGGAAGAAGTCAGAGTCTTTCTCTCCAAAAATACTGTTCCTCTTAAATTGTATTTTCTTTCATAAAAGATAGTCATCTGGCTTTCTGGTCTGGAAGTACCAACTGATCATTGCTTTATTTAGAAAACATGCTTTGTACCTGACAATTCCTTCATGAGGATAGTTTCATTGCACACATCCTTCCCATAACACAGCAGCAGGTCTGTAGGTACAGCGTGACTGCGTTCCGAATCCTGGCATCAACAGGAATGCCCAGAGCAGCAAAATCGGTCATAGCAAATCTGCCTTAATCTGAAGAATACTTCAGAGTAGGAGTCCACTAACTAAATCATTTGGACAAGTTTTCACATACAAAAAAACCCCAAACTTTTAAGCTCTGTTGTTAAGATTATAGTTCAGACACATGAACAATAGCTATGTTTTTCCTCTATTTTGGGGGGGCGGTAAGCACTAATTAGCTAGTGTTATTGGCTTGGACTCCTTACCTCAATAGCTTTGCATATTCCTGTGAATTACCCCCCCCCTTACATGACTTATACATCAATAGGTAAGATCCCCTTCTGTATTTAGAAAACAAGGGTCAATAGCTGTGCTTTTGGATTGTTCTCTGACAGAATACAAAACCCAGACTACTCTTAAAAAGTTTCCTACACACACCAGGAGGACCACAACATATCAGTCCCTCTTTACTTATGCTGGAATGAAAAATCACCCCAAACAATTTAGCTAAGAAAGCCTTAATAGTTAGCATCTTCTAGCATGAAAAAATAATTTTATTAACAAAAGTGGTACCTCCACATTTGTGATGTGCTAAACCTGAAGATTTGAGGGAGAGGCACAAGAGTGCAACATGAAAAATCCAGGTATGCACAGGATCAGTTTAATGCAGGAAGCTACTATAGTACAAGAGTGACTCAGCTGTGTAAAAAAAATACACTTTAAAAGTTTCAGTAAGATTTCCCCCCCTCCTCTCTTTTGGTACTAATTAAAAGATATATTCAAAACTTTGTTCAAGTTCTACAAAAGCCTGTGTCCCTCCAGCAGAGCTTATAAATGGTGGGAAAAGTAAAGCAGCTTGCAAGTACCAACAATGTAACTAACTGCAATACTTGCTAACCTAGACAGTGTCTATACATATGCACAAATTCCATCTATATCAGGAAGTCATGTTGCACAATAGGAGACACCTGATGAGTGAAACAGTCGGGCCCGAGGACCAGAATCAATTCTGCACTTATCCCACAGGGCTTGAATTTAGACTAATATTAGCCAGCCCCAACCGGCAGAGCACCCACCAGCAGCTGGACACATTGTGTGTGCTTCTGGAGCACACCTTTCCCTTCAGGTTCACCCAAAAGAACCTATTTGGTATAATGCACGACCTCATTACAAGTGGAAGTACAGCAGCAATCTCCTTCTAGTGATTTACTTTGAAAGTTCACCTTGATCCAAGTAAAGCACTTCCCAGAGCAAGAAGATAACATTACCTGGGGACCTCTGCAACTCTAGGCATCTCTTAGGACCAAAATCCTAGGTGTCATCCTTATGCAACAGCCACGCTTCACACATAAAATAGAAGCTTTTTTTTTTTTCAGAACAGATTCACGTATGTAGTGTTCAGCTGGTCTTTTCTCCTTACCTCATGCAATGTCCTCTGAGCCATAGAAGAATTGTTATATGTGTTACATAGATATGTACCGTACGATGTCAAATTTACTCTTCTTTTACTGGGAGAAATAGTTAGATTTCTGTGTTCCATTTTTTCCAGTTGCATTGCTGTGAAATTTTGTTTGTCCTCACTGGCTTTCAAACACACCTCCAAGCTTGATGTTCCTTAATTTACCACTTGAGCTCTGCTTATTACCTTCTCAAATTCCTTATCAATACTTACTATGCTCTTCTATGTAAAATTCCAACTCTTTTTAGGCCAGCTGGGAATTTCTACAGGACAGCTAGTTAGAATTTGGTACTGCATTTAAAGCAGAGGAATCTGGCATTTTCCAGAAAACATTTTTCCTTCATTTCTCCCTCTTAATTTTCTCATTTTTAATCATGACTAGCAGCACTATCTCATGTCAGTGCTTCAGAATAAGAGCACCCTTCATTAACAACATAGCTTACAAATCAAAAATAGCAGAAGTTCTGATATGCTGAAGGAAATCCTAGCAAACGGTTTTTTCTTGTCCTCTTAAAAAGGGTTTCTAACAACAGTCCAGCACTTGCAACAAATCTTAGACATTACTGTGTATTACTTCTTTGTACAATAAAAAAATACTAGCCTGTGCTACCATTAGGCTAGTTTGCTCAACCAGAATCTAGGATGGCCGCTGACACCAGAGGGGAGCAGAGCTCCTAGGAGGCTGCTAGCAGTATAACAATGCCAGTTAGCTGAGATTGTGATAAACCGGCTAGCCTTTTAAGTGGTATCAGTCTGCTACCAAGTGCTAGGTTTCTATTACTTGGTTGACTAGCTTACTACCTCTGCATAGAACTGTACTTCAGATGTTTGCCGTGAACATAATGATTCTCCTCAGAGACCTCATGTAATCATAAAACAAAGTGCAAGACCAGAAGATGGGAAACATTACCCATCATTAACTATTCCCCTGCATGCAACTATGATTCTCAGCAAAATACAGCCTATGAACTATTTCATATCCTGACCTGAACCAGCTTCGTTCCTTCCCTCCCCATTACAAGGAACTAAGTGGTCCTTGAAAACATGATTGTATTCACAATATATCCCCTAAAAGCATTATTAAAATTCTTATTTAACAAAGCAATAGAACACTAACATGGAAGGTGCAGCAGCAGACATGAATTTAATTCTATATTGCAGTTCAATTCCAAAATTTTAGACAATTACAAATGCACTTAATGAAGTTACACCATCAAAACATGGCACAAAAACCCAGCCAAATACGGCAACTTTTATTCATTGCCACAATATTTCTGATACTTTTCAAAAATGATCTGCCACTTATTCAAAATTTGAAGTCAGAAAGACTTCTTTCGTACCCAGTCCACGCTGCTGGAAAGTTAGAAAAGTAAGAAAATTCTCACATCCATTAAGGCTAAAGACATAAATCCTGCAAATTCAAACATGCTATAAATTCATATAAAAAAAGGTTTTATTCTTTACCTTTCATGCAGTGTCATTAGGGGATGGTCCCACGTGCATATATGGACAGGCAACTGAAACCTGTATCATCCACGTTAACCTGTATATTATTTCTTTAGAGATTTCTCCACTGCTGTTGTGGTTTTGGGACTGTGACTGGAAATTAGTGGAAAACCATAGCAGAAAATTCTTGCCAATACACAAATTTATAGAACCCATTTTATTACTCACCAGTTCTTCATTTGGTTCTCAGGTTAGTGGAATATCTTTGTATCAACCACTCGTTCAAGTTATTATTAGTTCAATCACAGTGCATCTAGATGACTAGGAAAAAATTATGCAAAAGCTGACCACCACTACAAAAACTCTCAGAAATAATTGGTTTTGCAAGGTTCTAGACTACATTCTCAGTGACAGATTGGCAGAAATCACATTGTGATCACAAAGTGAAATATAAAAAGAATTTCAAAGGTACGCAGATAGCTCTTAAATCGTGTAGGTGAAAAATTAACTAGTCAAAAATTTCCTTGAAAAACATAGCACTTAGGAAGGGTCAGGTGCTTATTTCTCAGCCATTTTCTAATCCGCCAACAGACGTGTATTTTCAGGGAGCCTTTAGAACACCAAATATCACCTCTCATTCCATTTCAGATAGGGGAACACTCAATAAGTTGCATCCCTGAACCATCCTACCTGATAACATAAATACCTTATTACAGTCCACAGACAGGCCAGATGAAGTAGCTCCCTTCTCATTAAATAACAAAGCAGTAAGAACACACGCAGCAAGCTAGACCCAAAACATATGTGAAGTAAAGCATATTATGATTTTTTTTGAGCAAGACAGCAGCCACATAAGGGTGAAACTTTTTCTGCAGAAAACTGAATGACTGGGTTGGTATCCAGTTCTCAGTTTATGAGATTTTAAGTTCCACAAAAGACAATTAATCTCTCAGCTATAGGAAAGCAAATAAAAATTATCAGTTTGCTAAACTTCCCAAACCAGAAGACACTTCAGAAAGTTGTAGAAGTAACTGGCTAGAATGACAAGAATCTACGCAATTTGACTGATGTCAGTTCCACCTCTTGAAAAATCGAATTGGGGAATTTTTACAGAGGGCAAATCATCGTATGAAAATGGGAACTACATAGCATTATTTTCTTTACAACAGAAAGTCGGTAAGGAGCACAGCCGCGGCAAGTAGATCGGGGCAAGCAAGGCAGTTCCTTGAACCCAAGAAGCCTGAGGGTGAGCAGAGGGACCCTAGGGAACGTGAGGGACCAGGACAGGCAAAGAGGGCGTGGCGCGTCAGAAGGGTGTGGCACGGCAGTTTGTGTGGCAGCTCACGCAGGCTGCACAGTATTTGAGGAGCTGAGGCAGAGATAGACAGGTGGTGTCAGAATCTTGTTCCTGTGGCAGCCACCTCCAGGAATGAGGCACTGTGGACCCTGGTGACTCACGGAAGCAGGACTCCACATCAGCCTGCACCCTCACAATCGGAAACAGATATGAAGCCTTAACGACTGAGGACACCCATGAGCAAGGTCTGCAAAGTCCCCTGCAAGGGCAATCTGTACCAGCAACGTACAGTGGACATCGTAAAAAGAAACGACAAGTGCTCATGGTGGGTGACTGTCTGGTGAAGGGTACCGAGGCACCCATCTGCCAGCCTGACAGGGAGTCACAAGAGGTATGCTGCCTTCCAGGAGCCAAGGTTTGAGATGTGGCCGAGAGGGTGCCACAACTCATCAAGAGAACGGACTGCTATTCACTGCTACTATTTCGCATAGGCATGAACAACACTGAGAGCTGTAACCTGGGTAAAATCAAGGAAGATTCTTGAGCCCTGGGGGAGCAACTGAAGAACATTGGCGCCCAAGTGATCTTCTCTTCCATTTTGCCAGTTCAAGGGAAGGAGGAAGCCAGAAACTGGCCCATCATTTATTTTAACTCCTGGCTACGTGGCTGGTGCCACCGTGAGGGGTTTGGCTTTTATAAAAATGGGGTGTTTTTCAATGACTACAACATGCTAGGGAGGGATGGAATCCACCTGTCCATAAGGGGTAAGGGAATCTTCAGCAGTAGGATGGCTAACCTGGTGAGGCGGGCTTTAAACTGAAGAACTTGGCAGGTAGGATCCATTGCAAAAATGCTCACACCAGCACATCCAATGGGGGAATAAGTCAGGCCAAGCAATGCGGTGACAAAGGTTCCTTAGCTGTCTCCCATGATGTGAAACAGAAGAGTAATAGCCTCAAGTGTATGTATACGAATGCACGCAGTCTAGGTAACAAACAGGAGGAACTGGAGCTCAGTGCCTACTCAGAGGGGTATGACATCATAGGAGTAACTGAAACTCAAATGACTGGGGGATCTCAATGGATAGTTGTAGGCGCTTTTGTAAAGAGAGGCAGGGTAGAAGAGGTGGAGTTGTCGCACTCTAAGGAAAACCTCAAATGTATCGAAGTCAACTATGGTGATTGCGACTGCTCTATCAAATGCCTCTGGGTTGAAGTGAAAGGGGTCATCTCCAAGCAGGACCTCACAGTGGGCATCTGGTACCGTCCTCCTAACCACGATGGCAATGCCGATGAGCGATACTTGGGGCACTAAAGCAAGCTTCTGGCCAACAGAACCTGGTCCTTATGGGTGACTTCAACTACCCAGACATCTGCTGGAAGAACAATACGGCAGCTCGCATGTCACCCACCAAATTCCTGGAATGCATAAAGGACTGTTTCCTCATACAAATGTTAGATGTGCCAACCAGGAGTGAGGCACTGCTGGACTTGCTATTCACAAACCGAGAAAACCTGCTGTGTTACAACACGGTTAGTGATAGCTTTGGCTGCAGTGATCACAGTATTGTGGAGTTTGGGATCCTGCTGAGCGTGCTGAAGGTCAGTAATAAGACAAGGGTTCTGGATTTTAGAAGAGCAAACTTCAGCTCACTCAGGGCTCAGTTGAGAGGGATTCCATGGGATGCTTCCACGGAAGACTAAGGAGCTAGTGAGTGCTAGGAGTTCTTCAAGAACTCTCTCCTGGAAGCACAAAACCAGTTTATCCCCTAAAAAGGAAAGGGAAGTAAGTGGAGCAAGAGGCCCCCTTGGCTCAACCACAAACTCCTGGGTCTACTCAAATCCAAAGGAGAAGCATACCAGAGATGGAGATGTGGAGGATTATCTGTTGAGAGATACAAGGGCATTGCCAGAGTGTGCAGAGATGCAGTTAGAAAAGCAAAAGCCCAGCTTGAATTGAAACTGGCTGTAGATATCAAAAATAACAAGAAAGGATTCTTCAGGTATGTCAACCACAAGCAGAAACAGAAGGAAAACATAGGCCCACTGTTAAACAGAATAGGAGAGTCAATCACCAATCATGCTGAAAAGGCAGAGGTCCTCAACACCTTCTTCACCTCTGTCTTTACCAACACTGTTGGGTCCCAGGCTTTGGGAACGAAATTGCCGGTCGATCCAAACACTGACCCACCATCAGTGAAGGAAGAGTTAGTATGTGAATTGTTACAGGAGCTTGACCCCTACAAATCGATGGGCCCTGACACCGTCCACCTGAGGGTGTTGAGAGAACTGGCCAACATTATCATGAGGCCACTCTCCATAATCTTCGAGAAGTCATGGAGAACGGGGGATGTCCCAGAGGACTGGAGGAAGGCAAATGTTACCCCTATCTACAAGAAGAGCTCAAGGGAAGGTCTGAGTAACTATAGGTCCATCAGCCTTACTTCAGTCCCTGGGAAAGTTATGGAATGCGTCCTCCTGGGGGCCATCACAAGTCAAATGAAGCACGTGATTGGGAAAAGCCAACATGGCTTCACTAAAGGCAGATCATGTTTGACAAACCTTGTGGCCTTCTATGACAAAGTGACTTCCCTGGTTGACATGGGGCAGGTGGTGGACACTGTCTGCCTGGACTTCTCCAAGGCCTTTGATACAGTCCCCCACAGTCTCCTCCTGGAGAAATTAATGCACTATGGCCTAGACAAGTGGTCTGTGCAGTGGGTGGGGAACTGGCTGACAGGCTGCACCCAAAGGGTGGTGGTAAATAGGTCCTTTTCCAAGTGCCAACCTGTCACAAGTGGGGTCCCCCAGGGATCAATATTGGGCCAAATGTTTTTCAACATCTTCATAAGTGATCTCGATAACAGCACCAAGTGTAGCCTGATGAAGTTTGTGGATAACACCGAGTTGGGAAATAGACACTCCAGAAGGGAGAGCTGCTCTGCAGGGAGATCTGGATAGGCTGGAAGAGGGGGCCAGCAAGAACCTTATGAAGATCAACAAGGACAAGTGTGAGGTCATGCACTTGGGAAAACATAATCCAGGAGTGCAGCACAGGCTGGGATGCACCTGGCTAGAGAGCAGCTCTGTGGAAAGGGACCTGGGGGCCCTGGTGGACAGGAAGCTCAACATGAGCCAACAGTGGCTGCTGCAGCCAAGAAAGCCAACAGGATGCTGGGTTGCATCAAAAAAGGCATCACCACCAGAGATAAAGAAGTCATTATCCCGCTCTACTCAGCGCTTGTCAGGCCGCACTTGGAGTACTGTGTACAGGTCTGGTCCCCGCTATACAAAAAGGATGTGGGCAGGCTGGAAGGGGTCCAGAGAAGGGCCACCAAGATGATCAGAGGACTGGGAAGCCTGCCATATGAGGATAGGCTGGGAGAGCTGGGTTTGTTCAGCCTTGAGAAAAGGAGGCTCAGAGGGGATCTCATCACCATGTACCAGTACTTAAGGGGTAGCTACAAAGAAGACGGAGACTCCCTTTTTACAAGGAGTCACATGGAGAGGACAAGGGGGAATGGACACAAGTTGCTTGTGGGGAGATTCCGATTGGACACAAGAGGGTAATTTTTCACAGTGAGGACAGTCACCATTGGAATAATCTCCCCAGGGAAGTGGTTGTCTCGGCCACATTGGACACTTCCACGACTCAGCTGGACAGGGTGCTGGGCCATCTTGTCTAGACTGTGCTCTTCTTAGAAAGGTTGGACTAGATGATCCCTGAGGTCCCTTCCAACCTGTGATTCTGTAATGTTTCACATCATCCTCTGGAAATTAATAACCACAAAATAAGTCCAACTGTTGTGGGCACCTGTAATCATTCCTATAGCAACTTATTACATTTAAAGTGCACCCAGTCACTGAAAAGAGAAAATGGGAGAAAAAAAAATATATAACTGTGTAAGAGTAGAAATACAATAACTGGCAAAGCTAAATATGACCAAATCAGTCTTCCCCATGAAAAGGAGGGCCTATTTCATCACAAATCAAAAAAACAATGAGTACCCTGGGGCAGGGTAGGGGGAACTAAGTTCTCTGTATCCTAGGTTTCTACTTTAAGACTTGCTTTAAGAGAATAATTCTAACTGCATTTGGATCTCCACAGTGCACCTAGAGCTCATACTAAGGACTTCCTGGAAGGAGTCTGTGTCTATTCAGTTCTGCAGCAAGCTGAATGAATGAGGTGCTTCCCTGCCATCTCTAGACGCTGTGAGAAATTAGAAAAAGTCTGATTGCTGTAACATAACTGGATTGCAGCTGTTGGCATAATAATAAAAACCTGCTAATAATGCAATCAAACCATCACAGGCAAATGCCTGCCTATTAAAGCCTTGCCAACTTCCTTAGTCATTTTACGTGTCCCACTCAGTCTTTTTTTCATCTTGTTGACTGTTAAAACAAATGCTCATTTTGGTTACAAATCTTTCCATCAGTTTTAGTCATCTGATGGTAGTCTACCTGATTACTATATAAAGGGATATTTAAAAAGTATAGATGTTATACGAGACAGTACCAGAAAAAAGCTTCTTTACTTCTATCATCTTACCTAGCCAATTTGAAGTACATCGTTCTTGAGGAAGGTATAACTTTGAAAAACATCAAAATAAAATCCAGCCAAATTTCTCTGAAAAAGACTCAAAACTGTATTTCAGAAGAACCAGATATCTCTATGAATGTAATTAAAATTGATTTAGCAAATGCAAGAACACCATTTGAAAGAGTGAACTAACTGTTCTTTTTATTAGTCTCTCTAACCTCACTAACCATTTAGGTCCAATTAGATATGGAAAGAGAATTTAACTGCAAGTCATTGACATTTCACTAACGTCTGGTGTTCCCTCAGCAGAAAAAGCAAGCTGAAGTAACAGAATGTTAAGACTACACCCTTCCAGAATAGCAAAAAATTAACTATTAAAAAAAACTTAGCAGACATTTCAAAAGATGGTAAAAATATGAACAACAACAGGTTTTACCAGTAATTGAATTCACTCAAAGATTTAACTTAGCAACTTTTTCCTCAGCCTGTTTAGATTTTTACAGACTACGGTGCCCATTCAGCAGCCATAGAATGTCATGAAATAATTTTGTTCTCTTGGTACAGTGTCCTCAGAGCCTACTGTCATTTGGGAAGGAAACACAGCCTTGAGAACACAAACTTCATGAGCTCAGGTGGTGATGTCAGCTCACACACTCTGACAACAAAAAGAAATTCCAGTATTTGTTTTCAGGAAACATCCAATCCCAACTGCGAACACTAGAACAGAACCAAAGTGGGAACTCTCCTTTTCAAAGCAGATTTAGGGACACACTGTCACATTCTATTAATATCTTAGATTCTCTTAAACTATAACATATAGGTTATATATTATATGTTATATAACTAAAGTTATATAACTGGAAGAACTATTGCTTTAAGACACTCTCAGTAATCTCAAATTTAAACAATATGTCATTGTTTTAGGCTCTTTCTACTCAAAAGTTATTGGGAAGGCAAAAACAATTCTCAAAAAAATAGTCTTCATTCAAAAATCTGAATTCCTTTTTTGTTCATTTCTTAGTTGTTGCATTTTCCTAGGGGAGGCATTATTCATTAATTACTGAGGCTCAAGAGGTCCATTTCACACACTGCTGAAATTGCCACTGGCTGGCATCATAGAACTTGAGTTTTTGCACTATTTCCAGCTGGTCTTGGCAAGCCTCAGTTGGACCTGCCTCTAGTATAACCGGGCAGTCAAAAAATTCCTTACAAATAATGTGATCCTCTCATACCTAGACTAAGGCCAGACCAGAGCTATGTTTCCAGCTAGCCTCCTGGTATTCACTAACTTAGTAGTATTCCTTCTCATTCCAACCCTGAACAGTGTATTACCCCCCAGCTTGTCAATTTTTCCAAAGACAGCATGATACCCCTAGGCAGGTGCAAGTTTTAGACTTTCTTCATTATTTTAATATTAGCGAAATAACCTTTAACAAAGAATGCAGGCATCCATTTGTGAACAGGGATTTCAGTGTCTAGTAACGAATTCATATATAATGGTGAATTATAATAAAGCCTTTATACTTTTTACAGCACTCTCACAGGAATAGTGAATAAGTATAGTTAATATGTGGTTTTATGACATTTCAAAAGAATTCCTAATGAGCATGCACTCGACATTAACTAAACTCCTTAGGGGGGGATAACATTATGAAATGGCAATATTTTTGTCACCATAAAATAAATAATAAACAAAGCTTGTAGTGAACATTTATCTTTCACCTCTGTTAAATCTTTCATCATGTAAAAGGTAATAACACCTAGAAGTTAAATCTTCTACTGCACCAGAACACTAAGAACACCAAAAACTTTTCAGAAAGACAGATTAGACTGATTTGTTTCAAAATCTATTGAACTAGAAAGCACCTTTCATTAGATAATTAGAAAACTCTTTTCATTTTGAGGGTAAATGAGGGTCTTTAACAGAACACTGGCTAATTACTTTAAATAAAGCATTTTTTCCCTTTGAAATACAGATCTTGCATCAAGAAATAATAAACCTAAGCCACATGTTTTCTTAAAGACCAATCAGGAGGAAAGGATTTGTCACAGTTTCACAGACTGCACACTCCAAAGATATTCAACGTGTGCGTACACAAGTTTTATTTCCAACCACCTTCTTTGTCCTTTCTTTCTTCTCCCCCTTCATTCCCCGCACTGTAAGGTATACCAGCTCTTGCTGAAACACATAGCTGGCTCCACCTGTTTGGGCAGAAGGGAGAGATAATTTCCAGTTTGAAACCTGCTTTAGGAAATGAAACAGGAGGTTTCTAATACTGTACATATGGGGAAACAATGTTTACTTCAATTTAAGGTAATCAAGTTTGACGTAGTCACCCACCTTAAGTTGATTCAATTGAAATAAAGATGTGAACCCCTCTAGATTAGTAAAACAAATCAGGATAAGGTTACCTAGCATTCTTTTCTTTATCTAGGCAAGTTCTCTGTAGTCTGGTGTCTATCACAATGGGCCTGACTTCCTGATTTACCAAAACTCCACAGCCGCCACACTTTCAGCTGGGCCTTTTCTGTTCTAGGTTTTAAAAGAATTAATATTATCACACAGTGACTAGCACTTATGAAAGACTAGTGCAATAACCCTGCTCCCTTTTAAGATCATATCCTACAGACAACCTAACTAAATTTCACTAATACAGAATAGCAGGAATACTTGGTTTCATGCTAGACATTGAGCTATAATGTAGAATGCTGAATATTTCTTAGGAGGAGGTCACAGCTCCTTTAGGTGTTGAGTCTCCTTCCCTGGAGATATTCAAAAGCCACCTGCATGTGTTCCTATGCCCCTGCTCTAGGTGTACCTGCTCCAGCAGGGGGGTTGGACAAGGAACCTCCAGAGGTCCCTTCCAACACCTGCCATTTTGTGATTTTATGTGATTCTTTAACTATAATGTCCCAAATTCTGCTGCTGTTGTAGGATAACATATTTTCTTCAAAGGCATACATCACTAATGCTTCAAGAGAGTTTTACATAACAGATGTCAATTACTATTGAATCAAACACTTGAGAGATTACATCGTTTTTTCAGATCAGTTCAAATTCAAGTCTGAATTCCCAAATAGCTGTAACTGAAATCCAAACAACATCTAAACATATTTAGAAGTGAAACACCTTATGCAAATTCAGAAGAACAGTCACTGGTACCAGTGCTGCTTCAAACTGTTCAGGTCTTTGGAAGCCTGAAGAGGAACAGATATTACACACATGCCATGTCCTTCCACCAATTTGTTTCAGAACAGGATGTACAAAAGTGTTAAATAGTTATTTCTAAGCTCTTGGGGACACAACTCTTAAAATTAAATTCCAACAACTTCATGGTAATGATTCTAACTGAAAGAAAGGTAGTTCTTAAAAACATACTCAGTAAAAAGAATAAGAACGGCTTCCCTAGCTTGGCTAGGCAACCATTTATGAAACCAAGGAGTGCTCGGCGCACAACTTAACAGCAAGCGCCTCAATAAATTACCTTCTTGCAGAGAATGAGCTGAAGAGTCAGTCTTGCTAATACCATTCCCATCTTAATGATGATCATAAAAAACACATTTTAAATTTAAGACAGTTCAATTTTATACAATTTATCCTGGTAACGTTAAGACACTGAACAGTTGTGCTTATTCCCTTGAGTCAAGAAAGCTGTCCGAGTGTTTCTACTGCATCACCCAGTAAAACCAACAGGAGACACTGGATAAAACAGTAGTTATGACATACCTATCTATAATGCAGTAACAAGTATTAGAATTAAAACTTTGTCCTAGCATGGGGTTTAATGGTGACATAGTAGCTCCAAGGACTAATCCAGCAATCTTCTACAAAGCTCATTTCCTCTCCTGTAACTTAACAAGACAGCATGTATAATCCTTCCTTAAGGAACCACAAAACCAGAGAAGAAAGCTATAGGACACCTGGGCCGCCTTCATAAAGATTAACAATATCTGCTCTGAAATAAAACCTTGCAGAGTAGTACTCATCATTTGTTTGCCATCATCTGGTTATAGTCCATTCATGACTTGCACTGCTATGACAGGAAATAGGTCAGACAGATATTCCCAATTAACAGCGCTGATTTATCCTGTGTTTAGCCCATTAAAGAAAATATATTCAGATTTTTAAGAACATTAAGTTACATGAATGAACTTAAAAGAATTTCAGTTTCAAAATTTTAATCAAAGTTACAGAAATAGTTTCCGTTAGCATCTTTTCAGCCAGAGGACCGTAACTCTGCTTTTATGACTGAATTTTGGCACAAAAGCCGCAAGCAGTCTGAAGGCTTATTTCAGTCTCCGGTTATTATGACAGTCAAGATTTGTTAAATTATGCTATCATTAACAGTAAAACAAGGCATACAGGCTGCTTGTAAATACAGTACTGAGAGATCAAGAGCAGTGATCTTGGCCTACAAGCTCTTCTGCTGCTGGAGTAATCTACAACACACGCACCAGTGTTTGAACGGGTTCTTTTTGCCCTTTCTTTTTGCAGGGAACACTTTAGTCTCTCATATCTAAAGTTAGATTTATTCAGCTCAGCTATCAAAGCTGCAGTTACAGATTTCTTCAGGTGGCTCTAAAGGTCAAAACCATGCCACTTCAGCTCACATCACCCTTGCTGCTCTTGTACTGTAAATCAAGGTCAAGAAACTTAAGTTTCCTCTCATGAGAGAATGAGAAACAGTTAATTTCACAACTGACAGCAATATCAGATGTAGCACAAACAGCAAGCCGCAGCGGTTTAGCAAATTTGGCATTCACTTCCCTTCTCACAGATCACTGCTGGTGGTAAAGAAATACTTTGTATCAAGTTACATTCTTATGCCACATAACCAAGGCCAATACAAGTTGAGATAAACTGAAACTATTCTGTTTAAAGAAAATATTTACCAACATTACACAAAAATATTTTCACATTCTAATGTGTGTTTTCTCACACAATCTTTTACCTACAGCACTTCAATTTGGATGCTCTTGATTACAAATCATAAGAAAGTAGTGCATGTGAACTACGTTCTCCTTCCCTCTCAGAGAAAATCAACCTGAAAAATTAATTACCAAAGGCTTACCCAGTTGTTTCTGCAGCAGTAGCATACTGGGCAAGTTCAAAATTTTTCAAACTCACTCTTTCATAATCTAAACTTAAGCCAGGATCCAACTCCACTTAATTTAGCTGTCAAAAAGAAGAATTTGTTCCATCTTCTCAGGATGAGCCTTCCTCTCTATGTAAATATTGATTAGAGAAATAGCTTAGAGGCAATTTCTAGACAGCTAAAGTTTGTAAAATGGGTTCCTGCTACAAAGTATGCTGCTCAGGACGGAATACGGTACAGAGCTTAGGATGATAAAAGCTCAGTAGGAAAGCCACTAAATATAGATTCAGGATCTGCAGTAAAAGCCAGTCACATAAAGGCAAAAGAGCAACACTAAATACAACACTGAAGTTTTCAGCTGGGCAGACCTGCTCACTCCAGAAATCCCAGATTTCGTGGGCAAACCGAGTAACTACCCCAGCAGCCAGCAGAGCATGCAAGCATGCAGTAACAATTTCAGCCTATCAAAAATGGACCAGAGACCAGTTAAACATTTAGGATATCAGTAGATTCACCGCTGCACTGCCATACTTACACTTTAGGCTCAAACCCAAAGAATTAAACTTTTACAATTAGATTATTACATATTCAACTGTATCCTCTGAAAAAAGTAATTTAAATTATCACTGACCTCTTTCCAGGACACTGTTTTGTGATGGAGAAAGTTAGTTAACTGCTGACAAAACCACCCTTTTGATCCTGTAGCGTTATTTTTAGAGGAATATGTTCAATTTAGCAGAGGAAAGTCAGTCATAGATTTTACATACAATTTGGAAGCTGAGTGTTACAGTTACACTTCTATTATAGCTATTTTCACTGCAACAACTTATTTCTACCTCTTCTAAAATTAGTTACTTCCATTGATGAATTGGTTAGAAAGCTTTCTACCCTATTTCAGTTTATTTACTCATGACACACTAGAACAATAAAAAATAATGCTTCAGCAAGGAAAAGACTCATTCTCTATAAATATCTATGTAATACTTCTCACATACATAGCTGTGTATGATCACATATGATCATATATACATGTAAGATCCATGAGAAAGTATGAATAAGTTGTATTCGAAGCAATAGATTCATCTTCACAGCTTAGGCTACCATGCTGCACAGAGTATGTAGGTAAGTACACCATGCTTGCTTGCGAAACAAGGTGTCTCAGCATGTCTATTACACACCATTCTTCTCAGGTGTCAGTTATGCTACCTTCAACACAAAATCGCCTCCTACCAAGAAGCAAATGAACGCAGTCGCAATGTGAGATGGCTCTTGTGTAACCATACAGTGAAGATTTGGGCTGCATATTTCCGTAGCATCTTGGAGTTTATTTCATAGAGAATTCAGCCAAATTAACTAAAAGCATGCTATTAAGTGAAAGAGTGCTAGGTCTTCCTGTGAAGACTCATGCAGAAACAAAGCAACATCTGTACATTGTAGCTTAATCCCCTGGAGAACAGAGAATATAATGACTATTTCCAAATGAGTGTCCAAACAGGGTCAGAGATAACACTAGCCCTTGTGGAGACCTCCGGCAGAGATTAAAGCTTGAGCTTCTCCACCCCTCCATTTGCAGAGCAGATTACCCGCACTGATACTCCCCCTTAATCTGGTTAAGAAGCCAGCAATGGTTTTGGCTGTTTGCCTCCACTACCCATTCACACACCTAGCACCTCCTGCAGGGATAGCAGGAGATGCCACGTACTGAGCCACATGACTGTAGATAGAGAGAAAAAAAAAAAATTATCCCCTTACTCGTGCAACAGCAGACACATGATTTGGTCTTTCAATAAGGGAGAGACTTCAGTGCAAGTTTGGCAGCAAGATTTGGGATACCTAGCCAAACTCCTGAAATACCACATCCTCTCCCCAGCCCAGTGTAATCTTTTCTACTACCTACCAGATCACTGGATGCTACACCAGGCCAACCAACCACCTGTGCTACACTGCATGAGAGAACAGGGGAACTGATGCACCATGGCATCTGCCCAGTAGGCAGTACATCTAGAGCAACAGGGAAGCCCAAAAAGGGGTTTAAATTAGTAACTCCCCCCCACAGTACAGCAGAACCAAGCACCCTGCATTCCAGTTTTCATACTGGTATACTTTAACATTGCAATTTCAGTTGATTTCCCATCAATTTTCCCAGTTATGAACAATGAAGACAAAGCCTAAAAGTCTTAAAGCCTACTCCTCACTGAAAGTCAACAGGATTTATCCTGAGGCTATGGATATCGATCTGCAGACATAACATGGCACTGGATAGAATACTTCTTCCTCACTTTTCCAGCATTTCAGCTTCAAGGGTTGTATAAGCAGCTGCAAGAACACAGCCCATGATATGGAAGGTGACTGCCAGCAACAAAAGACAGTAAAGATGGTCCACAAATTAGGTGCAAGCCACCCCAGCAGACTGCAATCACATCTCCATTAACTCATTTCAAAATAAGAGTTGATGGTGTGCACACACATACATAAATACACTAAAAATATAATCTAATATCAGTCTACTTTTAAAAGTGGACACAGAAGTGTATGTAATAAAACTGCTAAACTCTTTCTATTCCCCCTCCACCCCAATAATAAATCATGAGATTAAAATAAGCTTATTGCGCAAAAACTTCTAAAAGCTTAGACTGATCTGAAAAGACAAGACAACCAATCTTCACTATCAAAAAAAAAAAGCTATCTTGATGTTTTCAGAAAAAAGTTTTGCTCTGTTCAGCAACATTAGAATTACTTTGGAGGGTTTTTAATTGCTTGTATTCTTGTGTTCTTCTGTTCCTTTTGATCACATCATAGCAAAGTCATTTCAGATCAATACATTGCCCAAGAGCACAAAAGAACTCAAAGAAAAGTGTTATTTAGACATACCATATACTATTATTAATCCTCTGAAAAAACTACTGCTCTGCTCACAAAGCAGGGATAATACAGGCATAGCTAGATCAAAATTGAAAGAAATCACTTAGGTCCTTTAAGCACTGCTGCTCAGTACTTCCTGTTTTTTTCCTACTAGAGCTGACCATAGATGGCCTCCATTATTTCACGTGATTATAAACAGTATTTAATTTTATGAACATCTTATTTGGTAGTGATTAACTTTTAAGTCTTTTCTGTTTGCCCTACTACTTTGTTTTAGGAAGGTTTTAAGAAGAATAATGTTCCCCCTTGCAAATAACTATCTGACTGGGGAAGAAGAAAAGAAGTTCATGCCAGTTCATGAATGAGAAAAGGAGAAAGATGAGACAGAAGGAGAAATCCTGAAAGAACCAAACTGTAGTTTAAACCTTTGTAAACTTCTTTATGTCTACCAAGAATGTCACATACAGCTGCAGTTTTTACCTAAGTTTCTAAAAAGTCCCATACTACTAGAAGCCCAATATGAAAAAATAAAAAGCCTGCAAGGCATCTCAATGTCCTTAGTATTTCTGTAGAAATATACTGAAGTTATGACTTACAAGTTAAAGTATGTATATTTTCTCAGTAGCAAATTGGAAAACTGCACAACCTGTCTCAATACCCAAATTAAATTTTGATTCCTCAGCTCCTCCTGAAACAGGCTGAAGTTACTTTTTAAAATAGTAAGAAATAAATTTTTTTGCTACAAAAAATAGCCAGTTTGGATCAATACTAACAAAAATCTTGGACAACAATGCAGTTAGAATTTTACTCTGGGTCTTGCAGATGTTTAAAAGGCAGTCATATGTTTTTCTTTCGTTGTGTATCCATATACAACAATGGCAGATGCACCCGTGTTCCTGCTTTCAGAATCCACACCAAAATTTTAAAGGTGTAATTACTCATAAAAGGGCACTTCCATGCTGACAGTCATTGCGTGTTTCCCACAACCTCTCCTTGCCACTCCCATCCAAGGAACTCCCAAAATCTCTTACAGTTTATTTAAAGGAAAACCCTCCAATCATCACTGGACAAAAGTACCAACAAATACAATCATGGAATCATGCATAAAAATGTAGAAGCCATAAACATGCAATAGACCTCTATTTTGGGATAGCTTATACACTGCCTATTCTACCTAAACCAATCAAATTTAAGTGCAAGTTATCTGGGCTAACTAAAAAGCAGAAATACAGAGAAAATTCTTTTTCTTCATATTATGCAACCATGCTCCAATTACCCACAGGTTCTCCAAGAAATTACAAATTCCATTTCCATCTTCTACTTCTTTTTAGTACCCTTCCAGCCCTGCATACCTCGTACTTACATCCTAGCACGTCTTCCACACAGAGGACTCTGATATTCTGTTATAATTTTTACAGCAGTACTTGAACCACTAGCACAAAATCAAGATGTATTTCTGATACAGAGGCTTTCTGTTCTCATCCACAACAAACTACTTTGCTGAAACTAAACTTTCCCTTCAGAAACTGCAAGTTCTGCCTGAATGACGACTACAAGTAATCCCCTGCTATATTAGATGATATAATATAGGGCACAGAGTACCTCTAGATAATTGCAGGGCAGAATACAAATGAAGATTAATCTTTTTCACTTTGACATGAAACAAACAACAGCTGGAGGTTTAAATTATATCATCAAATTCACCAAGATGTTAAAAGCTTAACAGTATTAACACTGATTTTCAATTTTGTAGCGAAAGAGTACATATTCACTAAGGCACTAACAGATTTTAACAATTTAGGGAGACATGCAACTGATATCTTGTGCCTTGCCCTTACTTCTAAAGATTGCACTCACCAAAACTCAATTGCAATTGCCTCTGATCCCACCCCTTCTCAAAAAAATTTATGCTGCCGGAAGCAGTTCATTGACTGTAGTTTGTTAAGCAAAAAACCACCTAAAATACATAGATTGATATTGGGAAGTGGCTGAACAATTACGCTGGGATTTTGATTACCATAGACATTTACTTTTATTAAAAACATTTTTCAGATTTGAACATGGACTGAACATTTCACACTGTGTTCAGTCAACAGCAATGTTTTCACCTCCCAGCAGGCTACAAGCTAAGCTGTAGCTTCATGACACAGTGTGTGGCAGAAGAATCGAACCGCAGAATTATCCCATTTATCATCCTAATTATGCCTCAGAAGCTGCTGCATTAACACCAATATCTGCATCAAACTTCAGGTGTCACTACAAATTCTCAGGCAATAAGCAATGTCAGCACGTGAAAGACAGACCTGCCCAGGCAGAAATCAATGGAATATTACTTCCCCCCGCCCTTTCAAGATCCTGATCAGATGAAGAAATACTTGTGTTTGATCCTTACATTTAAGGACAGCCCCAGCTGACACCACATGCAACTCCACAAAGCTGCTTACAGAGCACCAAGAACAACCCAGATCAACAACTGGGTTTGCATGCATTGCATTTGCAAAAAAATGCTTCATGCAATATTATTAAGAGACATGAAAGGAGCAAAGGAAGATCCCTGACATAGCAAGTATATTTAGACAGCTATAAGAATAATCAGAATATAAGATCTTCTGTACAATGTCTTATGGAAACACACTAAGACTGTTGAAACACTAAGGTATGGCTAGTTGTGACCAACACCAAATGAAGCTATCATGACACGGTCATAGTGTTCACAGACTGCCCGCAAGACTGGAACCACCCAACATCAGAATAAAAATGGACAACGGTAAGAAAAGATTCATAGGAAAACCATGCCATAAAATTCTTTTGAAAGCAACTCCAAATCCAGTTGTGAGTATAGGGTTTTGTGTTAATACTGTTGGAATATGGACAGCAAAGAAAAACTGTTATTTAAAATAAACCTGTCCAGCATCTTATCAAGAATAGCTATAGGGGCAGCAAAGAGAAACACTGACACATATTCTTCAGACATACAAATTTTTTCATCTAGTGTGGCCACTATCGATGTAAAATCCCCTAGCTTCTTGCTACACAGCTACAAACACCCAAAGCAGCAAAAAAGAGGAATTAGAGGCTTTAACAAATTAATTTTTCTGAAGAAGAAAACGTATTTCTTTCCCACAGATCAAATAAATTCTTTGATTCAGATCTGACAGACCCTATGTATTTAAAAGGAACAGACTTTTCACTGCATTTATATAAAAACTCTCAGACAAGAAGCCTTTGTTGATTAAACATTCAATTGCCATTGAATATCAGTACAGTCTTATCTCGTGGTGGTGTCTGCGAATGAATCAATTGTAGCCCACCATGAAGGCCTGTAATTTTTTTATCAACTAAATTTTGCCTTCCATACTTGTGCAAATGGTTAATTCACTCAGCAGTAACAATTCTTTGCCCACTGTAATAAAATTGAAAAAAAAAAAAAAACAATTAAAAAACCCACAGACAAAAACCACACCAAAACACAAAAACCCAGACAGCACAGGCAGTTTAATCAAGACTACGAGGTCTTACAGGTCCTAAAATAAATGGGGAACTATAGGCAAATGACTGGCAATGGACAGCAGCTTTCCCTTTTTATTCATATACTCTGTTCAGGTTTGTTTAACTTTGGATGTTTCATTACAATTTAGAACTTTACTTGAAGAGCAAGTGTAGTCACAGTTCAAATAACTAAATAGAAGAATGTTGGAAATACAGTAAACTCTTACCAGAGCCCATAAAAAAATTTTAAAATGGTCAGCTAAACGAAGGTCCATGCAAACATGGTATCGTCCCACTGGTTAAATCAGTACAGATCTTGATTGCATTTATAGTATCATAAGCTACTTCAAAATTAACTTGGCTTTTTTTGTTTAGCAATATTTATTGTTAGTTGATGAAAGCTAAATTCAACAGCAGCGGTATGACTGCAGAATAATTGTCTACATCGAACAAATACTATTATGCTGATATTAAAACATGCAAGATAGAATAGATCCCCTACATAAGTCAAAACAGAACCATAGCCACTTTTATCATCTCCTCTAATTTCATACTATATGAAACCCTGCATGTTAAATATCAAAGAAGAATCTACAAAGAGAGCAATCAGTGTTACAAACTGTAGTCTAAGATTAAACGGTCTGTTCACAGACTTATACCAAGAGACAAAGAAAACTTGCAGGAGAATCTCCTCGTAGCACAAAGAAGGTATTGTGTTAAAAAAAAGGTTTGCTTTCAAACAAAAAGTATAATACATTCTGAAAACAAGAAACAGCCAGAATGGGGAAAGTCTTCTAAATAATTAAAAATATGAACTGACTTAATTTTATTCTTATGAAGACTGAAATAAAGTTTGTCTTAATTTTTTTCTGAGACCTCTTCTAAAATAAGGAAACCCTGCTGTGGCACTCATGGCTATATCATCCCCCCTTGTATTTCATGAAGAAAAAAAAAATTAATTGAAGACATCATTTTAAAAACTACTAACAAAAAATCTTAGGTTATCCTCCTTTAATGTTGCCCACCAAACTTGATTTCACAAAAGGACACAAAGGGAGATAAAAAGAATGGAGGCATTATTCTGGTTCTTATTTAATGTTTTATCTGTCAGCTAGTCCTGATAAAGCAACATGGTACTTCCATCTGAGCAGTAGTTTCTGCCACTTATTGCTTTTTCTACATTAATATTTCATGATATTTAAAAAAGGCAAAACAAGAACAATGTCAGCAGTAAAATAAAATAAGAGAGAGACCAAAGAGTCATTTCAGGCCTCATTTTCTATTCATGGTGTGTAGTTTAACAAATAACGCGTCTGTGTTTGATTTTATTATGTTACTGTGTGACCTGCAGAATCTCAGGAGACTGGCTAAGAGGAGAGATGAACATTATTCCATTAGTGAGAAAAATCAATAACAGTAGTTACACACTTTATGCAGTCTTTCACAAGCTTCTATTTTTATAAAACCTTGGTTCATACTGAATTTTTAAGAAGAAGAATGCAAAAAAATCCTTAGCTTTCCCTAGCCAAAAAAGTGAAAGAAATCCGAGTTCCATTCAGAACCAAGGGCAAGAGTGTCATCGTTATACATAAATACATAAAATGCAAATGTAAATAGCATTTGTATTATCATACAGGGTTGCTGTTAGGGATTGGTGGGTGGGTTTTTCCCCCCCTTCAAACAATTCTTATATATAAATTCATACCTATTAGGAATAGCATCCATATTTTACACTATCTAGAAATGCTAAACTCTGAAAACCTACACAAATGCAAAGTAAAGATTACAAGAGCCAAGTGTTGTGCCTCGAAAAAATAAAATTAAGAAAATTAGCCTGTAAAATTTTCTCCCTTTTCTGTTTTCTAGGGTTCCTTTAGTTCTTTTGCTAGAAGAGAAACTGAACCATAAATTGGGGTGATAGGACAACCAGCAAACCCTAAGAATAAAAACATTCTTAAAGCTCTGAACACCAATTTCCAACCACTGATTAATCATTACCTGGTAAACTGCAGATTCGTACCTCAGTAATGGCTAGATGCCCCATCACCAATTGGGACCCTACTGTGCAAGATGAAGGACAGCACCATCTAATGACATCATAAGGATACAATAAACAAAAATGGAAGAGTGGTAGCTTGATGTATACTGCAAGCCTAATCTGCAAACCAATAATTACCAGCAAATTTTACCATATTTTTTTAAATTATTTTTGAAATGCACACTAATATCACAATTTAGTTTAAGGAAGAAAGTGCAACTATTAATATCAGAATATAAACAATAGACTAATACATTTCTCAGATGGTGTGGGAATGTTTAGAATAATGATACTCCCATTGTTGTCTTATGAAAAACTGCAAAGCAGAAAGACATGTCATTTTGGAAAAAAAGCCACTGTGCCAAATACACCAGTACCAGGGGTTGGGAAATCACACATACATAGGACCACTCTGTTTACTTCCCTAATTACCAACCTTTCATAAACAGAGTGCACCTTACTTTCTTCGTTATCTCAGTTGCTATGACACTATGTAAGAAAGCTGACAGAGGCCTTTCCCTTTGTTGAACAAGGGCAGAGCATTCGCAGTCCTGCAATGGAGAAGCTGCAAAAACATACACTTCAGGAGAAGCTTTCACCTTCTGGACCATCTGGAGAACAAGCCAGGATGCTGCTCAAATCCTTTAACAAAGGCAGCAAACACACCTTTCAGCCCCAGCTTTGCAAGAGGTGAAGAGGAACTGGCTCTGAAAACCACTGCGGGAAGGTTGCAACCGGTACTACTAACCACCCAAATGCTCACGTACAGAGCTGGCATGCTTTCCCGTCCAATAGAAGAACAGAAGTTACATACACTCTCTTCTTGAGGTGATAGAAATAAATTAACAAGCTTTATCACACCTACCGGTTTCAATAAAACATAATGCAAGAGGAAAAGAATTCTTTAAAAGCTACCAGAATCACCAAAGGGAGGGGGAGGAAAAAAAACCACCACCACAAATAAAACGACCACCAATATAGAGAAAAAAAAAATCCTAAACTGCGTCTAAGGAAGAGTACAAAACCCTGAGGGAAAGGATGGGAAGAACTGTGGCCTGGGACTAAGAAACCCACAGTGCCAGTATTGCTCATACAGTCTCCACTTCAGTGTTTCGAAATGTAATTTGACTTATTGTACTTCATAGGGAAAGTCTCCAATGTGCGTCATTAAGGACAGCTCCATATTGTAAGACAGCAAGAGGAGAGAAAATGGAAATCAAGCAAAGAATTGACTAGTTTGACTAGCTTCAAGCTAACTAAACCTTTTGGGATAGGACATTTGGACTGTGGAAACTGTTTTCTTCATATAATTTAGTGGAAAATAAATGAGTTTTCATCACACTACTCTATAAACCAAGGTACTTTTTTCACATTTGCTTTAACAGAAGAGCTGAGAATGAATGGCAATGTCTCTGTTCTACCACCACCACCCAGTTAGTTTATGACATAGTTTAGGGATCATTTTGCCCATTCACAAGAACAAAAGGAGCCAGATCAAGTCCATGTTCTGGCTCCATATAAGAAAGTATGCATTGCTTGCTTTCCTTGCACACCACCTCTTGTTCCTCACTCCACCAGCTACACAAAGTGAAACATCTGAAGAAACAGCCTGGTAGCAAAGGACAGATGACAGGCAGATATTCACAGAATATGGCTCATGTCTTAAAGTGCAGAATTTAAAACAGAAACTGCATCACCTCTTTCACAAAGCAGCAAAGGAAAATAAACTTCAAGCAAAATGCTGCCCATGCAACCTCACAGAATCAGGAAGAAAGCACAAAGACCAGCAAATCCACGGTCTCTCATGAGAGGTATCTCAGCCCTGCACCCAGAGCCTTCTTTCCTTCCAGTGCCACATTTTGAGATAAATTCTAATGCAAAGTCAGCTTATGAAGAAACATGGGCTTATAATATCCTTGAAGAATCCAGAGGATATTGTTTTGTACTGCCTTGGACCCTAGTCTTGATCTACAGAACATGCACAATTGTGATTTTACAGCTGAAAGGTTGGTTTTGATCCCTTTCAAATTCATTCACAAGCCACACCACTGACTCAGTAAGGAAAAAATAGGGAAAAAGCATTAGCCATCATAATTAAAGGGATTAGAATCTGATGCATAATAATGCCAAGAGCCATCTGATGACAGAACAAACCAAAAGTATTGTATAACAAAAAAGGAAGGCATTACTTGATGTTAAAAATCTTGTCTTTTCACCAAGTCATTAAGAAATGCATGATGCATATCTGGATTGTCTGCGCTTCAAACTATTTACACATCTTGCCTACAAGAACTTCAATGAAATATTAACAAGCTATCAAATCCATCATCCTCATTTACAAAAACAGTTTCCAAAAGCTAATCTGTCCATTACTCTATGGATCCACCAGATCTACTTCTAAATGGAAATGTAACAGCACAGTTGAACTCCATATACAATAATCTATTCTATTCAGAATATAAAAGGTATGTACATACACAGAAATAATACAGGGTATATAGTAGTGATACACAATATTTTTGAAGTAAAACTTAAAAGAGCTAACAGCATGAAAATCCTTTTTTAGAGTAGAGGGGTTTCTTATAAAAGACTTAGCAAATACCTTTAAATTTTAATCAGCACTATATATACCTTACGCATGCCTAAGCATTGGACTGAGTAATTTCCCTCAATTGCTGGTGCAATGTTTTGTATGAGGCATTTTTGAATTATAACACAAAATACTGCACAAAATGCATTAAGTGAATTTTGTCCTGTTACTCGCTCCATTCAGATGTATTGGTGATGAAACTTTTTTTAATCCATCTTCTCTTCAGATGGGAATACCATGCTGAGAAACGACCTTGCCCATCAAACAAACAGTAAGCATCTTAAGCTCACAGTGTTGAGCAAATCATCAACTGCCATTTTAGTCTTTTAATAACACAATTTTCCTTCTGCAAAGGCTATTTTCATAAACCCCACTTAATTTTAATATCCATGTCAGTTGCTTCATTATATTAATTACTTTTGTTAGGATGCAGTCGAGTTCACCGGGATGAGCTAGGAATGACAACAATGATCTTCTGTGCAAAATACTTTATTACTTGGTTTCACTGAACTCCATAAATCGAGAAATCGAGTCTAGGATGATATCACTGGCTGAAAGGACTTGACCATTAAATAGATAACCTGAATAGCTTGTCAGCATCTTAAGAACAAGAGGTCTAGGTAGGCTAAACAGCCTTTTCCAGAAACGTAGGAAAAATCTGAGCCTAGGACAAGCATAAAGCAATACTTTCTAGTACACTCTCCCAGCCTCAAACAATATTCATCTCTAAGACTTCTTAAACCAGAGACATGATCATCATTTTTATCATCTTTTCCTGCACATTACAATACATTTGCTACACTAAAGGGAGGCTAAAACTAATGCAATAAGGGCACTTTCCAACACACCACTATCAACCACATTACTTGGCCAGGTAGTAACCTGATCAACACAAGATTTGTAAACAGATTTACTATCTTGACTCATGAAAAGATGAATTTTTTTAATAAGTTAACTCTTTTGTTCTTTTCTACTTTTCTAAAATTTTAAACCTAAAATTTTACTCTCCAATCTTAGGAGGCCATGAAATATGAAACCACTCTGTCATTACACTTATCTGAGTTACAAAGAGGGCATAAACAAGGTCCAGGAGACTACAGCCCACCTACCCTGACTTTTCATGTAAGCAATTCACAAACAGGCTGCAAAGTCCCCTTGACTGTGCAGAAGGCAGGTTATTTTTAAAAACTGAATTAAAAAACCAACTACACAATTTGACAGGAAAGAGAAACATTAACTAGAGAAAGAGAAATAAAGTCAATTATAAGTTTTAATTAGCTTTCCAAGCTATTCAGTATATGCTGGTACTCATGAATAGCAATCAATACTGCATTCTAGTGATTTGTTATGCAAATAAAGCACTTCAGCAGTATTATCCCATCCAAAAGTTAATACCCTTAACAAAAACTTGAAGAAAATATCTATTTGCCTTTATTATAAAGGAGAATGAAAGAAAGAACACAGAGAACTTTACTGGAATTTGAGCTAGTTCTACAAAGATAGCTAGTTACATTCAGGAACAATTCCCACAATTTGAAAAAGATTATTCTGATACCTAAATGCTTTTGAAACACCAAGCCCAAATTCACAAGACAGTTTGTTGAAGAATTATAGCCGAAAAAGTGAATAATTAGCATACGTAAAGTGAGCTTATAGTCTTAGTAAAGAACAAAGCCAGTATATCCGCTTTGAATGGAGAACAAAAAAAAAAAACCAAAAAACCCACACACCATACAAAACCAAACCAATAATACTGGTCACATTGAAGCCCACTCTGAATACAGAGGGAGATTGGCCAAACCTCATTTAATTTCTGCTATAAATGTTAGGAAGACAAGACGGGCCACGAGCTCTTGGCTGTTTCACATTTGTTATATAAGCAGAGAATAACAGTTGCTAGGGCTGCCGGCTCATACCCTTCATAGGCACACACGTCAGGATTTCAAATACCGGGACACGTAAGCGTACAAAGCAAAATTTTACCCTTGCACGTTGTTTCTACAGATACTCGAAAATATCACAGATGCAGCTGCATGCTAAACATACTATATACAGCAATTCATAAGTAATATCAAGTTAGCCCTAAGATATTGCAGTCAGGAGCTGATTAGAACTTATTTTAAAATAACCCCATTAAAAGCATTCTTTATTTCTCTGTTTTTCAACTGAAGTCCATAGTATTAATAGAACATGTTCATCTCTAGCAGCAGTCGGGTGTTTTACTAGTCCCATAGCAGTTTCACTTTAACACACGCATACCTAGACATAAAGTATTGCAAATGTCACTGGTAAATCTTCTCCATCATTTCTGCAAACACAAAGGAGCATGATCCCACATGGTTTGTTAGGTTTTCAAGCGTACTACGTACCATATTTCTACTATAGGTCAGAAAGTGTAGAACATTGTTTCCTACAAAGGCTATGAAACATGGTCTACACCATTTCTATTTGACATTCCGAACTTGTGTGCAAGCTTGCAGATTAACAAGTGTCTGCACACAGAACCTGATTCAGCATTTCTGTAGTTAGTAGAAAGATCCACTGATTTCAATGGGAGTTGATGTAGCACTGAAGTAAATGTATACTTCAGAATAATACTTTCCCCTTCCAGAAAAACAAGCGTACCGATTTCAAAATCCCGTGAAGCAAAAGTGTCTTCAGTTAAACCACCGCAGTGAACAGTGTAGCAACTTCTCAGGGTCACACTCTTCACAGAAACCATTCGTATACATAAGCTGACAATGACATCTCTACTCCCTTTCTGCAACTTAGCGATCATGTTCATTCTCCATCAAACACACCTTTAAGAGAAAATACCCATGTGAGTATATGACCCTGGAGCTTTTATGCAATCTGACCAATCCATTTTTGAGGACTATGGAAGAATTCATTATCCTCCCAAAGTAGGTCCAACTGATCTTGAAAAGCATAGGAAATGCCTTCCAGCCAAAGGACTGAAGTCATCCTCAAAGTTTTGCTACATGCACTCCAGAGTTTAGAACAAAGCATATTACCCACCTAATGGGCCATACAAAGCTGGTGGCAATTAGTCCCATTTCATAATGGGAAAACCAAATGTAACGCGACTTATGACTAAGAAAATGAAAGCTGTATCAATTGTTCTACCACATGTTTCAGACCAAATTCCCACAGCAACAAGCAATAAGTAACACTAAGTTACTACCTTACAAAATATTAACCTCGACATGTTTGAGAATGTGAAAGGGTACGGGTTCTATTTAATTTTCTTCCCACTTCCCAGATCTCATACAGATCATGTGGTGCTGAATTTTGATAGACCTACTCTATACAATAACACGCCTCAGGAAAACATTGCACAGTTTAGAAAGTTCTTACTAAATTTTACATTTAAAATGGTGACTTGAGATTTAATATTTAATAACAAATATGAAACCGAAGTATTACAAGCCATCCAGGAAGAACTTTATTTTTCTGTAACTGCGAAGTCCTTCAGCTCAAAGTTACATAGCATTTGGAAACTTGCAAGGTACAATGACATATCTTAGGATACAGAGAAGGAAGCAAAAGTAGAATATGATGTCCCAGGTGCTCCTACCCCTTTCTCCCCACATGAGGAGGGACTAGGACAACTACCAGTGCTACCCGGGAACAAGGCAAAAAAATTCTCAAGTAGCAGCCCACAGGTGCTGTTCCTTAAAAGTTCCTACTATGCATTTCCATGCTTGCCTCCCCTCCCCATCTTCAAATTTCTCTTACTGCACATGCAATAGCTGAGGAAGATACCTGCACATTACACACATGAAAAGACTGCAAACAGCTCCCTTTACACAGGTTACAGGCAGTGTTCTCCAGGTCCCAGGTGATTCAACTCCCCTGTATAATATTTGGCCTTCAATTTCCTCCTTTGTTCAACATAGTCATTATACTTATTGCAGCAAAGAAGTTAAAAGGTCAGAAGCGTATTCTGGGATGACCATAATTTATATCAGAGTAATTGCTTATGTGGAATACTAGTTAAATCTCTAATGTGGAGTCAGCCTAAAAGAACTGGGTCAGACAAGATCTGGAAAAAGATACCCAGGAAACATTTTGCGAGGATAAATTGAATAAAAATCTTAAACCTTTACAGTAATGCTACAGTCAGCACTTCGTAGAAGGTATTTTAGAATAGAAAGAGGTAAACTTAAAGATAGCACAATATTAATTTTCCTCCTATGTCCCAGTTTACCTCTCAGCTATTCTCAGGTTTTCAGTAAAAATGCTAATCTGCCAATATTGGCAAGTCTTGTAAAAATATATTGGGCTGTATTAGCTTCCAATGAAACAGAAGCTGGTGCATAACTAAGCTTTGATAACACACTTGATTCACTTGTCCTAATTAATTTTTAGGATTTGTGGCCACAGTGAGAACCACTCCTTGAAAAATAGTCAAGGCTAGATACTCAAAAGTTTACAGAATTTCAACATCTTCCCAGCCTGAAATTTTTGGAGACTGAGATCACAAACAGCAAGGCCCCTGGCTCCCAGCTCCTTTCTGTCTGTTCGGGTTTGTAGTGCTAGAAGTACTGAAGCCTTAGGAAACTCAGAACTTGAACTGTCAATTTATTGAAATACCAAGCTTCACCTGCCCCCCTTTCCCCCCATCAGTCTTGCTGTAACTAAACTTTCCCTATTGTACATGATAAGATGTATTTGGAATGGCTGTTGTGAAAGACTTCCTCATACACTGCCTGGTTCTGTACAGAAAGAATGTGTATCGTTCAGTTTCAAATATTTCCAAAGAAGATTAAGCTAAACTATGCATGGGTTTAGCTCTTACTGCATTTTAAGATTTATCCCCCAGTAAATTCTACTACAACTTCAGGAATACATACGCTTTGAGGCTAGGAAACAAGTTTTCATTTTGTAAAATGTAATTTTGGCCCTCAAAAAAAGTAAATATTCCCCTGAAGTTATGATGCAACTACCTTTTTCAGGATCACCTCAAATGAAAGTATTTCCCAAATAAAGGCTTTCAGCGGCACAGTCAATTCACTCCTCAGTGTGCTACATGACTTCACCTTTTGTCCTTTACGTTATCCCTTGCTTATCGTCATCACACCAGTTTCTCGTCACTAAATACTTGTGTACGTATCGTGCATGTTTTAACACAGCCAAGAACCAGTAAAGCGTTACGCAGACACTAACACAGACTGCAGGCTTGCAGACACCATGCTTTCCTGCTTGCCCATTCAGCCAGTGTGTATTCCCCATGCCCAGAGATGCTCCATTGCAGAAAGGAAAGGTGCACAATGTGACAGTGCTGCTGCAGCGCACTTCTGTTTGAGGGGCAGCGTTCTTTACAGAAAAGAAAACATAAAGAGGTATTTTGTTGCCACCTATGGCCAGATGTACCTCCCATGCTACCTCCCAATCACATATAACCAGCTACATGTTGCAATTGTCCATTAAGTAGAAGACCTGCAACTTGCAAAGTGCCACCAGCAGCAGGTCCCAACATTGTTTATGTTGTCCAAGGAAACATGCAACTGCTGGTTTAGCTCCAACTGCAGAGAACAAGGTGGGGGTTGACACCTTTTGAAGCAAGCTTCATAAGGAAAGACAGACATAATTAGACTTTCAACACTTTTCCCCAATACATACAGACCTAAAAAATTCCAGCTCTGTCTGATGAGCTGTTCTGGGAAGTGCTCAGTGCAGAACTGAGAAAAATTGCACAGAACCCTTTTTTGGAAGCTTCTGACAAGTTAAAACCAAGCAAATCTCCATATTCAGTCATATCCTTTGTAGGAGCACAGCTTCCGCTGGTTTAATATGGTATTGCTGACTTCGGCCACCTGAAAATTTATGCCCTCATTTTAAAGGTATACTCTTCCAGTTTGTTAATGAAATCATTGAAAATCTTACCCCATTAGTTTAAGAGGCTTCAAGTACGGGAACTTTAAAGAGTTTATAAACATTTGGAAGCATGCAGATAATAATGTAAGTTTGCAACTTACAAATTAGTTTGAAGTGACCATTATTCATTTACTGCCTGACATGTTGCATCCTGTAAGAATTTTTATTTTATATTCAAATCTACACAGATTAAACTTATCAAAGACAGGATTCATATTGGACAAAATATTGGACAAAATATCCTTTCTTATTAGAAACAGTCACATATCCAACTAACAGAGGTCATGTTTCCACCAAAAATATTCTCTCCCAGATATTTTTGCTAATCTTCAAAAGTAGCTCCAATACTTTTTGATCTGTGGATCTCTACAAATTTAGAGATGGACAGCTGAACGGTAATGGAAGCCTACTGAAAATAGACTTCTTTTTCTTGATTATTTTTTGCAGTCATTGGCAGTAGTCCACAGACCCCACAAAGGCTACAGTTAAAGAAGGAGTGCAGAGGAAAAGAAATCAGTTTCCCAAAATAAGCCTTGAAATATTACTTTTCAAATTATTTCATCAAGAACTGTGTGTCTTGTGTTTTTGGCTTCAGCAAAACTTTGGAATAATTGCACTTCGGTCTTTCCATTTTATACATCTACCTTGTTTACACTGTTTTCAAGGAAGAAAAAGATGGAAGCCAGCCACAGTATCCAGTGCTTTTCCATTTATGACGCCAAATCAACAGTTTATGCATCCACCTTAGCTAGATTTATAGACCACTATCATAATGCAGACTTTTTAAAACAGTTTAGCATAAATCACACTGATTTAAATCTCTCTGGGTTTTATTTCTTAACATGAATTTAAAATTCTGTTAACCAAGAGCTTAAAAGTTCATTTTTTTTCTTCCTAAGACTGACAACAATGGCAAATACAATCTGTTCAACTGTAGTTCAGGAATTTTTAAAGTATCTCTCAATAAGAAAAGGGAAAAAAGCCCTTCAAATATGATTGCCATACAGTTTCTTCAGAAATACCTCAAATATTACCGCCATTGCATTCTGTCATATATCGATCTCTGCTAGTAGCCTTTGTGAAACTACCTCCAAAATAGATTTTACAAACCAACATCTATCACACAGAAAACCATGAAAGACATATCACAGACTATTTTAACTTGGTTTCACCAACCCATATTTGCAAGCTCCGCTTATAACCAAGAAATTCAACCCAATTACTGCAATTTTGCAACCCAGCACAGAGCGGAGTGAGGTCATCCAGTTACAGCCAGAGTTTTATTGCATTTCAAACAACCAGCTGTAAGAAAAAAAAAAACCACAAAGTTATGAGGGAAACATTCATTACTTCATCTGTGTTTGTAAGCTTTTGTGATACACCTGCATCACCTTTTCAGTTCTCTATTACAAAAGTGGGGTTTATTATCTTTTAAGGAATAGAAGATTATGTTTCCTTAGTCTCTTGATTTCAGAAGCTGGGGTTTTAAGGGAAAAAAACCCAAATATCTTAAAGGTCAATAAAAATGCCACAGGTCATTAAATCCTTGTAAGCTGATAACGGTCAGACACACATGCAGCACATACATAAACATGTAGACACATGTAGTATTTATAAGCATGTGCATATTTCAGCAAGAGGAGAATCTACTCAAGTTTGAAAGCAATAAGAAATCAGTCGCGAGACAAGTAGAGTCCAATTTTTCTCACCTATTTTACGTACTCTAATCTGCTAGCAAATGATTGATGAATGAATGCTGATCAGAAAACACCACAATCAATATTTACATTTGATGGAAATTTTCTTCAAATTAAGTGAGTGTCACACTTCATTTTAATTGTCCTAAGATATGTATAGGGAAGTAGCAGTAAGGTAAATAAAATGTAATTTTTAATAATTATTTTTAGGAAAGCAGACAAGTACTATCCATATTTGGGATACACAACTTCAAGTGATTAGTCCAGTTTGACAGAATGAGTACAGCTGATACCTTGGGAAACCGCAGTATTGCTTGTCTTGCTTGTCTTTACTATGCTTATAGTGTTTAACCAGTGACAGACAGGAATCGTGAGGACAGGATGGAAGACAGTGCAAAAAAAAAAAAACAAAACAGAAAAACAGGCTGCTTCATTACAGGTCTTTTGAAAGTCAACATAGTGAAGAACTACCGTGCTTAAATCTGTAAGATAGCCATCTTTGTCTACACTTCACTTAATAGTTTTAAGCCGAATGAAAAGCACTCTGAAAAGAACAAAAAACACCAAGAATTGCTGTATTACTCAGTGAAAGCAGTTATACCATAGGAAGCCATAAGGTATAAGAGGTTAAATCAAACATTCCTCCTGTTTGGATAAAGGCAACTATTAGTGGTAGAACATTAAAAGCTTTGAAAGAACAGTTTACATTTATACCAAAACATACAAACGATGAAAACCTGATTCCACTGGGATACGCTGCAAATCTCACATTGATTTAACCAGGGTCAAGATTTCACGTACAAAGACCAAACGTCTAAATAGCAGCATTAACTTCTAGGAAACTGCAATTCCATACAGAACCATCTTTACAATCAATACAAGAAGTCACATCAAAATGAATTGTAATTCAGCATATACACTTCTAATATCCAATTCCAAAAAATGCTTTTAGGTAATAGGCAAAATCCTCTTTCGTACTCCAATAGTCCTAAACAATGTATTGGTCAACTTGCACTCCAGCTGAATGATCTTGAGGCTACTCAGTCCCATAAGGACGAGGGGAAACCCTGAGGATACTCGTCCCATAGGACAAAAGGAAATGGCCTCAAGCTGCATCAGGGGTGGTTTAGATTGGATATTAGGAAAAATTTCTTCACTGAAAGAGTTGTCAGGCACTGGAACAGGCTGCCCCAGAGACGTGGTGGAGTCACCATCCCTGGAGGCGTTCAAAAAAACCGTGTAGTCACGCGCTTCAGGGTATGGTTTAAGAGGCATGGGGTTGTTGGGTTGATAGTTGGACTTGATCATCTTAGAGGTCTTTTCAAGCCTTAATGATTCTATGACAAGGGCCAAAAAAGAACCCCACCCACACCATGTTTTCAGTCTGCTTCATTGCTGCCAAGCGTGAACATGTCATACAGACGTTAACTATACCAAAAAGCCAAAAGTAGGGATATTTTGCCACCAAGCAACAGAACTTAAGAGACTGTTATATAAACCCCATCAATTTCTGAAAAGACAGATTTGACGAATCATCCATCTCCCACATTAAGTAGGACTTCAGGGGGTGGGCGAAGAGGCAAATACCATATAGATTCAATGTGTTTTAAACACTGAATTTTGTTTTTTAAATGCCAGTTTTTAAGAATGACAAATGTCAAATTAACTGATGTAGTTAGAGATATATACCCACATTCTTCTGACTGGAGCATTTATGGTGACTTTATCAAGAAGTTGGTTGCAGTTTTGATGCCAGACTATAATGCATAATGTTTTAAGAGCTTAGTCTTAATAACTCACTTCCCTATTCAACAGCTATAAGCAGTCATCGTATTAATTTCTATTGGAAGATATATAGCACCAAATAGGAATTCATTTAGAACCAACTCTCCTAAACTACACCTTAGAAATCTACACTTAAGCATTTTAAATATATAAATTCCCCTCATTAATCTAGTCTATATAGTAAATTTGTAGTTCTTAAAGGAAAACAAAACACTGAAGCATTACAGGCATCCTATGGAAGTCTGCTCAAAGCCCTACAGCAGATGTGCACAATTCTGTTTAACTAGATATAGCTGTTAGCATGTTTAAATACCCTGATTAATACAAAACTAAAACCAGAAGTTCTCACTCTACAGTTTTGCAGTAATTCAGAAGTCAAATCATGAACAGAGTTCACGAAGATGTGAACAACATGGAAATGAAGGCTCAGTTTCTTTCAACAGGAGGGTTTACTCGGAAGAATTAATTGCATCACAGCATGCTCAGCAAGTCCGCCCATCCTATTCAAGGATTTTGGCACACTCCAATCTTACACTGCAACCTCATGAGATGTGGAACGCAAAACAAATTGTGAAGTTTTCTTTCAGATTCGTATCATTTCTTATACTCCACAGTTAAGTATGTAGGCACATATGTATAAAAAAAATCTGTTTAGAATAAAAATAAAGCATACATATATGGCTTTATATACGTATGTTTTCCTGAACCCTACATAAGTCATACACCAGACATCCTGCTATGCTGTTCTGCAAGAAGTAACTTGGCGTACAGGGAAGTGTATGACACTGCAGAAACCACTTTATACATTACATCGTAAAGTGACAGACAAGTAACCCTGCCTCTACGTACAGTGACAGATTTAACAACTCTTCAAATCACACCAAGTGTCTCTTGCAAAATTCCTTCTAACTTATTTTTACAAACACCCTTTCATGACAACATTTCTATTTTTAAATCATCACAACATACTTAAACTCACAGACAAAAGCCTAACAGGGTCAAACCACAAACTCTAGTCAGACAATATTTTCTTTTTGATATAACAAATACCTTTCTCAAGTTTAACATTAGGCTTCTTTATCCCACTTCTAGCTCTTTTCAAACTGTCTTCTCTTTTTACCCTTATTACTTTGACTGCTTTTCAAGTTTGTCAACAAGGTTCACCTGTTCTATGATTCTGAGGTTTAACAGACCTAGATTCCAGATTCCTAATCACCCTCCTCTCTACCTCACCTGCAACTATCAAAGGTAGCCATATAGCATTTACAGTGGGTTTGCCAGCATGCTACTTAAAACCTATATTTGTGGAAAGGAAATAAAGTGTGCCAAGTCCCAAATAAGCTAGGAATGTTCTTTAAAATTCAGCATAAAACCCATAACAAAACACCACAATTGCGTTCAGCAAGTCAGTCAATTTCGTAAATCACAAACCCCCCCATCCTCCTCCCCATTTACTGGGCTGTCTGGCAAAGAGCTCAGGAAAAGTCACCCTGCAGGAGAACAAGGGACAGTTGAAGCTGTTATTCCTGTCTTTGACAATGGCCAACTGCAGGACTTATGGAAAAGAAAAAAAACCACACATACAACACAGCTCCTGGACAGTGTCCCAGCCTCCAGCATTAGGTTGCATAAGACCACTTCAAAAAGAGGTTGTGCCTTTGTATTTTATGCACATGTTGGATTTTTTTTTTTTCTTTCATGAAGCTGTACAGTCATTTGCTGAATCCATCTGGAAGTTTAGCATCTACAACATCCTACAGCTTCACCTGTAGGATGTTGTGTTGGGAGATGAGCTAAGTAAAGTTGCTTGCTTGTTTGGTATCAAAGATGTGAACAGTCTATATGATTGAGTCAAGCACCTACTGCTAGACTGAATCAGTGGACTACTCTAGAGAATAGCAGAAGACAAGATACTACTTTGCACAGCTGACGAACACTATACCACCTTCTGAGGACAGAAGCTTATCTAGAAGAACACATAAATGAGTATGGAAATATCCCCAAGAGGGATGGGTGCAGCGGCTGCAACTGAAGGAAGGCTCTCTGTAGAGAGGCCAAGGAATGGTACAAGACGCCTGAAGAAGCATCTCGTGTGATAAAACATTTTATTGAGACGTCCATATTGCCTCCAGCTCTTTCCTTTCTCCACTACCAAGATCAGTACAATGTTTTCTGGGTAGTTTGAAACTCAGGTTTGGGATGATGTTAGGAGGTCATTGCATCCGTTCTCCTCCCTACCTAAAGGTCTGGTCCACTTACACGTGATGATGTCATTCCAAATAGTTCTTACAGCTCTCCAGTTAAAGGCACTGAAAATATCATGAGGAGCTTTTCCTGAAGTCTACCCTGAAGTCTTTTCTGTTGCTCTTTACTTTATGTCCTACCCACAGAGAGTATGGAGAATATAATTTTCTCCTCTGATTTGCAGGAGCTTTTTATATACCTGAGAACTGTTTGTATATTCCTCAATTCTCCATTCAGCTAACTACAACTCCTTCAACACATCAGGTCACTTTTTCTAGACTTTCCAGTCTCGCTGTACTCTGTTGAAACCAACTCCAGCTGGTCCAGATTCTACTTGAAGAGCAACATCCAAAACCAAGGATTTTTCTCCAGCTGAATCATGAATAAGGAATGTATCTTCCAACTCTGTTACCATCCTCTAAAGTATCTAGTTAAAACTGATTGCAACTTATGTAAAGATTTTTTTTCCCCGTTCATTTTTGTTTAATAAATTAAACGACATAAGACATTAGGGAGACTGAGAAACTGCCATTTGAGCACAATCACTAGGAAAGCCAGAGGTAAGTCAAAGATCCCTTTGCATGTATCCCCTACCTGTTATTTTCAGACTGCTCTTTTTTAAAGGATACCAGAAGAGAAAAAAAGTCTCTGAGAAGAGTTACACTTAGTTTAGGGTCCAATCCAGAGACAAACAAACTGTAAGTCCGAGCCACGCCAAATCTCACTGCTATGAGGTTTTAAAATGTGTGTTAAAATTACACAATGGTAAGGAACATTAAACATATTTTGAATTTCAAGACTTGATTATTTGCTATATTTGCAAAAATAGGCTATGGACAATAGAGAACTACACTTGACACTAGCAATTAACTTGCTATAGAAACAATGCATTTCATCTTTCATTTTCCCATTACTTATTTCACAGTAGGGAAGTGCTCTCTACTAAACGAAGTGCTAGCTACACCACTCAGACACTCTATAGGAACCAGGCAAGCTATTTGCCACCTTTTAATACAACCATCTTGGAAACAAAAGAAACAGAAACAAAACACTTCGAGGCAACTGGGCCAAAATGAGGACGGAGAAGAGGTCAAGAATATATGTACAAAGGGAGGAAAGGAAGTGTATTTGACACTGGAATTAGAGCCTTGAAATTACTTTCCTAAAACGTCCTGCCAATCCGACACACAGAAAGTATATGAGAAAATTTACCCTCTAACATTTTTATCAGATATTAAATAATACTGATATGAATCTATATTTTCAAGAGCCCTACGTATAAGCCCTATTTTATAACACACACCCAGCTATAACTACATAAAACTAGTAATTTGCACTCCGCTTTTTTAATGCCTAATGGATGCATAGGAGTACTAGATCATCAATAATTTTTCCCAGTTAAACTGTAAATCAAAACAAGGTGACAGTGCCTCTGAGAGCTTCTAATCAGCTTTCACACCCTTCTCCAAATTTTTAAAAGGTGGAGAAAGAAAACTGAGACCACATTCATGTGTGCGATTTGGCCATGAGAAAGTCTATCCACATACAGATGCTGCCTTCTAACTGCAAGGGCTGTCACTTCAAGGAGAAAAAAAGTGATGAAACTAGGACTCCACACTGCTCTCATACCACTTAGCATTTGATGACAAAAGACATCCCTTCCAAGGTGTCCTCTAAGTGGCACACACTTTGCTTACAATTGAAATATGCTTTGAAATCTCTGACACTCTTAGGTTCCCAGTTTTGGTAGCCTTCCAAATAATACAATTAAAACTAGTAACAATACGATTATGGCTGGCAAACATTCTCTAGCTTCGTAATGACAACTTAAATATAGTTGTCAGTCTTCTGTGCTGAAATACCTGAATACTAAAGCGGTTATCAAATACTCTGATTTTTGTCTTTTGAGACCTCTGCATCATTTCATTATCTTGACACCCAGACTTCATAATCAGACGAATCTTTTATCCTATGAGACAGAAGAGTAAGTTTTCATGAATCACTTCTCAATCAAAACACTTCAAAAAAAAAAAAGAAGGGGAGGGGGGAGTATTCCTGGAACAAAATATTCCTATATCCATTTATTGATGAGAAAATGTGAATATGAAACCATTTGCATATCTTTTCCAGGGTTTCTTGGAGAGCTACTGAAAGCATCAGCAACAGAAAGCAAGGTTGCTTCATCCCCCAACTTCTGACCCGAGCAGTGTGCCAAACATAACTTCTCATGTATTTTGGATGAGGATAAAAAGGGGTTTTTTAAATCATTCTCATTTGAACCAATATAGAAAAGTATTTCATTATTATTTACTGTAAATAAAACTTACAAGTAACCATAGTGTGATGCAGAAAAAAAAAAAATCAGACACTGGGATCTGTCTAACATGTTCTCCAAGATTTTCCTTAGATTTCTTCCCACCAGGCTTTAAGCTTTCTTTCACAGAGAATATGCTTGCTCTGTGTCTCTCTGGGTTAGTTGTTTTCCTACTGCTGATAGTCATATCAGATGTATTCACATAATAGACTTGCCAAGTGGGACTGAATGTTCCATTGATTTGGAAATGTCCTGAATGACTAAGACTTCAAGTTTTGCCCATGTAATTAGATTAATTGGAATCAAATATTCTTAGTTATTCAGACCATTGAGATGCTTTCAGCTGTACTTAAAAATTAAGATTAAAATTAATTTTATGTAAATATGAAGTTCAAATACAGTCCTACTTGAAAGGTTGACTAATTGGGTCTCACAAGGAATTTGGATATGGCAACCTTTTTAAGACTCCACCAAGTAGCTTAATAGTAAATAGTAGAATAAGATAATAAATAATTTAAGGGATCAGCCTTATGCATAGATTTGTGGAGAGACAGAGAAAGTTAAATGCTGCAGGTAGTATTTCTCCCTGCCTGCAACCACATGCACCAATGAATTTTGAACGTGCTGGGAAAGAAATAACCTTACCCTTCAGCATGTTCTATTTTACATAACCAAAGACTATGAGAGACCGTCCACACAGTGCCCAGACATCATTAATGCATTTCCAATAATCCAGAAAGTGTGCCTCTCTGTCTTATCGAACAAAGCTGTCTGAAAATACTTTAAGAAACCATTTTTTTGTCCAAAATGGTGATTTTATTGGAACCTATGATAAAGATCCCAGGGTCAACAACTTGTTAGAAAGCTAACAAAGCCACAAATTGCATATGAATGTTTAACACGCGCTGATCACTGACTAAACATTCTGGCATTACCTCTTATACTTGTTTTCCCATAGAAAACTTTTGAGAGTCTTGGTTTTTTCCTTTCTATGGAGAATAAAAAATTTTTGCAGCCTGGAGATATTTTTGTGAAAAAAAATTATTTTCTGAGTGAATGGTGAGAACCAGGACTGTTTTTCTGTAAACCTTCTCCCCATCCTCAAAAACCTGTGGAGAAAGTGAGGGGGTTGGGGGGTGTTTTTAAAACGAGGAGCAGCAGAGCACAACGAAGTAGATGAGATTTGAGATAGTTATCTTAGACTGTCTTTGCTACTCATCCTTCAAAGGATGCTTAAAGCACCAGAGGAGCTTTGTACACACTACATCCTACCTGCATCTCCAACCAGAAAGCACCCATCTTCAAGCTAAAAGTCAAGTTTATGGTTACAGTACCAAGCTCCTCAACTGGGTGTGAGATACCTACAAAATACCTTTTGAATTAATATTTTCATCTATAGAAAATACAGAGCAAGGAGAAAGCAGCACCAGATTATTATTGAAATAAACTCTTTATTCTTTCCTCTACTGATCAGGTGCGGGGAGGAGGGGTGTGGGAAAAACAAAAAGGAAGAGTCCATAGAGGACAGTATATCAGATATTAACTGCATGCGGTGCCACGATATTTTAATCCGTTTATTAATCCTACATTATAGTCTTTGATATCTATTGTTAAGAAATAAGATATGTAAAATAAGTGAAAACTTAAAACACGAATATAAATACCCTTAAAACGTCTATTTTTAAATACTAAAAGCTAGGAAATTGTAGCTACTGTTACCCATATATGCTCTTTGCAGCCCTCCAGTGGTCAAATACAAAGCCGAACCCAAGAAGAAAACGACTCCGATTTGCCTGATGTACTAACTGCAGCATTTAAAAATACATCTCCCACGAACTAAAGACTCGTATGCTTGTCTAAAGAAAAGATCCATCTAAAAGAGATAATTACCTTAAAATACGGAAGAACATAAACAAGAGGAAAATCATTTCCCTCCACCAAAATATTCCATGTTACTTCTTATATCACACAGTTAATCTGCCCAGAAAACCCTGTATCCCGCCAGGACCTACCTTAGGTTAGTAACAAAAGTGGCAGTTCGCTTCCTATTGTTACTTTCTACTATTCTTACAGGTTAGTCTAAGGAAAGCTAAAGCAATGTTTGCTGGAAAGAATCACTTTCCCCTCAAAGTTAGGACTCATGCAGTAATTTTTTAAGAAAACAAACAAACAAACCAACCAACGCCAAACAAACGCTGAAGTTTTTCCTTTTCTCTCTTACACTCTCGCACAAGTAAAATAAAAGGTAAAACCTCATATAAAAGTAAAAAGGTTAGAACTGTTTTTAAATGATGTAAAATACACTGATGCAGACTTCTCAAAACTAAGTTCTTAAAACTTGGGGCTAGAAAGTCAGACCAGACCTGCAAGAAAACATGACTAAAGGAAAAGAAAACAGCCAAAGGAAAGAAGACCCCGACACCTGGGAGACCAGCGCCTTTCGGAGCGGGCCACGCTCCGTTCGGAGCCGGCGGACGGCCAGAGCCCCCCGGCACGGGCAGCGCTGCGGAACAGCAAGTTTCAATAGACCTGCGACAACCTGCGCTCCCTCCCCGGCAGCGGGGTGAAGGGGGAGGCAGGCACCGCCTTGAGGATGCTCGGGATGGCCCGGCGTCACGGCCTCCCGGAAAGCTTGGCAGTTCCCATCTTCTTCTCCCGTCAGCCCTTCCCGAGCCTTCCCTGGGAAGGGGGAAACCCCAGTTTACGCGCGATCCGCCAAGGAGTCCGGGCTCCCGGGGCGGTCCCGCGGCGCCGCCCGCTCCGCTCGGCCGCTCCCACGCCCCGCTCCCCGCCGCGGGGCACGCCCCGCCCGGAAAAGTGCCGGGCAACGAGTTGTCGGGAACCCGCGGCCGCCCGCCGGGGAAGCGGCCCGGGGGCAGCCCTCCGCCCCCCAAACTTAGCGCGCCGCCGCCCCCGCCGGGGGGGGCGCGCTGCCCTCCGCGCCCCACGCCGCGGGGTGACCGCCCCGGCCCCGCAGCAAAGCGGCGACACGGCCCCGCTTCCCCGCCGCGGGCTCGGGCGCCGCCGTCACCCCCCGCCGCCCGGGGGCTGCCGGGCAGCGGCACCGCGCCCCCGCCCCGCCGCTCCCGCTCGCCCCGGGGCCGCCGCCCGCGCTACCTGCCTTTGGCGGCGAGCGGGCTGCCCAGCCCCGCCAGCAGCAGCAGCAGCAGCAGCGCCGCCGGCCCCCAGCAGCAGCAGCAGCGCCGCCGCATCCCCGCCGCGGCGCCGGCCCTCCGTGCGCCACACGCCGCCCTGCGCGGCAGCTCCGGCGGCGGCGGCGGCGGCGGCTGTCTGCGGGGCGGGGCGGGGCGGGGGCTGCCGCCGCTCCGTCACTCGCCCTCCCTGCCGGCACCGGAGCGGCTCCGGCCCCCACCCCGGGACCGCGGCGACGTCACGGGGAGGGGATACATGAATATTCATGAGCCAGGACGGGGGGGGCGCTCCGGACCCTGCCGAGGCTGGGCGGGGGGCGGGCCCGCGCACCTGCTCGTGCAGGTGTCACACACACACACACACCCCCCCACACACACACACCACCCCGCGGGCGCGGCGCCGGGTGGGAGCGGGAAAAGGGGACGGTGGGCCGGGTTAGGGGTGAGTGGGATGGGAGCAAGGGAGGGGGGAGCGGCAGGCAACGAGAGGTGGGACGGAGAGGAAGAAAACAAGGCTTTGGTGGAGGATGCGGAGGGCACAAGGGCAGGACGACATAGAGATGGGGGCTGGAAGAAAGGAACAGGCCAGAGAACAGTTGAGTAAATTTGGAGGAGAAATAGGAGACCTTGGAAACCCGAGGTGGGAGGAACGCTTAGGAAGAGAACATGAAATGATTTTGTTGGGGGGAAGAGGACAAATTGCAAAGGCATTGGTGAAGTGGAGAAATGAACAAGGAACAGACAAGACTTCAAACCTTAGAAATGGCAGCTGTGCCAGCGAGGCTTGGAGCGGTGCAGAAGGGGCACGGGGTGGGGCTGTGAGGGAAGGAAAGCTGTGTGGTGGGGTCTCAGAAATTATGCCCAGGTGAGACTCATATTCAGGACTGCAGCCACCAGAGCTAGTCTGGAAGGAAAGTGCCAGCAAATGTGAGGACACTCACTGTAAGAGTATAAACTACACTAGCTGTTAGACATTAGCTACATACAAGCTGTGAGAGCTACAAGGAACTATTGCAGGGTAGCTTATGCCCTGCAAAGTCCTCTCCCTGCCTCAAGTGTTGTCTTATTTGTGCTCTATCCCACAAATTGCTCATCAAAGCTACCCAACCCTGGAAAGCAAGTATTCACAATCACAACTCTAACATATGCTTGTGTGGTGGGTTGACTCTGGCTGGACACCAGGTGCCCACCAAAGCCATTCTGTCACTCCACTCCTCAGCTGGACAGGGGAGACAAAATATGAGAGACTTGTGGGTCGAGGTAAGGACAGGGAGAGATCACTCACCAATTGCCCTCAAAGGCAAAACAGACTCAACTTGGGGAAATTAGTTTAATTTATTACCAATCAAATCAGAGTAGGATAATGGAAAACAAAACCAAATCTCAGAAAACACCTTCCCCCCACCCCTCCTCCCTTCTTCCTGGGCTCAACCTCACTGCCAATTTTCTCTGCCTCCTCCCGCCCAAGCAGTGCAGGGGAATGGGGCTTGTGGTCACTTCATCACACATTATCTCCATCGCGCCTTCCTCCTCAGGGGAAGGACTCCTCACACTCTTCCCCTGCTCCAGTGTGGGGTCCTTCCCACAGGCTGCACTTCATTAACTGCTCCAGCATGGGTCCACAAGTCCTGCCAGCAAACCTGCTCCAGCATTGGCTCCTCTTTCCACACATCCACAGGTCCTGCCAGGAGCCTGCTCCAGTGTGGGCTTCCCATGGGGTCACAGCCTCCTTCAGGCACATCCACCTGCTCTGCCATGGGGTCCTCCACGGGCTGCAGGTGGATATCTGCTCCACCGCTAACCTCCCTGGGCTGCAGGGGGACAGCCTGCCTCACCATGGTCTTCACCACGGGCTGCAGGGGGATCTCTGCTCGGGTTCCTGGAGCACCTCCTCCCCTCCTTCTTCACTGACCTTGGTGTCTGCAGGGTTGTTCCTCTCACATATTCTCACTCCTCTCTTTGGCTGCAGTTACATATGTTTTTTTGTTTCAGCTTCTTCAATATGTTATCCCAGAGGCGCTACCACCGTCGCTGAATGGCTCGGCCTTGGCCGGCAGCGAGTCCATCTTGGAGCCAGCTGGCAATGGCTCTATCAGACATGGAGAAAGCTTCTAGCAGCTTCTCACAGAAGCTGTGCCTGTAGCCCCCTCCCCCGCTACCAAAACCTTGCCATGCAAGCTTAACACAGCTTGTTAGTCACTTGACTTTGTGAGGGCTGTCATTCTGACAGAGAACAAGTTCAGGCTGCTCTAATGAAATGGTAGGAGCGTTAGTTGAATACTGGGTGCCAAAGAGCAAGACTAGGGTCCATCCTACATAACCCCTTGTAACACTTACACAGAAGACATCACAGTCATTGGGTAAAATAATTTTGGTTTGGGTCTTTACCATTATTCCTTTCCATTATCTTTCTCTGTATCTATTGCTAGAAGCATGATTCATTCAGCAAATCCCTTTGAGTAGATGGAATGCAAGATTCCAGTCTCCTCCTTCCAACCACACATACAGAAAAAGTGAGATGGGACACAGAGACAAGAACCCGAGCCCTTTTCCAAACCTAAGATACAACACTTCATCTGCTAAAGGAGGAGGCTGGAAATACACATTTACTGTTCTGCTTCATCCAGACAAAAAAAAAATTTTCAAGTTATATCATTTGGGACAAACTCTAATGCTCTTTTTCATTGGTTGTCTAATTAGTTATGGAATCTGTTTTCCTGTAATCTCTACTGTCAACTGGAATAGATCAGGCATAAAGAAAACTCAGGGAAAATCAGCAATAAAATAATTTGGCATACCAAAAAACTACACACAGAAAAAATATTTTTGCCAGCATTCAGTTGTTTCTCATCTTTCTCCAGAAGACGACTTTTTGATGGGGAATTCAGCTATTATAAGTCACTTCTGTTAGTCAGGAGGAAAGTCCTAAACCCCTAGTGTTAAACATTCCAAAACCATGTTTGCTGTGTATGCACAGTAAGGGTTTCCCCACTCACTGTTCAAAAGCACTCTCTGTATGATACGAGGCTTGACCATGCTTCCCAATACACAGCTGGGAGCACACCACCACCCATCCTGTGAAACCAGCCATGTACACCACAGCTGATTTTTTTAAAGGTGCTCTGCTGTGCCAAGTGCCCAAGCATGCATCACCTGGAGGCAAATGTTAAGTATAGCGCAGAGAGGTTTAATTATCCACATGAATGGGAAATGCATTAAATGCATGTGGTCCTGGCCAAAGTCATCCACATTTACAGCAGTCAGACTGAAAGAGACTGCAAAGGCATAGAAGGAACTTTAAAATCTATAGGATTATAGTTTGCTAATTAAAAAAAAAAAATGTGGCAAGCAGCATCAGAAATTCATAATGCAACACCCCACTTTCTGAAAGGTTAGAAATACGACCTATGGACTAACACATTGAAATAGCATATATATATATAACACACAGCAACATAATTCAGAGGAGGGCAGTTTCATACAGTGAATTAGCAAGAATTTGAGGAAGCTAAAATTGGAAAATATTGCTTTTTCAGTATTAACCTATTATTAAGAATCCATAATACAGCTGATTTGGTGGTGGTATCTAGAAAGCAGGTTTGCAAGGTAGATGCTGTACAGGAAGATGCACCTCTCTTCTCAGCCAACTTGTAGTCTAAATAAATAAGACAGATAACAGAAATGAAAAGGGAGAGATGTTAACCCATTCCACAGGCCAGGAGCTCAGGTACAAAAGATGAAGAGATTTCACTGATAGATAATGATATATTGGAGTCAGAATCAAAAACTAATTTCATCTCCAGGACCTTAATCAAAAACCCTTTTTCCCTGATTTTCCCCTTTTTACCTGATTGTATTTTTTTTTTTATTGACATAACAGCCTGGGTGTTCTACAGTCTTCTAGTGGTGTCTTCTATAGGTGATGGCTTGTAGACGGATAGAAATATTTACAAACAATAATGATGATGTAGCACTGTGCAGAAATTTAAAGTAAATAATTGCCATTAAGTCTTATATTTTATGCTGCTTTGCCACTGGGTGTGTCCACTATCTTCTACAGCCTTTACCAGGGCTTAAGAAAGCAAATTGAAAATCCTTTACTCATTTTATCCAGTCTGCCTAATTACTGTGCAATTGAAGGAGTGTATATTTCAATTTTGCTTATATACATTTTTGACAGAACCATTAGAGTAGGGAAATGTATTACTTAGTTCCAAACGGGACATTGCTGAAGGATTACCTCTGACCTGAGATCCATCCATTCACATGTCTAGAACGACCACTTTGTTCTGACATGTTTTATTGGTCTTTTAAAATAGACATTCTAAAGCAAGGGGGAAAAGGTCATAGCCATGTATTCACTGAGAATTATTGACACGGACCTGGCACCAGAGGCAGTCAATCAGAAAGATCCATTTGAGTCTAGAGATGTAAAGATTATTTTTATCATAATTTCCCCAGAGTGGATTCAAGATGCTGCTGGAGGAGAGGATTTAACCCTGACAGACAGAGTTTGCCGAAGAAATCTGGGTAGCTCCAAGGTCATGGTCAATCCTACCTCATGATATATCAGGATATTTAGCTGGGAGTTTTAACTATCATGATGATCATATTTTCTGAATAAAAGTTATTAATATCACTGTGAATAGCTAAGTAGCAAAAAAAAGAGATACTTTAGCAGTAATATTCAGGTACACAGTGGTATTACTCTATTGTTAAGGGTTTCAAACTCCATTAATTAAAAGACAAATTAAGCATCAAAAATAAAGGAAATCATGAAAGAAGATTCTTTTTCAACATTATAAAAGTCACTTTGTGATCCATACAAAATATAAAACATACATAATTCAGATCCTATAGCAAACCCCATTGTAGCACTTGCTATAGGATCATCAGGGTCTAAGGTTCATGGTTCTTTACTGCTTTATTTTAGGACGTGTTTGTGTAACAGCAAAAGTGGGAAGCATATAATCTGCTTGGGTGTCTAAAGCCTCAACTAAACAATGTTAAACTTCATGTATAGTTAAAAATAACTAAATAAATTCATAAACAAGTCACAGGAATCTAGATCTGATTACATTTAAAAATTTATGTATTACCAAAGAAAATGGCAATATGTTTTCCTGTTGGGAAAACAAAAGAGAAAGGAGCATATAGGCCATTTTAAAGAAGAGAATAGATTTAAAAGACAGCATTGCAGAGCATGCATTTTAATATAATACGTAAAAGTCTGGTATTGCAATCACAGCATAGAGAAATAAGTACCCACTGCTTCAACAGAATGGAAGTAAAATTTGGTTTTGCTAGTCATATAAAGTAGTGGTTTTTATGTGTGTTAAATGCAGCAGCAATGACGCTGATGTAATTTATGTTTCTTTACAATAATTTGTTTCTTCAACAAGCTTGAACTAGGCCTAGGGCCTTCCTGATTATTTGCTCTTTTGTTCCATGCTTTTAAACTTGCCTTGAAAGTTAGAGGACCTGAACAGAATGATGTAGTATTTTGCTACTGCTACCGCAGCTTCCATTGCCTCTCTAGAAGTTTGCAAGCATTTCTCTAGAGGCTTATTCAGGTCAGGAGCTTTTAATAAATAAGCAGGGTGGCCATCAAGCAGAACAGAACAAACAGCCTGAGAAATGAGTATAAATATAAACATTACTTTCCATATATGCCGCAACTGCTAATGTGTTAATTAAACAGAAGAAAATATACTTAAATTATTTATTCTTAATAAATGAACCATCTGAATAATAAATAAATGTGTTCTGTAATCATTGGGAAGTTTTTTAAACAAAAGGCTCTTCTGTAGCAGGAAGAATCACATGGAAGGTGGGGAAAAAAACTGTATTTGTTTAACTAGCATTAAGAACCCAACCGAAGCCAAGTAGCTGTAACGTTGGAAATTAACACTGCTGACAGTTGATTGCATTGTCCCTTATAATTTGTGTATAATGTTGTAATTCCTATTTAAGAATGCAGATTGGAACTCTGGAAGTATATGTAACCCTACATTTTCTAATCGGTATAAGGGAAAATGTGCAACTAGTTCCTCAGCTCTGATTTTCAAAGCCTTAATGCTGAAACCCTCTGCTTTTAAACTCAGTGCTTTTGTTATGCTCTTAAATCGCAAGAGACATTGATCTTATTTTGGGGTCCATAAGAGGCACATGTTTTTAATTGTTATTTCAAAAGCAATATTTGTTTTATAGGTATTATGAACCTTGCTTGTTTTTTATAGTGGGAGACCACTAAACAAAATCATGTTACATGTTAAGTTAATCTCACTTAATCACATCAAAACAGCCCTTCGATGGACACCTGTATAAAAGACTTGTGTCTGGCAGAAAATGAAGATGCTAATTCGGTAGGAGATATGGCTCAGATCAGAGCTAACATACTATTACAGTCGTGCTCCTGGGTGTGCTTTGGAATGAATTATATAACAAGTTTTGACAGCACGTTCTCTCTAACAATCCTACAGTACTTTCTGCAAGAGTAGGGATCTTCTACCCAAATTCCTTCCCAGCTAATTAGATACCACCTATCTAACTTCTCCATAAAATCTTAGTTGGAGATTGTCCTTTTCCATGTTCACAGACACAATGATTTCATTTGCAACAGTGTGTTGAATCTCTAAAACTGAAAAGAAATAAAAAAGCAGCACTATTCAGGTAATCGACTGATGGCATCCACAATGGATTGCTTGACTCTGTATTAAACTTTTTATTGTTTTCCTTTTAATGAAAACAAGTTTCTCACTCTATTTTAATGTTTACCAATGAGACAACACCTGCTAGGTGTTTGCTTTTTCATTCTCAGTGGTGAGATGAATTACAGGGTAAAGTTATCCTTCTTTTGTGTTATCTGGTTGGATCTTTCATTTAAGACATTATTTTATGTAATTACATTAGAATTCAGAAGCAGCGATCATGTGGGTTTTTTCATAGCATTAATAAGAATGTCAGCAGAGTATAAGGAAATTAGCAAATCTGCAAATTTTTAGGGAATGTAGCACATGGTTTCAACCTTGACATTGGAAAAAGATGTAGTTAAAGTTACAAATTAACGCATGGAACAGTGAAAAAGTATTTTGCCTATAGCCAAGATGTAATTTCAACAAACTTAAACCAGGAACACAGTGAATAAATACTTTTTTAATTTTGTGAAGTCTGCCTTTGAATTAGTTTTTGATGCCTTTTTCCAAAGGTATCAAAACCACTAGGTGTAAGCCATAATTAAGTGTACTCTCAGATTCTAGCTACCTAGATACAGAGATTAATGCACCCAGCATAACCGCAGTTGAAGCTTCCCACTTCCATTCAGCATAAATTACTTCCTCTTCTAAAAGTGTAGGCAATTCAATCTTACATTACTTTTAAACTGTTGACTGTTGTTTTCAGGTGAGCTGCTATGTTTTACCTTCAGCTTCCCCTACATGCACACATTTTATTCTTTTGAGAAAGATTTCAATGGAAAAGTTAATGAATCATAAAAACGTAATTCCAAAATACCTAGGATTCTCCCCTATTGCTTTTGTAAGAGTGTTCTCAGTGTCATTCCTGTTATTAAAAAAGTAACAACCCTTCTTGTCTCTCCTATTCTGCATTAGTTATTGAGCTCCAGAAGCAGTAAACCAGTTTTTATTTGGCTACTAGTAAGACACTGGATGATCAAAGCTGCCACAGTGGGCCACAGGACCTAAATCAGCACACGAGATAGTGTAGTCTTACCCCATTATAAAGGTGATAGATCAGCATCTGCACTGTGGCTTGCATCAAACAGAAAATGAAAAGTTAATGTAGGGTGCCTCGCACAAGTGTATAACGCTCTCTTCAGATTATTAGATCATGAAATTGGTGCTGCTGTACAACCCGCTGAACTAAGGCCTTTCTTTGTGACCATTTTTTCTATGCTCAGAGAGGGAAAAACGTAGTCTTCTGGAACACTATGTCAGTTCTTCAGGGGATGAACTTCATGCTTGCTGAACTTGGATGGTAGCACTTTAGATAACTTCAGATATCCAGAGGAAATGAGAACATCAACATGTCATCAGAACTACAGTAGTCTTACTTCTTGGAAGCAAATGCCATCACCTGGAGGCATAGTAGGCAAATTCTTAACCCTTCAAAGCATTTATCTCTTCTTCCTAATATATCTTCTTTCTCATATTACCTGCCTACAAACCAGCTCATCAGCTAAGTTCCATTCCACAGAACATACATTCTGTAAACAGCATAGTAAAGTTAGAGATGTAAATTGGTACCCCATTGCTAGGTTTATAGCCCATATTAATTCATTATGTTCTCCTTCCAGCTTTGTATAGACTTTAAAGATGATGTAAATTCACGTAGGGACATGAATATGGCTATTTTAATGTGCAGAGGGGGAAGAACAATAAATATCCAAGGTGACCTTTGAAGCCCAACTAAAAATGCAATTTGACAAATTTTTAACAGTACCGAAGAGAAAGATTACAGTATTTCTATCCATCCTGACTGGCCTTTATGAGGCCACTGTAGTTCCCATCAGACTGCATAACAAAATTTCTATAGGATCTGTTTTTCACGCCCTTTGCCTTTTTTATAAGTTTTTCAGTTCTCGTGCTTTTTCCTGTGTTCTAGAACTTTTGAATGAATGTTTAGTTTATCTTATTCACCCTCAATATTTTCCATATTAACTTTTCCATTAACCAATACTTGCTGTTCCTACATTCTTCTAGTTTCTGTATATTTTCTTAATTCTTTCGGAAGTTCTAGAACAACGTGTCAGACACTAAATTAACGCAAGCGAGCCTAAAATATATGAGGTTTTCCCATTACATTTATAACAAACCTGACTGTTCTAAACTAACACTTAGATAGCTTCTATTTATTTACCAAAGGCTAAGCGCAGCCTCTCTTTACCAATTCACAATCTTCTAAATGAAAAAACACACCTTTCCAGGAAACAAATATTCTAATACAAAAATGCAGTCCAAGCTTGGAATCGCTACATAGCTATTAACGTCCTTGTAACTGTGACATTTCCCGTAGTTTACCAGCTTATTATACCTGACTGAATATCAGAAAACGATGACATGAATAAAGATTTTCCAGTTATAATCATATATGTTATAGTACAACACTATAACATTTCCTTCTCAAGATAAATTTGAACCAGTTACTTTCAATAGCTGTTCTTCATTTTTCTGATTGATGATAATTTTTTATAATTTCCCACCTTGTTCTCCATGCCTGATTTGTCTTGATTAATATAATAATATAATCTAATACTACTTCTATTTTGTCTTCTTCTAATGCAAGTTTCTTGATAGTAATAATTTCAGATTTAATTCTGTTTGATTTGAGCCGCCAAGAGCTCTTGCATTTTGGCTGATCATTTCACAAGACCTGATATTTGCAGGAGCTAATCATTTCAGTAGGAACACAGGTAAAGAGTGCCATCCAGAGACATACGGAGCTCTAGGCATACTGGAAATGAAGAACATGAGTGCTGTGAATCATAGCACTTGTGGGGCTTTTTCCCCCATCATGGGAAATAATATAATGCAATCTGCAGTTTCTCACTTCAAAGACCTACACAGATAATATGCCTGCATCACAAGAAATCAAAGTACCTAGATACTTTTTCCGGCAGTACCTCACATTGTGCAGTTGCACAGTTCATTATTTCTACTGTTCTAACTGTACTAGCTTCCTTTGCACTAACTGAACTCTTGCATGTAGAAGAGAAACTACAGTGATTTTCGTGGTTCTAAACACAGTGACCGTATTACACACAGATGAATGAAAACATGGATTGGAAACAAGTCAGAAAAGCTGTTACTGAAATACAATGTTTCCAAAGATGATAAATAATGGGAAAATTACATCAGAGAGATTCAATGCTGAAATGCATCCACATAGCTATCCACATGAATCTCTGAATTTCAACTTTAACAAAAGTCAGCTGAAACCAAGACAAATTAATTGCAGTCAAGCCTTTCTAAAAAATTAGTTTGAGAGGCCCTGAGTGACTTCAGAGAGGAATCACATATACAGGGCAGAGGTAGCAGATTCGTCATTCCCGGAGGTGAGATGAATTCTTAAAAATAGAACCCTATCCATTTGGTTTTCTGAACTAAAGGAAATAAAATTACCAAAGAGTCCAAATCCTAGAACAATTCCAAATGCACTGCTATCCCTTCAGCATAGATTTAGACAAAGCAATATTTTTCTTACTCACAGGAAGCTGTAAGACACCTGAGAACAAATAAGCTACTAATTTAGTCAGAGAAGAGATCTTCAAATCCACAGAGTTCATACTGTTGCTTGATAACTGAAACAGTAGCTTTAGCAATATTCCACTTACTTATGTCTTGGCTCTCCATAAAGGCTTAGAGTTTCCAGAAGGACTAACTCTTTAACTGTGAAAATGACAAATATTTTAATTATTCTTAATTTCTCAAAATTATAAGTTTTAGTATATAAATACAACTTAAGCAAGGAACCTTTTCTCACACATGAAGCGATTCAGGGCAAAACATCTCAAAAGAGGCAGAAAGGATTCCCCTACATGTATTCTACGAGTAAAATTTGAAGTGTACCCCAAAACTACCCTGCCTTGTTGACTCAGTGTTGACCAGATAAAGTGGTCATTACCAACAGATGACAGTACTTGGAGAAATAGTTCACTGAAACACAGTGCATCCTATCAGTCCCGTTCTCTATGCTCGTCAGTGCTAGAAAAAGATTATGACCTGCTGCTTGAATGAGGTTACATGACTTATGCCCTTTTCATCCACTCATTTTCTGGCAACACAATATAGGACTCTGGATTAAGTTTATTTATTTATTTCTATAGAATATCATTAGTGAAAGTGCTCTGGTTTGTAAAATTACATTTTGCTACACTTTCATGGAGAGTGTTGGTCTTCCGAGTAATTGAGAATTGACTATTTTGAGGATCGTAAACTTCAGTGAAGCTTGTGGTAGGCAATGATTTCAAAATGAACATATTAGCCCACTAAGTGACTCAAATGCTACAATAAATGTATTAGCAAAATTAAAAGGAAAAAAAGCAGAGCTTTTTCACGGAGAGCTACATTTTCTTACTGTCTCATTAAAGTCTTGCTGCAGAGACTGCAAATTTCCCAGTGAAATTTCTCATCACCAGTAAATGGTAGACAAATATTGTTTAGCAGTTGCTCAACAAATGATTGGCATTTGCATTTCATCTGTCACTGGCAATGACAAAGTGGCTTCTATGTTTTAGTAACTTAACAGTTTGAAAAGGCTGCAATTCAGTTGTGATAATATGAAAAACTGTTACTGTCATAGAAAAAAAATTGTTACTCTTTAAAGGCTCTTAGGTTTTGATATCTACCAATTCATAGATATGGCAAAAATGGGATCAAAATACCAAAACAATTAAGCAGTGTGAAATTGTTTCGGATGCCCATGGACCAATAAAGAATGGCCTTTACCTTGAGTAGATTAAAACTGCCTGTTAGTCACTAGGAACGGTTGCTTTTCCTAAAATGTTTTTTAGTAATCATGTCTAAGCAGAACCATCACCTCTACTAATTTACAGGAAAGCTAAGTGGAAAAGGAAGTTAATGAAGCTGAGCCATCAAAGCATCCCATTTACTTAAGTTCTTTGCAATGTAAGGAATTGTGACCTGACAGAGGAAGGAGGCTGCTTTCCATCCAGGTATGGAGACATTGCAGTGCTTGAGAAGTAATATGTGGTGGGGGTGGTAAGTATGGAGACAGATGTTGGCCACCCCGATTTCATTGGTTTCACCTGGACTCACTGGTACAAAACATGTCAGCCAAAACACCTCTCACAAGCTTATCATTTAGTTTAAGTAAATGACATCATATCACATTGTGCCAAGCAAATTGATTGATTGTTTAGAACATGCAAAACAAGCGTTCTGTTTTTTCAGCTGTTCCCACCTTTACTAAATCAATCAAAATAAGTGTGATTTTATTGTGTATTAAGCACATCAAAAGTTTGCTATCAGTCTTTTCCCTTTTTTTTTTTTTTTAAATCCGAAGTGCAGGATCAGCAGCAAACTAGATAATAAAATCATCAAAACAAAACAAAAGATTCTCTGATAAAAAAGAGCTAAGAATGAAAATGTGTATTTATGTTGCCGCTTTGGTTTGACTCTGGTGCACTTTTCAAGCAAACCGATTGTCCCAACCCACTATGCTTTGCTCACGCTGTGGAGCAACTGCAGAATACACGAGCTGGATCCCTGTCAAGTGACATTAAAGCAGTGGATGTGGTCCACTCAAGCTCTTAACTGTTGCTCAGTCCACAGGACCAGACAAGGGTAAAAGTGAAGACTGAAATTAAATTAATGAAATACATATAGTGTGGACAAAGGGTTCTCAGCATCATAGCTTCATTCATTAGACTGCATCCTATTACACAGCACTCCTCACTAGAGTATACAAAGCTTAAGTGGAATTTAATGTTATGTAGTTTATTTTACGTATTTCTCTACAAAACAAACACCAATCTGACAAAGATTTCATGCATTTTTCTTGCAATCAAACGTTTTAAAAATCCTGGAAGTGGACAATTAGGAAATCTAGGTATTTTTATTATAATAGTAATAATTAAACTAAACTCATTAGATTAAGTAAAAGTATAATTCTTGATACAGTTCATAGGCCCTTCTCCCCATTCTCCTTGCCTGATATATAATTTCTAGGGGTATCATACAGAAGGACCTACTTCTTGGTGGTAGAGTTTGCACTTCTATTTCTCTCCTTACATGCACGCTAAGTAATAGTTGTGCACGTTCATCACCATAGTTATACAGGGTGCTGTCAAGTATTGATCTGATTTAATTGGTTTTGAATCTTTGCTATGGCACAGCAATTTAGTAATCCCATGGTGATAAGCATTTCGGCATTCTACACAACTTAAATACTGTCCAAGTACCTGAACACTTTAAATGCGTATATTTGAAGTTCATATTCTGCAAACCTGTGAGTGATTAAAACTTAATTTCCAAATGTTTGCAGGAGTTAAAGTCAACTTGAACTAAATTTTCAGTCCAAATGAATAATGGTAAAAGTATTTTTACAGTGGTTATTCAGATTTGTCCCTTTTGCCTTAGTGAATGTCAGTAGGGTAGCATATAGGCAAGAACCCTGCTACTAATTTATTGTATATACTTTTATGTCCTATAAAAATATAAAAGAAATTTGCATGTATTTCAATGCATTTGCAGAAAAACTTAGTCTCTTGGGAAAAACAAAATAAACAAAAAAAAAAAACCTAGCTAGTTAATTATGAACAAAAGATATTCTTGGTAAAAAAACAGCAGAGGTTGCAGTAACCTGAGAAGTACCATGGCCTTTGTTTAAGGAATTATATACAAGTCATTGTCTTGTTTCTTTCTGCATCTTGTCATAAAAATTACTCTGACAGAGACCAGCTATCTCACCAAAAAACATTATAAAAACATAATTACTACTTCTGCATCATTAATCTAAAATAGCAATATGTTTCTGCATAAATGGAAGTGAGTTAGGAAGTTCTGTCAGTCCATGGTAGCTCAGATGTACAATAAAACTTTTAATTAACAGAACAGAGACCTATATAAGGTCTACATAGTTTTGTAATCTCCATGAAAAAAGCAAGATTCAGGGTCAGATTTTAATTCATGCCATGTTACCACTTCCCTGGAAACTTCTCAGAGCATAAGGTTCCTGCAGCGTTTTCCTGTGGTCGGTGCAGTTATCGGTACCCAATCAACTGCCTCTTCCTTTCTTACTCAGGCTTGTGAAATAGGAACCAGGGCAAGACCTTCCCTCCTCACTGCACTGTCTTGTTCTCATTGGGATGCTCAATTTTTCAGGAATGTGTTTGTGCCTAAATGCTTTCCAAGGAAGGTTAAATGCACCTTTCTTCCCCACTCTTTGATATTTTTCTTTCCTTTTTCTTTTTTTTTTCATATTTTCTTCTCCAGTGTCTCCATATTATGCAATGACAAAAAGTTATGTACAAAACTGGGTGTGATTTGTCTTGAACATGAGATAATTACTGACTTGTAAATACAGCATCCTGTCATAACATTTTATAGCTGTGCTTTTGCAGAGTAGCATACACCTTAAAAAGTCACGCCATGATAGCAAATGATGAGACAACTTTTGGCAAGGGAGAAAGGAATGAGAGAAAAAGTTAGGAGAACTGAAGCCAAGGAGATCAGAGGTGAAGATATTTTGCAGCTATTATTCATCTTTCCAGATCAAAGACAGCTTTACATGTGAAAGAACTACAAAATTTGACCCTGAAGAAAGTAACAGGGCTTTAAGTTTAGAAAATAAATGAGAAGATGTAGTGCTGAATGTTGCCAGAGTCTTCAAATAAAATTTTTTTTTCACTCTGTGGAAAAGTTGCTCTTCTGCTATTGCTGCTAAATTCTCTATGAACACCTCCACCTTATCGCTAGTAGATCTTTTGGTATGATAATCTAGGGTGCAAGTTATAAGGAAAACTACCAGAAGATGCTCAGATCTTGTGCAACCATCATTAGCAGATATGTTAATAGTTAGCAACAGTAACAGTTAGCAGCTAAACAAACTATAACAATAAGGGAACTTCTACAGAAAAGCTCATCTCAGAATTATTGGGAGATATTGCTAAGAAGCGATGCTGATTTCACTGAGGCCAGTTTCCAAATATTGCAGAATATACGATATTTCGACGCAGATGTGAAGAGGAAGTGCAATTAACTCGTTGGGCTATCACACAAGAAACAAAATGAGACTGGCTAGATTACACAAACAATAGTTACAGCTTTTTGGTTATAAATTATATTTTGCATAATTAGGCATTGATTATTTAAGGCTTCTGAGGAAAAACTGTTCACTTGAGTAAATATACCAACATTTTAGGTTTTAATTCCCATGGTGCCACACAACAACAGGAACAGCAGGGCAGAAAAATGAATGGTGTAATCCCTGCCCAACCTCCCCCTTAAAATCCTGGGTTTGCTCTCCAACTGCTAGCATAAAAACTATAATATTTCATCCTAGATTAGTAATTATTGTCCTGATAAAGTAACAGCTCTATTGTAACACAAATCTTTATTTTGTAGAAGTAATGTATTACAGCATTATGAGTAGTAATAAAAATATTGAAAAATTTAGAATTTACACAATCAACTACCACTGATTTCACTGAGTTTTGCCTTAAAACCTAATATCCAAAGGCTCAGAGCAAAATTTCCAGTGAGTTCAATAAGGCTAAGAAATCACATCTCTAATCAGGTTTGAGTTAAATCATATATATGAAATAAAGAAGAATTAAGTCCAAAACTTATTTTTCAAAATCACTTTTGGTGGGTTCTGTGGTTTTCTGTTTCATTGGGGTTTTGGGGTTGTTTGTTTTGGGGGGCTTGGGGCTTTTTTTGTTGTTCTGTTTTGTTTTTAAATGCAACTAATTCTGCATGTTAAGAACAAGGGTCAGAGTGCTCACTGGACAAAAGTGATGAATTGTCCTTTTTTAAGAGGCTTTGACAAGAATCATTTGTAACCAGTTACTTTGTGATACGGAGGCTCAGGCTAAGCAGCACCCATCAATCCAGGCACTGAGCGAGCAGTGGATCCCAGTGGTCTCATCTATGCTCCCAACTAAAATAGGTTCAGAAAATGAGCTCAGGCACTGGCCAGCCAGTCAGCCATTTCCTTGACTGTTTGCTCCTCAGCCCTGCTCTTTTCTGGCACATCCATCTTAAAAGGGGTTGGGTTGCCCCTCCCCGGTATTTCATCTGAATTGCTAGTTTCTCTGAGTTTAAAGAAGGCTTTACTAGCTTGCTAAGTGTTTATCGCTTTTACTGTAGCTAACAAATACCTTTGTTCTGTTTTCCTTTAGTTTGTTACTTGTAATACTTTTGTTCCTTGTACAACTGCTTGTGTTGTAAACCATATATTCCCTTAAAGATACCGCAAGTCAATGAATATGGATGTTTTACAAAGCTAATTACTATATATGTAACAAGTTAATTATTTCAAGGCACATCAAATTGGTAATTCACAGAGAAGTAAGTAAAAATTAGAAAACTAATATATGAAATACGTACGTAAATGCTATCCCATTACTGAGAGGCAAAAATGTGGGTATGTCAGCACACAGGTGACCAAAAAAAGGATTATGACATTGGGATGAATTTAAAAAAGATGGTTATATTTGAGTCAATTATTTCTTCTCATTTGAACAATCTTTATATTAAAATTGAAATACTGCCTACATTCTGAGTCATATCAGATAAGAAAGAAAGATCCAATCAAGAAAAAAATTAGTTTGAAGGAGAAGGAGGAAACAAATTGTCTTCACAAAAATCCAACAAAGAATCAGTGAACAGCCTGATCACACTATAGTCAAGGTACAAGGCAGACAGGCTGGAGAGATATTATGCATCAGCAGGGCCTACTCATACAATTTTAATGAGGAACCTGTTGCAGCTGTCTAAAGTAAAATGAGCTATGCATTCAAAGATAGAGAAATTTTACAAGTAAATCCTCATCAATTTCTTGCCCTTCCTGCTTTAGATTCTCTAAGGATGCAGGAGAATGTGAACCATATTGTCTATTGTTTATTAATTATACTAAGGCAGCTTCTACTGAAGGATTTCAAAGCATCTTGTCAAACACTTAATTAAGTCTCACAGTTAATCTGTCTTCAAAAAGGTGTTAGTACCTTTTTACAGAAGATTTTTCAATAGTAAAAGTTTTAAGTGCCCTAGCAAGATCACACAGCAAAATCATTATGAAACTGAAAAACTGTTCTCAAAAGGCAGAGAAGCAGGAGGATAGGAGAGCACCACCCACGTACTACTGTCCTTGCACCAGTGGCAGGACAGTTGCCTGAATGCACCTCAATTAGAAACTGTCCCACCTCCTCACAGTGACCATCTCTTTCCTGTGGGAAGAAAAATTATCTTACAGAAATGGTGTGTATTTCAGCCAAATGAGTAGGAATCCCCTGTATGATTCTCTGACTGACATAGCTCTCATAATCCTTTGATAGACAGAGAGGTGCGTGTCAAGTAAGGTAAGTGAAGAAGGAGATACCGCCTCTGTGGAATGTTCTAGCGATGCTGCTTCTAGCACAGTAGTGTTTCAGTACACGTGCCCATGCCACGAAAAGACATAGAAAAACTGCAGAGGGATTATGCAAAGCTAAAGGAATGCCTAGAGACCTGAAAAATATACCTTGCACAGACCAAGTAGGAAGTTCAATCCATTCATTTTTTTAAAACATGAACTAGTTGAGTACAGTTAAGTAAATTATGAGGCCATTTAATTCAGCAGACAAAAATCAGAAAAATCACCAAAAGATGACACTAGAAATAAGCTTTTTAAAAAACTAGAATTAATTAGTTATTGGGACAGATTACCAAGAAATCTGACAAATTTGTCAACAGCCAACACCTTTAATATGAGGTCAGCTACATGTCAGGGAAAAAAAAAAAAAAGGACAGCCTACTGGCAGGTGAGTGTAGCAGTCAGGTCAGCTTAATGGTCACCACGATTCTGTGTGATGTTAAAGTCAATGACACACTCTGAAGCACATGACTTCTGTGCAGATGCTTCCTTATCATGAAAATGTTAAGCTAATTCAGTTACTTGGCCAGACCTTCCTGCTTTTTCAAAAGTAGCATACCTCAAAAAAACCCCAACATTTAAAGGAAGACTTCAGGAGAAACTTCATTAGGAAAAACATGGAAATTCCTGGTTCCTGTATGATTTCGTCATTTGTTGCACAATTAGCCCTTTTGCCTTTTTTTTTTCTTAAGAAGTCATGGGTCATTTTATTAGTCACCCTTCTTAGCTTTCAGACTCATCTGAAGAGCATGAACTTCTCAGTCCTCACTGCAAACCATTATCTACCTAATCTGTGAATAGGAAAGCTTGGTAAATAAAAATTGAGGGACTGGAGTTTTCAGTCAAATCCATATGGTTTAGAGGAGTGGCACTGATGAAAACCATGGTCTATACCTGCTACTTTATAACCATCCTAGGTAGGGCAGTGGTACATAGATGGACAAAACGGATTATGAACACTCTCTTTTCTCTCTTTTTATTTTTATTTTTGTGGTCTTCCGGTTCAGCACTTTGTGGGATTTTGTTTGTTTTCTAAAAGGCGAGTTTTGCCAGTTTTTGTAAAAATAGCAGTTTCAGACTTGTAAACAGTCCAAGCAAAATAACTTCTTTTGTGCGCGTCCTCAGTGGTAGCAAAAGTCACTTTTGCTGCCACCAGAGAGGGGATGCAACTGCTGCTTCTAAAAGCAGCCATGCCTCCCCCTTCCCCGGGCAAGTGTTACCATTATACACTCTGCTTTCCTGGAGAATAGCAAGTGTAGCCCAGCTATGCCCATGCTGCTGCTCAGGCAGGAATCAGAGTTCAGCTTTGTGCTTTTCACAAAGGGAAAAAACAATACGGGGCAGTGCTTTGTTCTCATCCAGCTGGGTCCTCTCTCCTCCTGCACAGGCAAAGATGGTAGCTTTTAGGTTGCTGTTTTACTTCCCCCGCCCCAGTAGCTCACTTACTTTAACTGTGCCAGATTTCCTGCTGTGGCCACAGTATCTCTTTCCATTAAAATCAGTAGGAGCTGCTATTGATATCAACAGAAGCAACAGGAACAAAAAAAAAAAAATAATATTGCTATTTACCCCATTTTCAGCAAGTGTTTTGAAGGCTGCATTTTGAAGAGTTGCATTTTGCAATCCTCACATGCCCATGGAAAGTGAAAACTACAGTCCTCCTCAGAAAAATAATTGTGCTAGGTACCCAGAGAGGTGTGTGGTGGAAATTAAAAGAATGGGATAAAGAAGAAAACCAGAGGTAAAATGTAGGTAAACATGGGACATACTACATTTTTTTATGCCACAATTTATCTGCATGAACATGTAAAAACAATATGAGGTTTACCTAACAAAAAGGCTAGTTTAAAGTTTGTGCTATTTGAGGCTCTCCAAATCTGCTATTCTAAAAGAGCTGAAGCGCTGATAAATTAAAGAGTCACTTTATTTAGGGCTTTGACAAAAAGCTATATACAGATTTCAATTTCACATTATCTTGTTCACGTGGCAATATCAGACTTTTATGCTGCAGGGATGTCATGAACACACATTAATAATTCCCTCATTTTTATTCTCTCTGCTTTAATTTTGGTTAATATGATAATCCAGAAGTCAATTTTCTTTGAAATAAAATATAGGTGTTACAAGCCTAAGATGATTGCAAAGGAATATCCTAACTCAAGCTACATGAAATCATTTGAATGCTTTCTTTCCATTTCCCATTTCCAAACTAATCTATTTAGAAATTGTCTTGAGAAGAAGGAATAACTGGAGTTCTTCCAATTTATTAGTATTCCTGTCAAATACAAAATATACAGATGATACTGGCCAGGAACTTAAGTGTGGAAGACTTTGCAGGTTCTAACTGTAATGAAAGTATTCACCTTGAGCCCTTGCGAACTTTGTCTTATGGCACAAAATCACTTTGCTTCAAAGCCAGGAATTTTGTAGTTTTTCTTTCTTCAAGAAATGGCAAGAAACTCTCTTCAATATGTGGCAGCAGCAACAAAGGAAATGATTGTTGGTATCAAATACCAGGGTGCAGTACCATCAGGACTTTACAGGGATTCCCTCAGAAATGTAGAGATGAGAGATGAGAGGATTTTTGGTAATGCAGAAGCACATGGTCAGAAGCATGAGTGACCTGGGAGCTCATCATGATATAATTATAATGCAGGTACTGAGACCAGGGTTAAAAACGGAAGTAGGTGACTAAAGATGGATGGAGAGCTCTAAAGACCTCTACAAATTTCACCCTAAACTATTCTCAGTACTTACCTTCAAATTCATTCTCCAGTGAAAGAAGCTCTTGTCTATAGTCCAGCTTCTATTTGGGAGGAAAGAACTCAGCCTCTGAACTTCCACCTGATGTTTCTCAGAGTCTTAGTTCATGGTTTTCTAACGAAAACCTCTTCTCAACCTATCTTTTACTGTGAGAAGCACCAGAAGAGATCCCTGCAAGGTCTACTGAAGGAGGAGGCAGAAGGTATACACAGTCAGTTCCTGTACTCTGTACTCGCTGTATTTCTTTTGGGCTTACCTGGATGAAACACAGCAGGAAGACAGAAAGCTTTATGTGGCCACTTAAGAACAAAATAATTAAAAAATACAATTATGTTACCTGAGAAAAATGAAATTGTTATTGCCAGGATACATAATACAGTCTGACAGCTTTCATTCACAGTGTTTTTATATTTATAAAATTTCCATTGCCTGTTGGCTCTTGGGCTGTGTGACTGCCTGAGAAGACTTTTTGTTCCAAGTGATATAGGAATCCCATCTTGGAATTCCTCCAAGATCAGGAAGTTTTGGTCAAATGATCAGGGGTGGGGAAGAATAACAAAGGAGATCATTCTACTAAGGCAACCAAATTAAAATTAAATAAATGCATTTAAGTCTAGACTTAAACAGAAGACTTGAATTCCTTGTATTCCTAGGCCTTATTTTTTTACTTAAAGGGACATTTGTCTTAAAGAAATGGCAGGGGTCAGGAAGGGGGGGGGGGGGGGGGGAATATTTTAAGAATATTACAGCAAAATACCACAGCAGTGTTCTGCAGCAGGAGCAATGACTATCACATCAGTCTTTGCAACAGCGCAGAGACTTTCTACTTTGCTTTTTATATTACATCCTCAGGCAATGTTTTCTGCAACTGACACAGGAAGACCTAAATATTTTTCCTTGGGTGACAAAGATGAGAATTTAGTTTCTCACTCTCTTCCTCAGCTCTTCCAAACAACTAAATAGCACTTTAGTTAATATGGTCAACTCAGGAGCATCTTTGATCTTCCATTACATTTGAAGACTGCAAAAGAAAGAACATAATCTGCCTACACATTCTGTGGGCACCAAGCATATGTTGGATGCTAGGAAGAGGTAATAACTCTCTAGTAGTAGTACTTTATGGCTTCTTTTTCATTAGGACAGAGTGTACTATTCCACTACTTTTAGGCAGAGCCAAACCTTATATCTACCTTTAGAAATTACGAGCAAGTTCACAAAGCCAGGCATAAACTAAATTCATGATAGGAAAAGAGGGATTTACTAAGCACTGGAAGAGAAAAATGCCATTTGTACCTAAATGGATTTATCGGCCCAGGCCATAGCATACCTGATATTTACACAAGCACAGAGCAAAAGTTCTTAAGAAGAACCTCTGAAAAAAATAGTTCCTACCCTCAGGGGGAGCGCCCAGGATGTGATCCCTACCTGTTTTCCTGTGAACTCAGAAGACAAATCCAGAGTTCCCATCCCACGCTTTTGCACCTTGGCTTACCATACGGATGAGCACATCCTCACATAGCAGCCTCTGTGTTAAACCCCTACCCAGGCGCATCAACAGCAGCCTGCCTCCATGGAGCAAAATTTATCCTGGACCTCAAGAAGCAAGTGCCACATTCTAGACACCAGTTAGTTGAAGACATCACTGCAGTCTATTAGGGAGAATTACATGAATGTCACAACTGTTTCTATGAATAGTTCTAGGTTTAATATTTAGATTTATACAGCACTTTGTCATGACTGCTTTGGATATCTGGTTCATTTAAAAGCTTTCTCTTCTCCCAGGACACTTCACATCTACAGTCCTAACAACAAACAGAGATCTCTTATGCCACATCACAGTGGAAGCCCACTCCACCCCATGACTAGGCTGATCTAGAGGTACGTTCTGATTATGTAGGCAAAACTCCCTGAAATCAACAGGAAGTTTTGCTTACAGAAAGGGCCACATCTTGAGACTTACAGCAGATGTAGCCTTCTCTTTTCCCAATGTTGGGCTGTTGACTGACAATGCAGGAATCCTCATCTTCCCCAACAACATCCTACAGTCTCAAAGATTTACTTTCCTGAATTCCCCTTTTTAATTTTTATTCTCCATTCTAACCTCATTGACCCCCACTAAAACTCCAGTAAAGATGAGGGGCAACGGGCACAAGTTGGAACACAGGAAGTTCCACCTCAATATGAGAAAAGACTACTTTCCTGTGAGGGTGACAGAGCAGTGGCACAGGCTGCCCAAGGAGGTTGTGGAGCCTCCTTCCCTGAAAACATTTAAAACTTGCCTGGACATGTTCCTGTGCCCCCTGCTCTGGGTGTCCCTGCTCAAGCAGGGGGGTTGGACGAGATGATCTCCAGAGATCCCTTCCAACCCCTACCATGCTGTGATTCTGTAGGTGTTGTTTGAAATCATTATTTGTATTCAAGCATCTCAAGTCTCTCCGTATTTTGCTTTGTGCTATGAGACCACTACTGAAGTGTTGGATATACTGAAAAATAAAAATTAATAATCAGAGGGATTCTTCCCTTTTCACAGAAACTAATGCTAACCTGTCTTGGAAGATCTGGAAAAGGTAACCTGCTTTCAAAATACAGGAAAGGAAAAATACTTGAAAGAGATTAAAATCTTTTTTGATATCAGAGACAAAAATGACTAATATGCATTTTGGTTTTCAGCTGAGATACAAAATTGATGCATAGTGCCTTATGAACCAAGGTATTCACACAAACTGTTAAAAAGTCAGCTGAGCACCAGAATCCATTACTGTGAGCGTGCAGACTAGAGGAAGCAGGAATCTAACCAGTCTGTCAAAATAATTTCAAGTTTAATTTTTTCATGGTTTATAATAAGCATAGCCGTTTCAATCAGTGTGATAAATCTTCACATGTGCAAATCTGATTCCAAAGAGTAAAACCCAAGAGGCTGCAAATACTAAGCTTCAGAAAAAGTGTTTGCATATAAATAAATCTTCCTTTCTTAATATAAGTAGTGATTCCCATAGTTAAGAATATTGAACAGCTTTGATTAAAAAACACCATTTTGATTTCTTTATAAGTCCAAAAGCACTGGCATTCTGGGTTGAAGTTTTGCTGGAATTTTACTTCATTGAAAGCTCCAACAAAAACTGTTCAGCTTTTTACCAAAATGAGATTTGGACAAAATATGTTGTTTTCTGCACTTAAAAATTTTCTCATAGCTGTATTTTTAAGAGTCTCTAGAACATCTGTTTTAAAGCACCTGAAAAGGGTGCAGAGATTAAGTTCTGTGTACTTTGAGTATGCTTTATCGCAGCATTTCAAGGTCCAGCGAAGATTTTGCCCAGTCTTTCCAGCATAAGGACAGCTGTGGTCAGTATATAGAACATGAGAGCAGGGACCCATCACTCCTGTGCTCCCCAATCTGGCCCTTCCACTGGTATAGGCATTTAAAATAAATATAAAAATGTATTGCAAGGAAAGATGTAAGAGGCAAAGCGCTTAGTTCAAAGCCCCCCTCTATGTCAGTGGTAAAGGAATACTTCGGTTTGCTTTATGGGCAACAAATAACACAAAAACGTAGAAAATACTGTAGGACTGACAAGACACTGCAAACCTCTACCAGACAGCACACAAAGCTAATGAAACACATGGGCTTATTGCCTCCAGAGCTCCTCTACTTTACAGTGTTCCCCTACACCTGAGTATTCTTGGTTGAAAAAGGAAAAGGATGAAATCATAAATCATAGCTAGAAATATAATGAGTTTGGCACATCCTACGTATTAATTCATGCAAAGCTTTTACAGAAGTACTTAAATACCTAAAGAAATGAGTGAGCAGCATCTGCAAATTAATATTTCTTTTGCTGCAGAACATAAATTGCTGCTTTCCAAAGGCAATGAGTCAGGAAGGGGAATGATGCATGAAGAACATGAAGCATTCAGTCTCCTACCACCTCAGATGAAAAGGCCTCTCTGACTGCAGGTCACCATTACCCACAATAGTAACCAGAAAGCAAAACCAAAGGTAACATTTGATGATCCTGATCCTATCTCCCCGCAAAGGAGGTTTTTTGCTACCAACTCCGAAGGGTACAGAATTTTACCTTCCCTTGCCTGCTCTTCATTCACATTCCACCACCTTAGGTGTTCTTGAAATAGCATTTAAGGCAAGTCTCCTATGATCTTGAAAGGTAAATATACTTCCCTGCGTACTACAGCAGATTAAGTACCATCACATTTTACTAGAGTTAACAGAAAAAGTGCAGGCCTGCATACCTTGTTGAAAATGTGTTTTACATTGCAATATAATATTCAGTGATGTTATGTTACCAAACACCGGGCAACCTGACAGATACATCTGTTAAAAGTATAATTATACTAGATAACTTGTATTGGTGTCCCTCTCAGTTAAACAAAACAATGGATTTTCATTCAGAGGGGCACCTTGGAAGATTAATGGTAATAATGAAGCATGAAATATTTCCTTCCTAGTGTGGTTAATCTGAAACAGAGGAAACAATCATTTCACCCAGGAGGGATAATTCTTTGAGCAAAATTTTCGGTGAAATAATGTATTGCCATATCTCATCCCACATATGTCAAACAAAGAAACCAGCAGTGTTGTGCTTAATGCAATAAAAGCCAACAAGCACAAGAAAAGGAAATGGAATCAGCACAGCATAAAAACAGATACAGAATAGTATCAGCAGGAGGGAGTGGAGAAAGTGGGGAAAATAGTGGCAGGAAGCAACAGTATAAACAGCAAAGGAGGAAAGAGACCAAAAATTAATCAATAGAGAGAGAAGATAGAAGGAATTGTTCAAATAAAGATAATGGGGGGGAAGGAAAAAAATTACCTCAAGACATTTAGGTTAGCCATGTAAAACATTTGTCATAATAAAGTGGACACCGAGGCAGGTATTTTTACCAGGTGAGGTACTGCAGTACTGCCACCCTGCATTGGTGCAGCTGGGCAGAAGAGCTGTAAAACCTGCAAAATGAACAGCATCAGGCAGACACTGTGCTTTGAAAATTGGCTCCTCTCACGCCTTTGTGCAGATGGCAGTTTGGCAACGCTGCCAAAGCACTGCTGTCCTCAAGTCCTCCTCAGCTGATGCGATGGCTTCCTGATGGCACAGCAGTTTAACATGGACTACCTCTGAGACTGGACAAGATACAGTTATCTTCAGAATTGGGTGGCCATAAGCATTTCTTTGACAATCTATACCTTGAATAGGTTCTATCAACTAACACACAGACAAGTACATCTGGATGTGTGTATATACAAGAAAAACAACACTTTAAAAACATATTTCTTTTTCTTTCAGTAAAGCCTTTACAATTAAACACTGGTGTCCATAGGAAAAAATCCCTTGATATCAACTTATTGGAATCATCCCCTCGGAGTCTTACTAATAAACCCATGCTCCATCTTCAAAGAACATTCACAAGCCTTTCATTTTTGGCAGATAAGCCATCTGATCAATATTTTCAACATTAATCAAGGCCAAGAACAATTTAATTTCTACCCTTTCCCTAAATTGAGTTGGCATCTAAGCAAGTGCATGACTTGGTTACTTTGCTCGTGGTAAGTAGATTCAGCTGGATAAGATAAGAGCTTTCTGTGGTAACTAATTCTATTCAACTGAGAATACTTCATATTTATCTGATATAAACATCAGTACAGCAGGAAATGCTAAATTTTCTCTAGAAAAATGCTCATTAAACTATATTTCTAGATTCAGTTTTTGAAACATAAGTGTCTTTTTGTTACTGGAACTGATGGCTGCTGTTGTCCTGTTGATTTTTTATTCTGCAAGATGTTTTATGTTCACAATATATTCAGTGTGAAGCACTAATTAGAATCAGAAAACTGCTCTATTCTCATTGTCTTTTTGCTGTCCATATTCATTGCAGAAAACATCTTTCTCATCTCTCTTAGTGCTGGCAGTTTCCTTTAAAAAGTGTACCTTCTCCCTTGTCAACTGGGAAGCTGGGTGAGCATCAGGACTGTCACGTCACACTGTTCAGCTCTACCGAGAGAAAGTTACTTCCCGCAGCACAGAGAAGAGTAGCTGTCTGTCCTGAGCTACAAATGGAACATTCCCTAGAGCTTTGCCTACAGCCTATCCTTCTGTGATATTTTGTTCGTTGAAATCACACAATACTCGTGATAGATGCTATGCAGCTTGAAGGTAAAGCAAAGCCCAAGATCTGAGGGAGCAGCATAGCTGCAGTGACCAGCACTTCCTTGGCAGTAGGTTTCAGGTTTTTCTAACTGGACAGCTTCTGTAGCAAGAAATAAATCAATTTACCAACTAGGTTGGTCTTTAGCCTTGGCTAGATGTGGCTGTGGCCATACGAACATCTACAGTAGGATGGTCTCGCTAGCATACTTCTTATTTTTGTGTCATGCAGAAGTCAATATTTTGGTGCTGCCGGAAAAAGAATAAGGAATAAAGTGTAGACAATATCACAGCGACTATAAAAATGCACTACCATACTTCACTTCTACTGAAAGAAAATGAGGCTTGACTACAGCAAGCTACGTAGCAACCCCATAGACTTGCCTTGGACTTCGAGAAGGCCATTTTGGCTTTGTCCCTCTGCAGCAGGCACTTTAAAACAACACACAATCTGGTTGTTTTTTTTACCTTTCATTCTTTCCTGTGATATTTCAACATAAAACACAAAAAAGAAAAAGTTCCCTTTCACAAACACCTCCAGAGCTAACACAAGCTTACTGAATGCTGTCTGCTGTGCAAACACAAATTTAAAACAATTTTATAGGGCCTGTTATTTACCCAGCTATAGCAGCTTCTTTGTTAGAGGACAGCGCTATAATTATCTGCTTTTACCATTAATACTTTGAGTCAGTGGCTAATGTAGAGGTGACAAATCACTAAAATGCCTGACAGTTTATGGCTTTTAGCACTAAGGAACATCTTTTTTACTTCATAGCCCTTGTGCTTATCATATTTTCTTTAGATGTCTTCTGTTTTCTTACATACACATGCACATTCATCATTAAACATATCTGGTCATAATTTATTCACATACAACCAATTACCAAACCTCTGTTGTTTAGAGTTACTGCGTATTAACTGAAGTTTGGAAAGTGGTGGAACAAGAGGAAAAGTTCCAATTAAGAAAGTATCAGAGTAATGTCTTCAGTTCATTATGCCTATTCTGAAGCATCAACCAGCAAGTAAAGAAAAAATACACATCTGCTTAATTTTGCTGGCCATTGGAAGGACAGGGTGAATTGCCAGTACCCTCAACAAAACTCCAAAGAACAGAATCAGAAATTTTTCAGGCCAAAAACAGGAAAATGTTCTACTTTCTCTATAAACTCAAGTACCCATGTTTCCCTTGCATCGTGTCACAGAAGCAGAGGCACATACAACAAAAATCTCTCACTGAAACCAATGCTAACTGTGCACACAGGAGTGCTGCAAGACCACAGGCCCCTGTCCTCGGAGGTGCTGAGCTGTAAATGTCATAATCAGAATAAAGAATATATAGTCAGCATTAGACTACCCTTCTTCATCAGGAAGTACAGCCAGCTTGTGATACATGGAGCATATCACTACATTGTATAAATTTCACCCTATGTACAATCACAATTTGCCACACATGTCTAGTTTATTTTTCTCACTCTCCTGCTCCCATGCTCACAAAAACACATTCACAGCTTGAAATGATATGTAACCCCTCGTGTTGTAAGAAGGCGGTCACTTTTGGAAGCAATGAGCAGCAACTGTTAAAACAAAACAAACTCCAAATCCAGCATGAAGTAACGAAGCAAAAAAAAGAATTAAGCAGAAATGACCTTATCCATAAGTACAGCCATAAGGCTAGTTAGGATTCCTTCCGAGTAAAAAATAGAGAAGAACAACTGGCAAATGTCAGCCTCATTATCCTGAACTCCTTTTAGTAGCGAAAAAAAATTAGCCCTTAGATCTTTTTTCAACAGACTAAACCAGTCTCTGTCTTAGAAGCTTTTCCATTTGTTTTTAATAACTATCAAGTTATGAGAACACCTTTTCCCTTTAGTATTAAAGGCACATGTTTCAGCCTTAATGGCTGTATGCACACTATATTTATCTCTCCACAAACACTTGATGTTTAAATAGTTTGGGCATAATGTTGTGAAATATAGTGAGAAAAAAAAGGCGGGCAAAGCTGAGCAAAAAGAACATTTTGTTCCAAGGTAATTGTTTCTCAGTGATATATGCTGTTTTTCATATTATCCTTTAGAAATACTGGAAAATTGAACATTCCAGCTATATAAAAGAAATCCTGAAACATTTTCTTATAATATTAGTGCCACTGTTTAAAGCCAAGATAATGTTTTTCAATCCTGAGTGTTTAGTAAATGCTATAGATAGAGAATACAGTTGTCCTTAACCTGATAAATGTCAGTGGGAGTTTTCCAAATAACTTGGTAAGAAGTCAGGTCCTAACCTGTTGCAAATTATTGAAGCTTCAGTAAAGTTAACAGAACTATGCCATTTCATGCCATCTAGGGCTCTGGCATGATGTAATTTAATCAAGACACTAATTGACTCAATCTTTCTAGCTGACGGTTTAGCACTAATGCATGTTTTTACAAGTCCCTTAACTAAAATACATGGCAGTTTCTCATCTTGGCTTTTTTGTCTCTGGCATAATTTTGGTCATTTATTCTTTGACATTCTCCGGTAACACAGCTCTCAAGTGGACACCTATCTCTTCTCAAAGACCAGGGCTTTAAGTCTGCAGTCATTGTGACAATCCTTCCCAGATATGAATCAACAGTTAATGCTTCCTGGCATAGTGCTGGAACACAGCCTATTTTCCCTATTCATGTCATCATAATTTACCATTTATGGGAAGACAGATCGTTCATTTATCCCCATGATCCATAGGTAATGCTCAGAGAAAAAGACCAGTTCTTGGGTTTTTTGTTTGTTTGGGTTTTTTACTTATGTCCCTGTCCTGTAAAAGCCACCTCTGACTGTGATCTCAGGTCAGGATTAGTTGTCTGAATCCTTCTGCACCCTCATTTGTCCAGCTTCCTGAACTGAAACAAAACGCCATGGGTCTTAGTCACGTTTACCCGCCTAGGGGTTTGCATCACTGAGCCAGGAGTACAAAGACATTTGACCCTTACAGATCCTGTTCTTTGTTCCATAGTGTCTGTAAATATAAATATGAAACTGTCTTCCAAATTTCTATGCACTCAAGATCTCACATCCAGCGTTTCTCCCTGGAGTCACACAGGGACGTATCAACTTTATGTGTCTCGGGAGCTTTGGTTCAAGTACATTTAGGCTTACCCAGCTGTAAAGGCCCTGCTCCAGCTGGCTTCGCCAGCCTCCACTGGGCAGTCTGGCTTGAGAAACTCAACTCCATATGGACAGGGAAAATAAGATTGGAACTAATGTACATATTTCTGACAGCTGACCAGGGAGTAACAGCAAGAAGAAGGCATTCTGCCTCAAGCCTCATTGAGAAAAGATCCCTTGGAGTCAATTCCAGGCAGCCAAGGCCATCTCACATTGCCCATGACTCTCCAGAGAGTAGCATGAACAGTAAGCATCACATGATAATTTTACCATGTGAAGGACACAAGGATTCCACTCAGCCACAAGTTTAAGATCAAAATATGAAGGCTAAACAGAACACCCCATAAGATACTAAAACGTCAAATTTCATATTTGAAAAAATGAGAATGATGATACTTACTTGCTCTAGAGGGATGTTATGAAGCACAGTTTATTCTTAGTGAAGTTTTATGTGACTCTCTGATGTGTCCTATCAATGCCAAGTACTATTACCTCTAAAGTAAACAATCCCCCAATGTCTCTTGCCAAAGTATGATTTATAGAACATGCCACAGAGCAAAACAAGGGAACAACTCTGATAAATGCAAAGAACAATAGCCTGTAAAACAAAGGGTGCTGCTGACATGGAGGTAACAGCCTGTAGAAATGGCTTCTACAGAAGCAAAAAGCTGGACTGTATCACTTAACAGCTGTCCTACCTTTCTAAGGACGCTAATAAATCTTCCAGCATTTCTCCTATTATGTACAATGATCATCTACCCTATACCTTGAATGCTTGCTGGAAGTGAGTGCTTTACACAAGATACTTTTCACCTGCTTGCAGATATACTGATTACATTATATCTCCTCTCAGGACAGCATCAAAGAAAGTCACAGTTGAAATCCCAGAGAATTTCTTGAAGTTCCTCTTCTTGCAGCTTTACTTCAAGGCAGCAATAGATCACTCAGGTTATCTCTCTGAAGTTTCTTTTAAAATATTACTAGAAGCATATAGGGCAACATTTTCTATCTTTTCCTATGCATCCAGGAAATTCAAACGTGAAGTCAGTTGAGAAATACAGCTATCATCCTAAAACACTCTATTCCTTAAATATGATGCTCAAATTCCTACTTCAGGTTACTTATAGCTGATACTCCACCAGAAAACAGAGAGATTCACAATATATCAAGTATACTTTATGATATGAGATAAAAGAAAGATTCACACTAACGATACAGCATTTATAACAACAACTACTAAAAACGAAAAAATCCACAGCAGCCTATCTCATGATGAGACAGTCAGTAATAACCCAACTTCATCATTAGGCAGAGGCACTATTAACTTGTGACCCAGTAAGCTAGCAGCTGTGAAACAATGTTTTCATTTCAGAAAAACCAAAACCCACCACAAAAAGTAAGACTGAACATGCTGCTTATAAAATGTTTACACCCAGTTTACAGTTTTGCATAATAATGCTGCTTAAAGTACATTTCTCCTGAATGGGTTTAAGATGCTAAATGCAAAACAAAAATTAGAGGACTTGAAAATAGAGAGCAGATAATTGCTACCAAGAAAAGGATAGTATCAGCATGTTGCACATACCCAATGAAATCCATATGGCCATGGCTATTTTCAGCTCTCTCCATAAATTCCATTTTGTGCTTTCTTCTGAGTATATACATTCATGTTTTCAATTAGATTTCCTGCAACTGTTTTTGTTTTGTGGCACTAAACTGGGCCACATTAAACTCAGAAGTAAAGTTAATCAGTAGTTTGGCAGCTGAGAGCGTTGCTGCAATCTAAATAAGGGAAAGTACACAAATACCCTGGAAAGGTCATAAAGGAGCGAGTGCGAGATTACATCTGGGGACAGAGGGTGAGGGAGAAACATAACATCAGTACTTTGTGAGATGAAACAAAACAGAATGGTATCCTCCAAAATTTCCTCATGCAAAGTTTTCTAGATTTCAAGAGGAATAAAAAAGAGGCCTAAACACAGTGGGGTTACCCAAGTATGCATCTGACTTATTAATGGTTTTTAGTATATTTAAAGAGTTCTTGTGCATATCATGACTCTTCTGACGTTTATTTTTATGATCATATGAGATTCCTACTCTGAAAACTTTACTTTCCCAAATTTTCTGCTGTAGCTCTTAAAAAAAAATATTGTTTTGCTATTTTATGAAGTAAAATACCAGTTTCATCAAAGAAGAAGATGCAAACATATGTTTTTCTCCTGATTTTTTTCTGTTAGTTTTTCTAATGGAAAAGGTTAACCAGATAGTATTTTCAAATATTTTTAAAATTCATAAAACCCCAGTTCTCCACATAAAAAGCCTTGTGAACATCATATGATTGGAGTGTTGGAGTCTCCAGTGTCTTAATACTGTTTTCTGATCTCTTTAAAGTTTCTGTATCACAACTCCACAGGAAGGTGTGAACAGGTATACAAAAATACATGCATACAAAAATCACAAAATACAAAGAGTCGTAGAAATTTCTGATATAGAAAATACTAAGAAAAGGGACAGCAGAGAAACACCTACGGCAAAAGCTTGCAAACAGTGACATTAGGAAGAGCTTTATATGTTTCACTTGCAAGGGTGGATATAACTTATGTGGTTGGGAGCGTCGCGCTCCCACTCCCTGGGGAGCACTTACCATACCAAAAAAAATAAATGTGGAGAAAAACAAGAATATGCATTGCCCCTTTTTCCCCCAGAAAATCTGACTCTCACTGTATGACCCACTATGACTAACTCTGTAAAGAAAAGGAATTGAGATTAGATCTTCCCAGGGTGTCTGTTCTGATGGAGCTGGGTGGAAGCTCCTACTGATGCCTGATAAGAAAGGGAAATTGGAAACACATCCTCTTGTAAACACAAGCAAAATGGAAGATATGCTGGCATGGAAGAAGATACAGTTCTCTGAATCCCAGTAATATCATCTAACATAAGTTGTCCCAAGAGCAAGATTTTTTATCCAATACGCAAATTGCCGGCGGGACCCGAACTTCCTCAGATGAAAGAGGGCTGAGAACTGGTGTTTGTTTTTTTCATTATCTTTTTCCGAGTTCACAGTACCCACAGCTAATGGGAGGTTCAATTTGGAATTTCCTACCTGGCAACTTTTTGAAGTCAAAAGCACAGACAGATTATAGGTAAGGAGATTCGTACTGTAGAAAAGGATGTGAAAATAGAATTTTTGAAATATAAGCTGGTCATATGTTCAATGTACATGACTGTGAAAAAACTTTTGATATGACATATGGTGGGCATTGGTGATAGAGCAGAAACCTGGAGACAGGAGAAATTAATCTCTCTCCTTTGTTGTGTCTTTCATGAAGAAGCTTTTGGCCCTGAAGAAGCTTTTAGCCCTGCATTGCTTCTTGGCTTCAGAACCCCTCTATGGCTGCAAAGAAAACTGAAAACTTGACGTTTTAACACTAGAATCCAATTGCCTCTTGTTTGGCCCTTGACTCCTGATTTTATATACATGTGTACATATCTACAAACATGCACATTGCCAGCTAGAACATTATACGTTGCCTACATAAGGAATTCTATTAGGACACTGAAGTGCATGAAGCTTAATATACTAAATAGCTCAGTGTACCAAGAAGATGTAAAGCATTTGAGGGCAATTTGTAGCAAACGGCCACATGCCAAAAAAACTGCTGTGCAACAATTGACTAATGTTTTTGCTGATATCCCGTTTCTCTGCCAGCATCCTGCAGCAAATCCTGCAGTAAACTGGCAGCTCCACCCAAGCGAATGAGGCTGAGATAACTGATATCTGCTGGGAATCTGCCTCTTCTCACCTATGTATTTCTTTGGGCAACCACTCACAACTAAAATCTACTCTCAGAGAATTGAGGTAGCACTGTTCCACATGTAAATATAGCCACTCAAGTTTGTCCCCCTGTCCCCCCAGATTACAGGGATACTTAAAAACAGGCTGTCACTGAGCTTTTTTTCAAGCCAAAGAAATAATGCTTATTTATAGCAGCTAGGCACCTAGACCTTCCGTAAAAATGACAGCCCTTCTAGTTTGAGAGCCAATGGCCTGCACTGGGGTGTGCGTGTGTGTGTAAATTTAAAAAAAAAAAGTAAGAAAATAATCAAACAGTGCATTCTTCACTAAGGACTGAAGGACTATTGGTTCTTGGAGTGACTCCTTGAGGTGCCAATATGCACAAGATCTTAAGACACCGAGTGAGAGGCAGGCCTGAACAGAGGAAGTTAGCTGGTGGCAATTTCTGCATCTACACTCACACAGCAGCCTCACAGCAAAGCTGAATATAAGACACAGTGCTCTGATGAAAAGTCCAGCATGCCACTCGTCTACCAGCAAGCACTCTTCTGGAAAAACATTCTCCTCTGGTCAACGCTCGAGGCAGCCTGTACCAAAATTTCAGTGCTCATATAGGAAGACACTCACATCATGAGGTTCATGTGCTGGATGAAACAGAGAAGTTTCTATATTTCAGCCACTGAACATGCTGTATTTTAAGAACATGTAAAATATAAGAAATATTTTGAGGGAGATGAATGGAAGGAATGGGCAACTGGTCCTAGCAGCACTGATGAAATTCAGAATGTGCAAGAGCAGCTAAAAATGCTTCAGAATTAATGACAATAAAGAGAAAACAGTGATTAAGATAAGTTTCCATCCCACTTCATCAAGCACAGGTACCATATTCCCTGACTCATCTTGTTTAACTGAGGTAACTTCTACATAGAAATCATAAATCCTATTACTTTTCTAGCACGCAGAATATACTGCACGTACATGGTCTATATAATACCTGGAAGGAGAACTCAGGAGAAACAGAAGTCTAAACCATAAAATGTAAGCATGGCTTATACATAGATGTAAAAATATCCACCATATTTTTCAGATTTAGAAAGTTCTGTAGATCGGATTCAGAAAGGTCAGTCCTAGCTTTGAGAAACTTCTTTATAAACACTTAATAAAAACAAAAAATTAATGATAACATGAAACAATATTACAGATATTGCATTAGTTACAAATGTATTTCTCAATAGAACTGGAGAACCCAGACCATCTGCTCCAAGTGCCAGGGACAACCACTTTTCTCCAGCAAATGTAAATAAAGATGTGCCATACAGACCCACTGCAGGTCAGTAGATTTGCTTTTAAAAAATGAAACTTGTTTGGTTTCCAAGAACCTGGCTGATGCAGATTTATGAGTGAAATGAGTAAGATGACAATATTTACTAATGAGTCCTAACCACTGATTTGATTGTTTGGTCTTCTTGCTATTTATTAACATCATTTCCTCTGAAGGGAGAGAAAATAAATATTTATTTCTTATCTAAGCATTTTACATGGGCTTGCGCCAAGTTTAACAGTTGCCAGTTGTAAAATAGCAGAATATTTACAGCAGGCTCTAACAGCAGCTACAGCTTATGGAGACTGCCCCTGGCAAGCTGTTGAAGTTTCTCCTTGAATGGGTCTTAGCTAAACTGTAATGCATAAAATCATACCTTCAGTGCACAGCAATCTGGGTCTGGTCTTCTCTTTTATTTTAGGTTTTGTTTTATTTAAATGCAGCATTTCAAGCCCCGCTACTGAATTTTTACAAAGATCTGAGAGAAACAAAACATCAATATGAAAGATTAAGAAAATACACTCTATCTGTTTCTATGGTTATTTTAAATCAGTTTTATGCAGGCTTTGACAGGGGTCTATTAAATCAAAAGCCAAAGACTGAAGTGGCAGTTCCAGTAGAATTGAATGAAAGCTAAAATAACTGCGGTCAAAGAAAGGGTCAAAGCCTAAGAGCAACTTTCTTTTATTTGTAACAATGATTTTTAAGCTGCTGAATATTCTGAGTAAAGAAAGATGAAAATGAAAGGCACCAGACTGAGGCCCAATCCACAGAATCTTTCCCTGGTCTCACTGCCTCTGGACTTGGCCCAGTATCACACGTCTATAACCTCTCCAGAGATTTTTTTTTCCCTAAAAGCTGTGTGCCCTACACACCACCACAAGTGATTTCAGTGAGAGGTTGACATTCACCTCCAGGGAGGCTCCATCCCCCTCCATTTCAAATTCCATGCTTTGGTACATTAAAAGACCACAAGTAAAAACACAAGAATAGCCACACCAGGTCAGACATGGTCCATTAAGCCAAGAAGCCTGTTTGCTGTAAAAGATGATTCAGGAAAGAATATAAAACCAGGAAAATGTATTCTCATGGGTTCCAGCCTTAAACAATAGCAGCTTTTTGAGATAAAATTCAGATGCACACAATGGTGTTAAAAAACCTATTGATCCACCATGCCTTTATGAAAGATACTTTCTCTGTTTTTCTAAGACTGTTGTCTGATAACTCAGTGGAAAATCCTGAAGGCTTTTCTTGAGAAACACCAATATTTTTCATATATATATATTTCTACTTAATTTTTTTGCCTTCTTCAAGCCTTTACTGATCTTAAAGGCCTCATATCATCTCACACTGTGAGAATTTAAACAAGAACATGCAAGACTCAGTGATAACTCTGGGGTGTGAATGTGTCTTCATTTCTCCATTTCATGTGAGTCCTATATCACACTCATTTAATGATACCTAAAGCCATATTAAACAATACTACAATATAGCAAAACCTGCAGCATTGCAAGAGCACAGGTTTTCTGAGCAAAAAGGTCAAAATCAAGCAAAGAAATCCCATCACTTGCAAAGAAGCAACTCTGTCAGTGACATTAGAACTGACAGTCGTACAATAGACACTGTCAGCATCTACAAGTAGCTGATGATCTCCTGGTAAACCTCATAGCAATTCTTTGTCAAGATTGGTGAGGAAAGCGAAATAGGTGTAGAGTCCATTGTGTTTACAAAAACATTGTTTGGTTTGTTTATAACATCTGGTTTATTTTTGCAATTCCATAAAATATGTGATAGGAAACAAAATGGATTTCATGTTGCAGCTGTCACCATGAATTAAAGACTTTCTTCAATGTAAATGTTTCACAGCAAATCACTTAACTGGTCAAATGGATGTGTTGAATACCTTGCCTCCTCTTCCAAGCTTCAGCCACTTTCCTCTCACTTAGAGACTAAGGAACCTGGTTATCTGACCAATACCTTTAATTCCTGGTTTAGATCCAAACTACAATGGCTCTGCAGTATTCGGATTCTAGCGGCCAAAATTATACATTAATCAAACTACCAAACTACTCAAAAGAGAGAGTCCAGATCAGAGTTATTCTGGGTTTGATTGTACTTTTCAGTTTTCTGACTCCTTTTTTTAAAAAAAAAATATATTTTTGCATCTCTTAATCTGAGGAGAGCTTCTAGTTATCGTCCATTTTCTCATACTGCAATGGGGAAAAGGTGAGAGGAAAAAGGGTACAGAAGCAAAGGAGAAAATGCTAAACTATTTGGTACTGGAGAAAATCTAGGAAAGTAAGAGGCTGGTGAGATTAGCAAGGGTTTGATAAAAGCTATTTAGTAGCAAAGCTGCTTACAAGAAAAGGCCATATTGCTATTCTAAAAGACAACAACCACCACCAAACCCAATAAAAATGACCCTCAAAAAAAAAAACACACAAGAATTGTTAGATGAAAATATATTTACTTTGCCAGTTAAGGGACCAAATTATTTGGCAATGTTGTCCACTAGGTGCCTCTTTAGAAACGTGTTAGCAAAATCTCCATAAAAGGCACCTTCACAAGACCTAAAGAAGTCATCTGAGTAACAGAAAACTTCACCATAAAGTACACCACAACACTGGAAAGAACTATCTGACCCAGATCCCCTGGGTAACGATACAGAGGAGCTTCAACAACATGTTCAGCTGCATTTTATAAAACCTCCTCCGGAGTCACTCAATACCTTTCACCTGAGAGTTAAATTACAGAAAAACTGCATTGTCTGTTCGGGGCAGCCCTGAAGTCAACCTAAAGGCCAGACTCACACGTTACCTTTGGTGTAGCTAGAGCACGTCCTCTGAGGGAAAGGAGTGTCTGCAGCCCAGAGAACAGAGTGTGCGAGCTGCCAGGCAGCAACGCTGATGAAAAATGAGCAGCATTCAGTGGACTATAGGTTTACAGTCACTTCCAAATGCTGCTTATTCTCTGCAAGACAGGTACAACCTCAAACCAGAGAAGGTCTCACTGTGTGGCTTCTTCAGGTGCACGTTTGTGCCAGTGTATGTCAGAAAGAAAAGTGTCTTAGAGGAACCATAAGGCAGATCGTTAGTTGATGCTTTAGCACACTGTCTTTCAGGCCTGAATAGCCAAGATGTTTTCAAAACAGCCTCTTAGCAACAGCTAAGCTCTTTCATGATCCCATAGAACAAAGCGAGTGCATAAAATAAAACAACTAGAAAATACAAAAGCAAGAAAGGAAAAATACCATCTCAAACTAAAAGGTGTTATTCAGAGATTACACTAGAGCATACATAATAAAGAATAACTGCAACAAAAAAGGAACCTAGTTAACTAATTTCTGAGTTTTTAAATAGTCATCAAAATGGTGGAGTTATGTAACACAAATGAGTTCCAGTCAGCGACAGAGAGAAAAGTATTGCACATATATGGTTAGGTGAACTTTATCTGGGACAAGAACAGGTTTTTCTATTTCTTACATAGAGAATTTGTTTCTTAATTTTCCAGACATTCTTCTTGTCCAAGCCCAGGACTCAGCTGCTTAATCCAGCTGTAGTGTTTCTATAATATCTTACTATCAGTACTTATGATGTTACAAAATATCTTCCCCTTCCTTTAAAAAAAAAGAGAAGTGAGAAAATAAGGCTGTGAGCATGTAAGAAAATGTCTTTCAAAATTTTTCACTTAAAAGAGTAACTAAAAGATAATAGCAGCTGCACACGGGTATCACCTTGCTTCCACCTCCCCTCATGTCCTCCGAGATGACCCAGAGGAGATCAACAGCAGCCAGAGAAGTGTTTGCAGATGGAAGGGTCTACACAAAAATGGTTAGTATAACAGACCTCTCAAATTATTCCAATATACATCTATGCATAAACGTAGTCACACAGTCACTGCTACTTGCTGTGGGGCACAACAGCACATGGTGGAGACAGATGGTACTTTCCAGATCTCTTAGTTATGACAAGTGAAGCCTAAATAATGGTATGGGGATACTCTAGCGAGCTCTGTTCAACAATATACAGGCTATGATAAGACCTATTGCTCCTGAAGCAACTTTGCCATTTTCGTTATTATACTTAACTAGGATTTTTTCCTTGACTGAAAAACTATTTTTAATGTTTACTTTGAATATATCTGCACTTTCCCTTTAAAGGGTTATTTGGGAATGCACATAACCATTACCGCTAACACGTGCTATTAAAGCTGGCAAAGAGTCTTAGGCTAGCATGCAATCAGAGCCTGCGCAGCAATCTGCTCTAAGATAAGACAGGCCTGTAGCATTCCCTATCTGAAGGCAACAAAACTAGGACACTGCATGCTAGACACAGGATTTTTCTAGTTATCCTCCTCCCAGGACAGAAGCGTGATGCACAAACTCTCAGCTGGGCTTAAGGCATTCATATTGCAACTTAGTCCTTTAAGCCTGACTGCTGTTGTGTCTAATTAGTCAAATGGGAGATTAGAGACCAGAGGGAAAGAGACCAGCCTGGAAGACAGGAGAAGTAAAATTGCTGTTTCAACCTCTCCACAATCAACTTTGCTTCTGCCTGAAAAGGTTAAATATTTTCGGTAGTAATCTCCAAGGGAATATCTGAAAGTCAAGTCACAACTTAGAGTCATTTGCTCCATGTGTCTACGAATAAATTGTACCCAGCCCCCAGAGTAGTTTTTGTGCAAATATTTCAATATAACCTATTTATCAGATGCTCTCACTTTCCATTTGCATGTTTCCCAGGAACAGACTTCCTTATGTTTGTTTTAAATTCCAAACAAACTAGAACATTGTTTTCAGATTTCTGTCTTAGAAATCACAGACCTTAGAAGGGACCTCCGCAGACCATCTCATCCAACCCCCCTGCTTGAGCAGGCACACCCAGAGCAGGGGGCACAGGAACGCGTCCAGGCGGGTTTTGAATGTCTCCAGGGAAGGAGACTCTGCAGCCTCCCTGGGCAGCCTGTGCCCCTGCTCTGTCACCCTCACAGGAAAGAAGTTTTTTCTCAAATTGACTTAGACAAATGAGGAGCACAAGACACTTCCAATATTTGGTTGTTATGAGCTGAGAAGATGACTTCCTGGAAATATTCTATAAAATTTTAGTAAGCATCCCATCATTAACTAGAATATTTGTAGAATGTAAACAGAGAAAAGTGAGTGACAAGAAAAGTGAATTCATCAGGAGATTGAGCTGCAAATTCAGAATTCCTTCAGTGAGCTTTGGCACGAACATTGCATCCTGAAGCCAACAGGGACTCCTGACATACTGCTTTAACATTGCTTATCTTCATCCTGTGCAAGGAAGTGCAAGGAAGTGGTTCATGTAGATAGCAACCATGTTGCTTGCAGTAATTCTGCACCACCTGACCACCCCCCTTAAATAGAAAATTGACAGCAAAGAAAGAAAGAATAAAAGTTCAGTGTTCAATACAGCAAAAGGTTGAATGAGATATTAAAAAAAATTAATTTTTGTATGTTCATCAAGTGTACCAGTTATTTAAGCTATACATTAGTGAACTTGGCATGTCTAAACAAAGTATTTCAAAGAACCTAAATAATTTTATCATATTCACAGTACAGACTGTCTAGGAAATTCCAGACTAGCTTAATAGCAAGTGATCAGGGAATATAACAGTAGGTAAGATTTAGATTTAAAAAAAAAATAATCTACGGTCATATACATAGCGAGTAATTTCTCAGCTTATTCATATACACTTTTGTTTCTAAATAATGTAGCTAGTGGAAATGGCACTGTTATGAACCTGGCCATCAGGGCACTGCTGCACAGTGATGCAGTGCCTGATACGTAGAGGTAGAAGAATATTAAGCTATTTCAGTAACAGAGCAAGAAGTAATATGAAATGCACCTCAGCCACTGCAGGGGCTGAAGGCTTCTCTACAACTGGATCATTAAGTCCTAGTCTCTACCACACAAGAGAGATTGAAAAAGTGAAGGGTTTCATGCACAGATGAAAGAAATACCAGTCAAGGAAGAAGAAGGGAGGAAAGGAAGATGAAGAGAATATGAAGCACTCCAGGGAAGTAAAGACAGAGTATGCAGTGCACTACATACAGGCGTATGTGGAGCAGAAGGGAGGAAGACGTCCTTCTGTTCACCTTTTCTTGTTAAGAAAAACAACCCTAGAAAAATAAATGCTGAGGAGCACACGGTTGGCATGGACCTCAGTGCTGAAGGGTGGCAACGAGACCAAGAGATCATGGTTTTACAGGAAGAGCTAAGGTCATGGATCACAAGGCAGATCACGAACAGCTTTGCTTTTTATCTTGGGTAAAAGGTGAAATGATATCATTGCAAAACATTAACTCTCCACTGTGAATCAGCATATACATACCCATAATTAATCTAAACACTAGGAATTTCTGATAGTTTCTAAAATAAATATTTGTGTGCTGCTAGAGACCAGCAGCACGGTCCAGGGACCTGGCCAGTCCTTATGATATACTTATGTTACTTATACATAAAGTCCAGAAATAGGTAAAAGAGTAAAAACTAATTCTTCCTCAAAATTTCAGCTTTAATGATATAGTAGCACTATTTTGAAATTATACACATCAAGTCCCAACTTTCTGAAAATGACCTTTCAGAGACCTTGCTACTTATTACATAATCTTAGAAATGTTTTGATATGGCAGCCCTATAAATCTACATTAATAACCAAAACTTATGTTTTAACACAGACAAAAAAGAAAAGCTCTTTGCTTTCTATGAATCATTCTCTGATTGCATTTCAGTGAGTTTTCAATCAACCATTTGATCACATTCATTTTTAAATCATACACATACTGAAAATTTGTGGCCATTTTCTGTCAGTTGTACAACAGTAGCATTTTTATTCCTCTATGAGTTAAACAATATATCTATGTGTTTCCTCCCACTGCTTCAGAACTCCAGTCCTGATGGTGTAAGGGAGGAAGATTGGTACAGGTTGTGTTCTTGTTTCTCCAATTTCATGTTAGATCTGACAGGAGGTATAATTATGCACTTGCCACCCTTTTTAGACACTTATTCCTTTTATCCCAAGGCCCAGATAACCTTGCGTGAGATTATACTTCTCCTACAGCTTTGATGTCCTTTTACAAAAGGTAGAAAGCTATGCTGTACAAGACTGTGAAAAATTCCTGGAAAAAAACCTCTAAAATATTGTATCTTCCTTGCCTAGTTTTACCTTCATATCTCCTGTTCTTTCTGTACTTTGCCATAGGGTTCCTCATAAAATATCTAGACGAAAAGTAAACATTTTCAAATTAAATTCTCACACTGAAAATTCCTTTTTCCTCAGATAACGCCAGGGCACTAATAGAATCTTTTTTAATATTCCTGCTTTTCTTTCCTTACATCCATTAAATCTCTAGATCAAGGGTTCTTAGACTCAGCTTGCGCAGTCTTATCGTGCTGTTTTCTTAATTTAAATGCTTGTCTTCACTCCACAGAGTCTTATATTTCATCTGTTCATTGCAAGTCTCCTTAATTCACTGAGTTGATTAAACATTTAAAATATATATATATTAAATATTCATAAGAATCAGTCGTGTCCCCCCCACCCTGATTCTAGCCCTGGAGAAATATAAACAGTCAGTATGGTTGATTAGTGCAATCATAAAGGCATCTTCCTCTCTCCCTTTCCCTACATCAGAATAATTTTCTTTATCTTTTCACTGGATCACATCAAAATATTTGTTCACTTCTACACTGTTCTCATTTGTTGCAATTGTATTTTCCTCATGCACCAGAAGCATACCTGAGTCACTGTTCTTAAGTGAGACATCCATACTGCTGTATATTTAAATACCAGCCATAGTAACACACTTTCTTGCCCCTTTTGAAAAACCGTTTAGCCTGTGTTGTAGATCAGGTAACTAATAGAATGGCAGTGTAATAAAATAGCTATTTTAAACTGATATGCCTCTTTCCTGAACACCAGCTAATATAAGTTATTCAGAATGGATGGAGATTCACAGAAAGAAACAAGTATTGACCAAGTCTAAGGAATGTCTCAGCATACACCACTGACAGAAAGGGTAAGCATTAAAGCATAGGACTAAACTGGGACAGCTTAGTGGACACCCACTTTCTCCTGCCACCAGGTGCAGCAGCGGTAGCCTCCAAGACAGGGGGGAGCTCAGAGCAGTCATTTCCTAAACTGCCACAGATATGCATTACTGCTGAAAGCTGATACTTGCCATCAGTTAAAATCTGCTGCCCTGAAAGGCATCCTAAGCCACCCAAATACTGTGTGTACATACTTTGGCTTCAGGTAGACTTTAAATTGATTAAAAGAAAAAAACTAACCAAACAAACCCCACCATTGCCTTATGTTCACATAATACGAAGAAGAGATGGGAGAACTGAGGAAAGATAGCACCAAAGCTTGTTCAGAACTAGTAACCCACACAGTTTATCATCTAGTTTCAGCACTGTTTTACTCAAGAAAATTTCAGCAAAATCAGTGGACCTAATTTAACTCAGCCACATTGCTGAAAGGTGCAACCTGCGGAGCTTTTCAGAAAATGGATCTGGATGGGCTGACCTGTTCTCTGACATAACTGAGTGCACCATCAGATCATAAGCATGAAACACAGCTCCAGCAGAAGTCAAAGGCAGTTTTGTCTTCAATGAAAGAACACTTCCTCCTCAAGCCTTCAGCAGTGTTTTGTAAACTATGAGATATAGGGCCAACTGCTCAGTTGCTATAGCTCTGGTCATCAAATATGTAATGAAAGAGTGGGCAGTTTTGGGCTATTATGCTTTTTATTTTAGAGGTCTACAGTTCCAGTTTTTGTTTTGGAACAAAACACAAATTAAATCACAAGCCATATAACCTCCCTTTACAGAAGCAGCCTCATTTCTTAGGCAGAGAGCAAAAGCAGTCAGCAGAGAAGAGCAGTATTCCTGGAGATTTGCAAGGCCTTGCAGGAGACACTGTCCATGCTTACAATAATTCCTTTCATCCCAGGACTGACTCCAGCAGTCCAGCCAGGTAACTTTGAATTCAACTTTAGTAATTGAAAACATGGTTCTACCTTCCTCCCATGTATTATACTTACAGAAAGAAAAAGGGACTGTAAAAAAAGTCTGACTTGAGACAGAAAACTTTAGATCATCCTAACAATGTTTCCATCACAGTGTTTTCCTCTAATGAAAAGATTTATTTCCAGAAGAAACACAGTTTAAAAATATATTCTAGCACCTTTCCCCCCTCTGTGTTAAAAAAAGATAATTACATCATTTTAGGAAGCTGGATGTAAAAGAAGTTTCTTTGCATTGAAATTTTTTTTATAGTGGCTTTGAATCCCCAGTTCAAGAGTGTTACTAGCTGTAAAGGGCAACGTGACGCCTCAAATATCCACTTTCCAGGATTTGTAGCAACATGTTAGCTCACCCTGCTGCTACAATTTTTCTGAGATATACACTAGTCAGGACCACTGCATATTACAGAACTTTACATTGTTGGTAATATTATTCAGAGTCTCCAATGAGCTTCAAGCCACTACTACTGAATACTGATGTAATATAAGTACTGTATTAAAGCAGCGAGCAGCTTTTGATTATTTCCAAACTTTGAGGTATAGTATTGCAACGATAGCTGCACCACAAACACATAATTAATATTTCTCTTCTGCTGTCACCTTCTCTCCCTACTCCTCATCTCCCTCCTGCTGCTGTAATTCCTCCCCAGCTGCTATCCCACCCAGCTCCCTCTGATTTGGAGCCACCACCTGACAGAGGCAAGCTTTAAAAGCTGAGTTTGTCTTTATTTCCATCAAGAGCAATCACAGCTGCAAGTTTCAGTACCCACAGAGGCTTTTAACTGTAACTTTTTATTAGAAGTGCTAAATTGGGAGTAATAAAGATTCCCAATTTAATAGTTCAATAAAAAGAGGAAGTAAAAAGCCAGCATGGCTGTGGAGGAGCAGCACTGAGACTGGAGGTGCCAAATATTTGGGTTTTAAATGGCTGGGCTTTCTCCTGTATTTTATGATTATAAAGAAAGGCTCTCCAGTGAAATGCTCTGAGCATAGACAGATTTCTGCTCATGAGCTGAAGAATATCACTGTGTATTTAACTGTACCCATATGAACATTGAAGCTACACTCCTCAGATGCAATGTGGCTATGTACGTGTGCCTTTTTGAGAGCAATTGGGAGCACAGCAACTGGGAGCAAGATGTACTTTATGTCCTAGTTAGGATTTTCTAACTCATTCTGCAGCCAGACCCAAGGCCAGGCTCTTTGAAAAAGCAAAGGGTTTATCTATGAATAGGGCTTTCTGGGCTTTGGAAAACTGCATACGTTTAAAATCTGACCCTTATTTCTTGTAAGAACTTTGGGGTTTTTTTTTCAGGAATAAGGTAAGCTTCCATATTAGTTTTCAAACAGCAAGGGGTAATCATGACAATTCAGTGAAGTTACAACTGGAGGCCTACACCCAAGTAGCCTAAAGTAATCCATATTTTTACATGTAAAAAGGCCAGACTTCCAGATGCAAGTATTGCCAGATCTCCCTGATTCACTGCCTGGCAGCGTGTTATACTTTCATTATTCTGCACTGCCACAAATATTACAGGGGTTTAGTCTTATTTTCAGATGTCAGAGCTCAATCTAATACTCCATCTCATCAGGAACTGGATTAGAATCAGTAAATACAGCATTAAAAAAAAACCAAAATCAGATTAAAAAAAATTAAGAGGACGTCAGGACCATTCCTATGTATACTAATGCATAGTCATTAGTTACTCCAGAAAAAGGATGCTACATGGTTAAATTTATCACCTTTAGCCAGAACACACACTCCTGATCCCCCAAAGCAGAGAGAAGCCCCCCAGCATGCTGAGCCTACAGTGGGTCCCTAGGGAGACTGCACCTCCCTCACAGCTCCAAAAGACTGTAGAAGAGCTTTTGTAAATCACATCACTGCCAAAGCAAAGCCCAGTAAATGCTGAACACAAACTCCCTGTCCCCTGTGCAAATCCAGGCTCGGGTGGAGCTGGATTCATGAAGAGACAAGAGGCACAGCCTCAACTCTTCACACTACTTGATGTTGTTTATTGTACATGTATGTGAGGAGATCCTTGCAAAAAGAGACTCCTTGTGCTGAGGTGCTGTTTCTGACTCCCTTTTCCCCATCATTCTTCCCACACAAAGCCAGCTGCTTCCCACTACCTGATTTCCTCAAGAATAATGAAAACTTACCAAAGCACAGTCCCCCCATTTGGCTTCCCTCATGCATTTCCTCTCCCATTACCTCAACAGCTTCTCCCTTCAAGGAAAAAGCCCAAATCAAGACATGGCAATACTAAGTCATGCAGCACAGATGCATCTCAACACATTCTAGAAAGACTGAGAACTGGAAAGAGTGATTACACTGGAAGAGTTTATAAGCAGACTTGTATGCAGACTTGGATAATCCCAAACTGCTTCTGTATTTGCCTCAAAACAGCTGAATTTTACTTTTTTAAATTTTTTTATTAAGCTCAAAACAAGGAAAAAGTTTCAAATATCAGAAATCTTTACATTTCTGAAATGAACCTTTTTTTTTTTTAATAAAGGCTAGGGATCATCTTTGTAGTCCATAAATCACTAACACTGCATGCCTTAAACAACAATGAACTGTGTCTTGAGATGATCTGGCCTGGTCAGAAATCATGTGTGTGCACAGCTACACATGCTAACTACAGAAAAATTAGCAAAGGCCTAAGACAAACATAATCTAAGTGACAGAATAAATTTTTATTCAAAAGGAACTGACAGCTCTGCAACATTTATCTAAATAAGGACAATTTATTTCTTATTGTTGGGAAGAAAGGAAGGTCAGGCTTTGGCTAGAATGTGGCAGTTGTCCTCTGCAGTATTAGGAAGTGTCTCAGTACATCACCTCTACTTCAAAAAAGATGTTTTAAATGTTACTTTTGTTTTAATTATTTCCATATGCTAAAGTAAGGCTTTCTAGGCTTCAGACAGTTGTTTTTCCCCATACTGTAAACTATAACTGGAGTTTTTTAGCCTTCTGAAGGTCCAGATGAAGCAGTCCTAAAATAATATACAAGGAATTTTACAGGTTTATTTAATGACTCCATTAAAAAGTGCTTATTACCGTGGGAATACACAGAAGTTAACAGGCAGAAATTATTCAGAGCTATCTAGCATGCAGCATAAATGATCACCATATCAAAACAACAATCACTGCTGGACGCCACCAAAAACGTGTAAGAAACTGTCAGGGGAGAAGGAAAATTTGAGGAAGACTAAATCAAGTGAACAAGCCTTGCATCAGTCCCTGAAGGGCACACAGATCTGAGAGGCAGAGTGAATGAAAAGATGCAAACCCTCCACTCAGGCACTGCTGCAGTCTTAGCAAATTCCCCTCCAGGCAACGAGCAACTCAGATGTGGTTACTGCTTCCAGTCATGCTTTCTGTTTTAATTGTCAAAATCCTCCAAGACTCTGTTCCCAGCACTCCTCTCCAAAGACGCATGTATGTATATTTCTGTCACTTGATTCTTCCACACAGGAACACTCCCATCCAACCCTACTCTAAAAGCATTTGGTTTCACCCATTTTAGTATTTGTCACTTGAGAAGTTTCTATTCCCTCCTCTACTAACAACTGCTGGCCACGAACCTATGTTAGCTCCTAACCTTTGTTAATTCCCTCTTAAATGACATCTCATTGGGCAACGAAGGCAGAATATATTTCAAAACATGCCATATGCATTAGCAAAATGTATGAAAACAGAACAGTATCAACTGCTGCAATGAAGAAGGAAGCCCAAATAGTGTATTATTGGAAATTCAGGGCTTACATTAATTAAATAATGCAAATAGAGTCAGTAACACTACTTGTACTTGTTCCACTCAGTTCCTTTCAAATCCAGGTAAATGAACATTACCCTATTTCTTTTGATTTTTATGAAGCCTAATTTCTGAAAATACTAGATTTATTAAAATGATTTTACACAAATTTATAAAGACTATCAGGATATATGATGTGTTTTCAAGAAATTCTGGCATCTCTCTTTTGATGAGTTTTGCTGTTGTTTGCTTGGTTCTGGTAAATCTTTGCATACCCACTTCGGATGAGAGGATGAAGTTTTTTGATAGCATAAAGGATATCAGTTCTGTTTCAGTAGCAGATGAATAAAAATTTTTACCAAGAAATGGATTTTCAATAGAAAAATATTACTTTGTTGAAACAGACACTTTCCTACTAAGTTTTCTTGAAAATGTTATCAGAAAAGGCTTCTGAGGTTCAGCATTAAATTCAAACCCATAGCATAAGAAGCTGTGCTGTGGTCCCTGAATGACCAACTCAGTGTTCATCAACTTCCATTTATACAAAATTAAAAAGGTCCTAAGGAAAAGGAAGTCCACAGTTTCTGGGTGAAGACATTCACCATGATGCTAGACTCGCAGGTTTTGGCCCTTGCCCTTAGTCAGACAGACATTAGCCTCCCAGATTGCAAGTGCTCTGTGCTTAAAACCAGAATGATAGTGCTGTCTTCATTGTTTTGGAGCTTTCCCCCCAATAATATCTAATATTTTCAAGTTTCAAATTCATTTCAAACACAAGTGAAGATTATTTTTAAAATCTAAACTATTTTCTGAAGTCCTTTTTTTATGACTTCTAGAGCTGGTCAGTCGAAATTTTTCCACCACTCTCTTGCCAATAGAGGCATATACACTATATACCCATGTTCTTTTCCTCAAATATCCTTATTTCTCAGTGACGATTTTTGAGCTCTCAGTTTCTCACACAGGCTGGCTGGATTCCCAAAAGGGTGGTGTTTCCTACCATATCGCATTTTACAAAGCTTTCTCCACAGCCTGTAGCAAATGACAACTGCTGGATTTCCACCTGTAAAATTCTGCAATCCTGGCAAGACCATTTAATTGATTTGTGGTCACGGATGAGATGCCAGGTGTCTTTCTAGAGTAGGAAAAATTTCATGGTGCTGCAGAATTGCAAAAGGTGGAAAAAGCCAAGGGCTGGTAATTTTATGTCAATAAATTTCAAGGTCATCTTGACTTCTCGTACCTAAAAGCAACCGTATATAACTGAAGGGCATAAGTGTACCACTGGCAACCTGATCTCAATTAAGCATTCCATGTTAAAATTCTTTAAATGAAAAAGAGGATGAAGATAACTGGTTTTGTTAAAATCATACTTTCAAGGAATTTTTAAGGTCTAGTCACAGGCTACCCAAAAAGCATGATTTTCCACCTCTGATCTCTTCTGTTATTTACAGCTCAGGCATTTTATTTATACATAACTACAACTCTCCCTACTCCTTCCCCCCAAAAGAGTTCCTACTATTTAAAACATGCATTAAAAGGCTGGTGATAGGATGTTAAATCTATTTTTGTCCTTGTAAATACAGCTTTGGTCAGGGGAGTTGAAGCATTTTGGAATCCAACTTTATTTGGCATTCCTATTTTGGAACAAGAATAGTCAAATGCCAGGCATAACATCTAAGCAACGCAGGAGTTCCTTCCCAATGCACACCACTGGTATCATGCTGAGGAGAATTATCTCTGCACATAGCCCTTCAAAAACAGTCAACTACCGTTACTGTTGTCTCACAAAAACTAGCAACTTAGTAAATGAAAAGCAGTACAACATGTTTCTGGAAAAAGATATACCTCTCACTCCTCTCATAATACCTCAGAATGATTTACACCGCAGGCAAGTTTCAGACCAAGAACTTAGTACTAAAGACTGATAACTTTCATGGAAATTTTATATCATTCCCTGGTACCAAGAGCAAGTAAACTGCTATTTCTTAGAATTCTTTCCTTTCTGGGTCTATTGACACCAACCAAAGAGCTAGCTCCCCAGGTTTCTTGTCTTTAACAGTTACCTAGATGAGGAAAGATGGTGGACCATCTTCACTTTCTCCAGGCTTCTACCTATGGGAGCATATTATCATACAGGGAACTCAAAGACTCTGCTGGCTCGCTCTTCCCCTCAGAGTTTTCCAAACTGGTTTTCCCATCTGCTCCTACATATTTTTCTGAACATTCCCATTTGTACTAAATATTGCCAAACACAAGGCTGTATTTTAAATAAAACAGCACATGCAAATGCATGCACATATATTTTTAGCAGTCTGCCTCTGTTTTCCTGTAAATAACAAAGCAAACCAAAATTTAGGAAGAAAATCCACACGATGTTAATTTATTAAATAGAAACATGGAATATGAGAAAAAGCTGTGAGTGCTTGAGGAATGATCTTGAGAAATTGAAGAAAAGTTCTGAAATAAACAGGTGCAACTCACTGAGGGTAAATGCAAGGCATTACAGTTAGGCATAATCAGCTACAAAAGAAAAAAAAAAAAAAAAAAAAAAAAAAGAAAGAGAGGGAACAAAGTGCAATAAGCACAAATTTTCCAGATAAGGATACCAGAGTCATGCTAGATCCCAAACTGAAATCAGCATTATATCATATCATTACTCAAAAGCAAGCATCATATTAGGAAACATAATGTGTCATAGGTAAGATATATGAGGCAATTCCTCTATCCAGCCTGATAGTGTCTCAGTTGGAATACAGCATCTGAGCACTGCATTTGAAGAAAGATTCAAATCAAGTGCAGAATGTCCACAAGAGAACGATAAGAACTACCAGGGACCCAGCAAGACGTCACATAATCATAGGTCTATTGAAACATCTAAGAAAAAGACTGAAAGGATTAAGATTGTATATTCTCTGAAAGAGCACTCTTCTATGATTCTGATTCTAAATCTCTACGTACAAGATACAAAGGGGAAGAGGAGGAGTTAATGAATTGTTTATCCTCTGAGGGCAGAAGGAATAATGGGTTTAGCATTCAGCAAGAGCAATTCAGGCTAGACACTAAGAAAACTTGTGCAGTGAGGGCAGTGGAGGACTGTGATACATCGCTTTAGCACTGAAGGATTTTGAAGAACATATTATAGGAACGTTTGTCAGGAAAAGCTTGGCAGAGGTTATCTTGCCTTGTAGAAAGGTATAGACTAGATGGTGTCAGGTTTTTTCTAGCCAAATCTTCCCATAATTTACGATGATGTTTTCAAAAGCTGTGTATTTGTGAATTTCAACATTTACTCCCATCCATGTTAGTCAGATTCATTGGTATTTCCTTCTTCACTTAAATCTCCTCTCAAAGTCCTGTGCCACCCATCTTTATAAGCTGAACAGAAAGCTGTCTGGACACTGTAAATATTTGTCCTTCTCCTAGGCTGAGCCCAGCACCATCACAGGAATCCCAGCCTCTGTAGCACAAGGAGTAAGAAGTTGTGACTGGAAAACTAATCAGACAGAATCCTTTCCCTGAGACTGGATGCTATACTTATTTCCTTGGAGTGTTACCACAGTAATAATTCACAGCTATGTTCAGTGGAGCTGTGTAACGCTTCTTGGCTGCTTTCAGGGTTTCATTACAAAACTGCAACCACAAAAACTTAATGAAATGTTTCAGCAGACCAGAGTGTTTTAGTATTAAGACTCTCTAATTAAATCTGGAGAGGAAAAAAAAGAAAGAAAAAGATTATTTTAGGTAGGAATTAAACAAAATTTGACTTGATGTGTAACCACTTCAACTGTTAGCACCTCTGTGTTTTATCAGCAAAATGTGTTAGAAATAGGCTTGAACTGGAAACTGGAATAAAAATATCCAGTTTGAAAGGAGTTGGGGTTTAAAACTGAACCTGGATTTTCATTTTACAAATAAAGCCTCTCTGTAGTATTTGTCAAGCTATGGGCAAAACATCTAAGAACTTTGCCAATCTCCCTACTTAGAACAGTATTTACTAATAATTAAAATGTTTAAAACTGTAATTTTCAAGTTGTTCTTTCTTGTCTCTCTTGCCTCTATTTCTTCCACATTAGTTCTTTTTCTCCAAATTCCTGGATAGCTTCCACCGAAGTGGAACTCATCTCAGTCCTTACATTTTCATTTGTGTTTTTCCCAGTCAATACAGACATTCCCTAACAAGCCATGCATCCAAAATACCAACTTGGCTGTTCGTTTACTGCGTGAACTGGAGGAACTTCACCTCTCTGTTCACCTTCCCCGTGTAACCAGTGAAAGAACTGGCTCTGAATACAGTATCTCCCGAGATCTCCAGATTTCACTGGAATACAAATAACTCATAACAGTCCAAATCCACCAATCATGCACTCCTGAAGAAAGTTTGAATCATAAATCCTCGCCACTTGCGCTCAGAAAGTTTGTTTTCACTCTATTTCATATATCACATGCTGTCTTCTGAATTCAAGGGCATTTTCCAAGTAGACATGTTTTATGTAGGTCAAGGAGCTCTTAGACAACATGATAAAATTAAACTAATTAAGTGGACAGTGTCATTCAAACACACGACAAGAAAAGAGCATGAGTTTTGTTCTGTTCTTAAAAGGAACATAAGGAAGCATATTTAGAACAAATAAAGGGAGAAACAGTATCCCAACTTCCAAGCCTGGGTTTTGTTCTAATCTAGAGACTCAGCAGGATAACAGTACATGGGTTTTGAAATGAACAGACAGAGGCAAAAAAATTAATCACCTGCTATAAAATGCATTTGATCCACATGTATAACTCTTGTTACCAACAGCTGGAGATAATCAGATATATCAGATGAGACTACATACTGGTGGCATTGTATTGTGACACAATAGGATACAGATTCATGAGGTACTTCACATTAATTAAACAGCACTATGAATTAGATTGGATATATGAGATTTGTGTAAGACTGTAGGATATATGCTTTACAGGCTGCAATGTGAAACGAGGGAAGTTAGTTGTGCTTTGGTCTTTGTAGCCAACTATAAAATTTGCAAAAAATCTATCTGCACTTTTCTATCCACGGAGTTATCTCACAACAGTTCCAAGTGACCTCCTGGACTTTACCCAAATTCAGTTTTAAGTATAAAAAACCTCTTGGCCAAGCTGTAAAATAAGGATATGGCTTCCCCACATCAAACCTGGCAAGGATTCACTCAGTAATTCTGTAAAACATCTTGAAAGTCCTGGAAAAACTGTGCTTTAGGAAGGCAGCAAGTTACTTCCCTAGTGGGAGATACTACAAGCATACTTCGGGGTGGAGGCTAGGGTTGGTGTTTTGGAAGCAAACATAAAATTCTATGAATTTTTTACATGGGATATTTGATGGTCTTAAAACAAATTTCAGTGAGGCTTATTTAAATTGAATTTCATTATTTGCATTAAAGAAGTCCAAAGCTGTACTAGTCCTCAGAATCACAACAGTATTTCAAAATAGTTATATCTGTAAGTGTTCCAGTAATTGGTGGTGTGTGTGACTATTTCTGGTGCTTTTTTTTAGTAAAAAAAATAGTTAATTTTTTTTTTAAAGAAAAGCATGATTACATAATTATCAGATTCCAGTAGGAAAAAGTGTTCAGTGCAAGGAAAGGGAAACTGAAATCATCTTGAAAAGGACTTCCAGCTGACAGAACTAGCATATGTTCTAGGAAATTGGATTAACTGATTCTCTTTTAGATAAAGACATCAAATCTACCTCTTGGCATTTCTACTGCAGTCATCTAATTCTACTGTCATATAAAATAACTAATCAGATTAAAAAGCATTAGGCACAAATTCTAATGATACAGCGCACACCAAGTACTTCAGTTATTTTATATATTCATAATAAATTAAAGCAGTTTAAACAAGAGCTTTATACAAGACCCTAGCTCTATATTAGCCATCATTAAATATCAGAATATCATATATTAATTATTCCCTTAGAAAAAAGAAACCAATCGGGAACTGAGACAACACAGATCCTGATAATAAATGATGTATATTCCTCATTCTGTCATCATATTTCTCATTCTGTTATCATTTCACTTTGAAATACACTGCTTTATCCCTTACATTATGGGTAGACTTAATTGGTGCAACTGAACTGTATCAGAATTCTAACTCCTAACTACTTTAAGAAGTAACACTTTACTGATCGGAAAAAGAGGAGAAAAAAAATTGAAACCTTCCCCATTCCCTGACCAAACCCTAGCTTGCACCCCACACCAAAGCACAGAAGCCGGTACTGGGGTCTGTGTAAGGCAAGCTGGCCATTCTGCAACTTCACGTGCCTGGTGAGAATACCCCAACTGCATTCCAAACTACACATGCACACAGCCTTACCTGCTCTGTAGGAAAGGTGCTGAAAGCAGGCCTTAGCAATCAAGAAATCAGAAGATTCCTTAAAAGTCTGCAATAGTCATTCTTTCTCCGTTCTCCAAAATAGGCTTTAAGCCCACACTTAATCAAAGGCATCTCTAGTTTATTCCTCTCACACAAACAGAACTCCTACTATATGACTTCTGACCAATAACACCTCAAACACCTGAATTAAATACCAGTTACCATATCTAAATACAATTCAAAGTAGTACTAATAGCAGCAAAGATATATTAGGTAGTTATAATAATGAGAAATTTTAGCTTTTCCCCCCTATATTTTGTAAGTAGAGAAAGAAGCTAAACTCACAGTCAATGCTGACAAAAAGTAAAAATATAGCAGATTTTCTGTTCTTCACAAAATGCATCAAGAATCTCAATACTCAGTCTATCAGGTTTTCTTAAAGCATTCTCTCTACTTTAATGATGACACAGATAAATCTCAGGTGCTAGTCTTTGCAGGCAGTGTGTTCGTGCAGGGTATAAGGAGCAGACTAAATTAAACCTTTTACCTCTAAGCAAACTCAGAACTTAGTCTGATGCCTTAGCCCAAAACAGCAAACCCAATAAACAGGAAAAAACACCGCAGCTAGTTTACTAAGACACCAGAAAAGCATTTTTAAATTCACAAAAAGGGGAAGAAAGAACAGTTACTACATCTACCTATTAAGAACTTGTTATATAATCTGCATGAAAACCTCTATTAAAGCCCACATGGTCAAGAGCTCTTCTGTTCATTGCATTTTTCTGTCAAAGCAATAATTCTTTGAAGAAAAGGATCTGAGACATTTCTTGACTCAATTTCTTAAGTGACCCATATTCAACAGTACAGTCAGTTGGAAATTCTTCATCAAAAAGTATTAATATAAATTTTTTCCCTAGCTGGAGTTAGGAAAAAAATAAAACCATTAATATAAAAATACCCTATTTTTGGTTTGTGAAAATTAGAAACAATTTAAGAGTTTGTTCCAATCAAGCACAGATTAGTTTTCTTAACTGTCAATTTTCTTACTGGAAACCCCATCCTATCCAGCTCCAAATTAAGATGCTCCTGCAGCTCCCCATGCCATAATTGCTGAGTTCCTCAGTCTAATTTACTTACTCTCAGAATACTAATACAGAGTAAGGAAGTGCTGTAATGTTCATAACACAATTAGTCACCGCAGGTGGGTTTCAGTGCCCTAAATACAGGCATGTAATGCCATGGAGATGCTCTAGTCTAACTCATCTGTCCTCCAGCTACCAACCCCAAAAGGTGTGGGTGGATTGCCCATACCTCCCACATTGTAAATGTCTTTAACAGCCTTTGATTTCCCTGAACAGCCTCACCTGGGACCCCCATCCATGTGTCCTCCAGCTGTGAGCCCAGGAGTCTCATGTAACCTGGGCATTCAGGTTTAGCTGAAGCCATGTTGTAGGTGCTTTTTTTCCTCGTGGTTGAATTTGACCTTAGACCTGAGCTGTTGCCTCACTTTTGCTTGATGCCACTAATGGGAACCACTGCCGCTGCTGTGCTGTCCTTGCCTGACTCTAGTGCTGTGGGACTGTGCCCTACAGGAGAGCTTGTAGCCTGTCCAGTGCTGTGGCTATCCTTGGCTCCCTGCTTGTCTTCCCTTAGGAAACAACTCTGTTCGTACTGTTCTTTTATATTATTAGAACCACACAGATGCCCGAGATACTCCTGCATACCTCAGTCTTACCTTATAATCTTTTCTTTTTGGTCCTTTCTTTTTTTGTTTAGGAAAAAATAAACACTTGTACCCTACTCATGTAACCTTACAGGCACTCAATCCAATTGTACACTCTCAGCAACTCTGCCCAGTTGCTGTCTAACTAGGGAGATACCTCAGCTTTCTGACTGACTCCATTTTCATCACTGAAGCTCCATGGCCCTCAGGAAGGCTCAGAAGCCAGGATTTAACAGCTGAGTTGCTAAATAACTAACCACAATAGTGCCGCCTCCCTACCAGCACTGCCTATGGAATTTCTTGACTGTATTCCCACTTAATAGCATTTTGGACACCCAGCTTACCAGGTACTACAACAGAGGCGATGTGCTTACCTCAGGGCTATGGGCAACAGAGTACTGAAAATCCTAACTGGTTTTGCAGTCCCTAAATTACCATTCATTCACGGTTACACTGAAGGTGACAGTGTAAAAAAAAAAATTATGTCCCTTGAGTGGCATGTTGTACTGATCACTGAACCATACTTCTGTTTAGCTTCCTTGGCAGAAAATAAGCTTTGTCTTTCATTAAGTGTCCCTAAGTCTGAAAAGAAGAAAGAATGAGGAAAAAATAAAAGGCTAAAATCAGGATAAGGGAATCATAATTATGCTTTAGTGGATGACAGGATTTTTAGCATGGAGATTCTACTGGCTGGTTTTTCTGTGTTATACTTCAGCTTACACTGCAGAAGCGCGAGGCCCTGGGGACTGGATAATGGGGTCTTTTAGCACTGGGTCACTGCTGTGAATCCAGCTCAGGTCAATAATAATGGCACTTTAGTTGCCCCTGTTAATTTTGCTGATCGCCTCAGTCCAGGTCTGTAGAGGATCAATAGCTACATGTGGTGATTAGCTATTGCCCATCATCACAACTTCCATTATTCAAATAAGTTAATCAAATATATTAAATACCAAACAAAAGGTGCAACAAACCTTATTCTAACAGGCTGCTTCTAAGACTAGACATAAGCCTATGAGTGGGGTTCCTATAAGAAGGAAGAATATGTATTTGCCCTTTCTCCTGTGTACCTACAGCAGATAAGGAGTCATGATTCCATTACTTCAGTATGGATATACTTTTGCTTAAATTAAAGTTTTGTCTCATGTAACCAAATATGAGTGTCTTTTCCAAACATTTAGTTATCTTTGAATAGGGAAGGATTTTTCTGTCAGCCTCAGTTTAAGTTTATTAAAGACTGTACTTAAGATCTCTCAAGATTTCTTTGGTCTCAGTTAAGCTGTAAGATAAGAAATGCACAGCCAGACAATACTAACTATGCTATTTAACAACACAAACCAGAAAAATAAATGGACTAGCATAAGCTCTGTGCCTTTAAGAGCCAGGTTCAGGCCATCTAGCACTACAAATGCTAAAATTCTTTCATCATAATCATAGTTCTTGCACAACATCATGACAGCGCAAGCTAAGTTGTATGAGCGTTTTAGCTATTTTTTTCTGAATTGTTGGCTCTCTTTTGAATATAGCCTTCACCCTGAATACCTTTCATCTGTAATACTTGCTTAGGATATATAGGAAGACTTTTGCCATGTTTAGTCTAACTAACAAGATATACTCAACTACAATACCAGCTTCTTTCGCCTGGGAAACCATTTTGATTTCTGCAAGTACAGCTGAGTAATGGCACTGCTCTTATGCCATGTACAAACATGGGAAAAAACTGAAGTGCAAGGGGGCAGGAAGTTAAGGTTGAATATTTTACACTATAATAAGCCTCAGTGCATGCTCCAGAGTGAGAAGGATGCATTATGACTTCACTTTATCTCCCCAACCACCAAGACTGAATACTAGGAAGGCAGCATTAGCAGTTCCAAGGGGAAAACGAGCTTTGCACTTCTGCTAGAGTGATCCCATCTGGCCTAATTAAATGATCTGCATTGACACACTTCTGGGGAAAGTCTTATTGTGTTCTCCCAGCTGGAGGATGAAAACGCAATTGAGGCCTGCTTGAGGGAAATAATATGGAAGTGTCTCCCAGGGAGCTGGGATGTGCCTAATGTTTTTAAAAATGTAGGAGCAGCAGGTGAAGACAAAATCTAAGGAAGCATCATCCCCAGTTTTATGTAAAGCCAGTGACCCACTTTATGCTTAAGAAAAAGGTATCACCTGCAGGTCTAGGTCCTCCTCAGTGCACAAGGCCAGTGAAGAACAAGAAAGGAAGATTTTCTGCAGGAAAAAATGGTACTGAAACAGAATATGAGCACTGAATGCAAATAAGCTATGGCCAGTAACATAACGAGTTGCTGAAAACAAGAGCAAAATGAGCAAATGATAGACTAATTAAGACAGAATATGAAGAACTGCCAGCACCAAGCACTCAGATACTGTAAGTCAGGTCCCATGAAAATCATAAGCCACTTAAATGTGGAACCTTGTTATCTGCTGTCTTCTTTTACTAAGCACTTGGAATGATTTTGCACTTTTTCTTTAATCCGTAGTAAAAATTGCTTTTCCTCCATGAGCATTATCACTTTTTAAAATATTGTCCTGTGATCCCAGAAGGGGGTGTTCAGGCTGGGATGTTTAGCCTGGCACAGTGGTGCACAGTATTTCTCCTCCCTGCTTCCCCAATGGTGTTGAGTACTAGAAAGTCCACAGATTTTTCTTTACACAGATGGAGGTGCTTTTGTGTTGCTTTTTAATATACCCCAGTATAGTCAGAGGATTGATCTATTTAGATCATGCAGCTTTTCAATTGACATCCCTGCCTGTTTAGTGGTAATAACATTCAAATAAGTTTTTCAGTGAATTCAGGCAAGAAAAAGTGTTCCTTGTCTGTTGTATTAATGTCTTGTTCTCATTGGTTAACTCTGCCAATTGGATTTTTTTATAAAATGTTTTGCAAAATACCAAGAATTCCACAATCTCTTTAGACTGAGATGCACTACATCTTCTTGTAAAATGTAGAAGGCTGACTCTTTCCCACTATATATGCATACACTAAATAAGGTAAAAATGTTCTATTTGAGAGATTTGAACTGGAACAATGATGATTTTCTGGACTCTGCAACAAGGAGAGTGAAAGTAATGAAACATTCTGGTCAATCACATTTAGCTTAAAGGTACCTGCTTTAAAACTAGAAGCATGGAGATCGTACCACTTAATTTAATCCATCAGTATCATGGCATATCCTGTGAATAACGCACAAATAGCATAGCACATTGGAAAAGATCTTTGCATCTATATAGCATTTTCAAGATTTGTATTACTTAGCATTCTTGTACTCATTCTGATGTAACTCTGAGAAACAGATTTATATTAAAACAGATGATCATAGACCTGGCTTAATCTATAATTTATGTGCAAACTGAGGTTTTCTGTGAATTTCAAATGAACAGCGTAATGTTACATCTGGTAGCACTTTTTTCTTGTGCTAGTATCACCCTGAAACATAAGCTTCTTCAAGAGGTCACTGAGTTTCATCAATTGTAACTGAAGATAAAAACCTCAGTACACATGCAGATTGCACATATTTAATGCCATTTCTTTTTAACTGTATTTTCAAGCAACTGAGCAAAGCTCTAAATCTGATTACATATCTAAATCTGTAGTGGAATCTAGATGATAGGCAGGTGCAGCCCTAGCCACATTCAGCCAAAAGAAATCTGTGTGCATGAACCTCAAGTGATGAATACATGCTATTGGTCTTCAACAAAAAAGCCTCAGGATGAAAAATTTGCATATGTATATGATGTTTTACCTCATGACTGCACTCCATATGCACCCAGTTCTGCAGGAAGTGCATCTGGTTTTTTTAAGGTCTTTTTCTGTTTGATTGTCCAGTTTATCATCGTTCTCTTTTAACCTTCCTTCCTGTTTTATTGAGTACGCTAATTCATTTTAAAATCCCTTTTTTTTCTGAGCGAAGATGCATCTTCTCAAAACTGCAAGGAATGTTCCACCATTGGAAAAAAAGGCATGAATATGATTAATGACTAGCCTATTAAACTGAGAATGAGAAGACTTGAGCAGAACCCTCAGTTGTGTTTCAGTATTGCTGTAGAACCTACAGCAAATAAAATTATTTCTCTGCACCTCTCCCTTTCTATTCCTTCTCTTCTGTTTTGACATCCTTTTTCAAGTCTTCTACTACTGCCTGTATGAAGAGAACTGCCTACAGCACCCACACCGTATTACAAAATGACTCAGCCACAGAACACTAATACAAAGCTATTGCTTTCACCACGGTTGGTTTGGTGGGGGTTTTTTGGCAATACTGTCCACAAAGTCAAGGGAAGCAAATTGAAAGGCTCCCTCCCAGTCCACTAGGTTTTGGTTCAGATCAATTTTAGTATACAACACCCAGGATCCATCTTTTTATTGTTCTAAAACACAGTAGTGATCAGAGCTAAGAGCTTTCTTTTAATGAATGCTAGAGTTAAGACACTAAAAATTGTATAGTAAATCTCCACTTAATCACACTAGTTCCAAGTTTGCTTAATGGATTTAATATTTTTCCCAGCTACAAATCCATTGCCATTGGTGATTCAGAACTTGTAATTCCCTTGTTACATGCTCTAAATGTAGGGGTTCCTCCCCTGGAATTATGACGACTCTTGGTGTCAGCACCACTGGCAACTCAGCTTCTGTGCAGCTAAGTTTCCCTTTGCAGTTCTGGTTGGTCAGCGCTGAAAGGAATAAACAAAACAAAAATGGACCTAAACTGAGAAGAGTGAGGCTATGGTGATTCAGTATTTACAGCAAATAGATTAGTTGAGCAGGAAGATGCCATCTTATGTAGCTCCTCTTCTCTGTGCTACTGTTATACCTGAAGGTATAAAAGCTAACCTAAATAGAATTACCAATTTAACAGACTCCAGAAAAGACAGTCTGGCTTCTACTTGTGCTTATGCCCTTTAATTACTAGTAAAAATCCAAAACTATGAACAAAACCCCACACCTATGGTGATGTAGTATTCAGTGTTCTCATTTTCAATGACAATGGTATTTTTATTTCTCTTCATAATAGCAATAACTTCCAGATCAGCAATTGATCTGGATGCTCTTTTAGATACAAGATACAAGATGTATCTTGTAAGGATACAATTCTCGTGAAGATTTTTTATTCAGATTTGTTCCATCCCTGCTTATGGGTTGCATGAAGTAACCTAATTGTGTACATGTACTACAATGTCCTCAAACAACTTCCTCTGTGCCCTTGCCCAGCTGTTGAGGAAGGTGCAATTTAAAAGTGGGAGAATAACATCTAAGCCTCCATTGTGTGTGAACAGCATACCTATAGATTTTCATTTTTATTATACACTAGTGGATTTTCAGATCTCCAAGTATTGAACACTCACAGTAATTACATGGAGTCCAAGGAAATTGTTTTATTTACCATAAACTACAATGTTCCATCAACAGAACACTTTTGTATGTAATCAATGAAATACAGGAGTTTTCTTCCAGTTTAACAACATGAGGCCTTAATATATTTTAGCATTACTCAACAAACACTACTTAATACAAAGAATGAAAATACTTAATTGAGATATTTACAGTAACTTCCCACAGAAGCACAGCTGCTAGGCAGCATCTGATTACCTATATGCACAGCTAGAAAGCAGATCCAGCAGTTTTATGTGGCACTATTATTATGTCAAAATTAAAATAACAACTGTTATTTTTGTGGTTCAACATAGGATAGAATACCAGCTATTATAAAAGGGTCCTGAATGGATCCTCATTGGCTCTGCAGCATTCCAAAGGGGTGGCCTAATCTGCAGGCACCCCAAAGCACAGCTGAATTTGCAGTCCAGGACTCTGCACCACCATCTGTTCAGCATTCTGAACTGCCAGGCTCATCTTCTTCCAGCCCCAAAATACTTTTTTTTTTTTAATGGCACAAACTTATTTTTCTAGGAACAATTAAGGCAGCTCTAGGAGATGGATTATTGTAAAATGCACTTAAGTCACTGAAATGTTAATTAGATATTCTGGACTAGCCAGAAGAAAACAAGTCCATTTTCCAAATTTTAACTGATTTAGAAGGCCTGGTAAAAACAGGCCAGCCGACTGTCCTCAATAAAACAAACCGAATCCTGCCCTCCTACTTCCACAAGTGTGGCCTTTATCACAGCTATATATGAATATGCATACAGATTATAAAATTACTGGTGTACGGTAGCGCAAGTAGCAGAAAATCATTTAGCTAGCATGCTTCATGGAGAATTTTTAATCGACATCACCTGCTATATCTTGGGAACAAATAGGAAGTTGGGGAAAGAAGTAGAACAATATGAATTGTGACGGTAACAGCATATTAACAATAGCATTTCTCTTTCCAGTGCAACCAGCCAGGGTAATTTCTTAGTGCTATGAGCACTGAGTGCACCAGTAAAAAAATTTTAAAAACCACACCAAAAACACACACCACCTTTTGTGAAGTCTGATTTTACATGGCATACTTCTGCTGTACTAAAGCATAGTATATATGCAGCAAGTTCCTCAGTATTTTTAAGAATATATAGTATTGTTTGGCTTAAACGATAAATTCTTTGTACTCCTATGAATATAATGTCACAGTTCCTAGTGTCTATAATATGATAATATTTAATGACCCTGTAGTGGAAGTGTCCCAGGACCAGCACAAGCAAGTCTTGCATTGGGACAACCCCTGTTGAGCTAAATGTTGCGTACTGTTTCTGTCATCCCGAATTAGAGACTAATGTCCGTTTCACTGTGATGGGCTTTTTTTAGCATGTGTTTTATTGACTAGCTGACTTATATGCTAGGCCTTCATTTTTGTTTACTCAATATATGTAAATCAGATTGGTGCCTATGCAATGCAGATGAACTCTTCCTATGTTGCATATAATCAACTGTGGTGGGGAAAAAAAAAAAAACAAATGCCTGTATACAGCACCAGGGCAAATGAAGAGAGAATTCTACCCTCTATAAGCATGAATGCTGTAATTGCTTTTCCCTTGAGTACCATCTCTCCACTACTAAATCCCTTCTTACAATTTTAAGAAATTTGTCATGATGAAGATATTAAGACCCCAGGCAAGTTTCTGCACTCCTGTACTGTGTCAATGAAAAGAGGAACAGACTATTGGTGGAGGATTGCCCAAAATTACTCCGAAGCCCAGCTGGCGAATGCAAGTGGTTTCTGATACAGAGCCTGCAGTGCACCTCACTGTGTCATACCAAGACCAGGCACCTCAAAAGTCCATTTTACAGTCAACAGCTGCGTTAATTGTGACACTTGTTCTCAGTTCTCACTTTTACAGCTGCAATTCCATTTAGCCCGGTGTCCTCAGCTGATATGACAAAAAAATACCTATTTTTCTCTACCTAGTACCTTTTCTTCTCTGTATTCTCATAAAATCATAGGAATTGGAGAGACTTTCAGTAGTTCAAGGGCCAAATAACCAGCTCACATACCATTACTATTCTGTAGTTAATTATTTAGTAAGGGACCACAACAACATATAAAAGGTCATCATCTGCAGGTAATCCACTAAGAGATGTTCATTTTCTGTACTTTTTTCTGCACCTCTGGTGTAGCATAGTCCTTCCACAAGGACTTCCTTGGAAACAGGAACACCCATACCCTCCCCATGACATGGTTCAACTGGTTTTCCAAGTGGTAAGAACCACCAGCACCTCATGCTGGCTGCTCAGAAGTGAGGAACGACTGGCTCTGGGACTATTTACATAGCAAGACACAACTGCAACAGCAGCCCATAGAAGCTCTGACTCCTGAGTAACTTCCTAGCCAATGTGGTAAAAAAATCAAAAAGGTTTCCAGTGGAAACCTTAGATCATACTTCTCAGGAAGATTACCAGGTGTGGCTTTTCATCCCCTGACCTTAGTTTTCTGCCAGGGCATTACTGGCAGGCCATTTCCCTTTGGTTCCGTAAAGAAAATTCCAGATTTTTTTATACCCAACATGCAGATAACACGCCACCTTTTGTAAGCCATGATATTAAGTGCAGTTCATAATTTTTCTTTGGAAATAAAGTCTCTATTTCCCCATATCCTTTTTGACTGTGCAAATGCAATGCATAAATCCACTCCTCCCTCACTGCTTCCTAGTGGATGTTGGACTTGGGATCCAGCTAGTCAAGCTTGCAGGCAATTGCAGAAGTGGTCTTTGATTAGTGCTGTTTTTCTAAGAGTATATAATGTTGTATAATTGCCATTTTTGTATATCATGTTGGAAATCCAGCCTGGAGCAACTGAGTGATAATTAGCTCCCAATTTTTAAAAAAATTTGGAAGTCAAAATTAACACATCACTCCCCCCCGAGTAATATCCATTTCACCTCTTTAATATATTATGGCTTCATTTTCATTTTTAAATCACTCTTTGTCAGCTCTTGGCTATCAGTCCTCACTTCAAGTATTCAGAGATATTAATCAGTTCCTTTCATCATCTACACAGTGTTTGTTCTAGAAGTCATTACTTTTATAGTTTAGAAACCTACTTCAGAAGTTTCTGGGTTTTTTACTTTTAGCAGAAGAACTTCCTGATGGCTTCCACCAAGTTTAAGATTACTAAAGCAAAAGGAGTGAAGAAAGCAGTGCAAAGAGGTATAGAGTATATAGCATAGTGTTCACAATGAAAATAAGGGGGTTTCTTATAAGAGTCTGTTAAGTGGAACGGTCATTGTCTTACAGTACTGCAATTACAGAAATATCCTATTCTTCATAAAATCATTTTAAAACCAGAGTATCATCTACCTGAAACCATTGTGCAAGATGTAGCTAGCATCAAGCCTGAATAGTTAGGAGAGCCAGTTAAGTCTAATGTGCTTTTTATCTACAGTCTTCTTTCATTTTTCCATGCTTTTGTCCTCTCCATTAACAACAGTTTTACTGGCTGAAAGAAACTATGGCACACTAAATACTACCTATCATTAACAAAAACACACCCAAAAAACCAAAACCAAGAAGAATGAAAACAAATATTTAGCTCTATGACTCACACTGAAAAGAAAGCTATCTTGTAATATTCCTTTTCTAATACCAGATGCCTAAAATGAAATGAAAAAGTGGCCACCCTTCATAATATCCTCCTAAGTGCTACAAAACAATCAGTTCTATCAATATATGAACCAAATACTTTTCAACAGCAAAACACAACACAAAGGACCTTTTAAGCAAAACAGCCAACAACAGAGATCCATAGACTCTTTTCTAAATCTTAGACTCTTTCATCATCTTAAAACAGACAGTCATTCACTTGTGAACCCACCTGTCCTTAGGATTACATAAATAAGATCAGGCTTCTATTTGTATTAAATATACAAAACAGATGATAAAAAATTACTGAAGTGTCCCATTTCAGAATACTTTGAGGGGCAAGCCAACACCTCTTGAAATACAGACTGGTGTGACCTATGAAAAAAATCTCTGGAGTATTTGTTCCATCCTATCAAGACAAAATTTACAGTGTGAACACCAACAAGCTCAGTTACATGATCTAAAGGCCAACTTAATAAAACCCACTATCAGATCAATGTGCATTTTCCAAAATGTTGTGTTTTGCACACTCGAGCCACTGCTGTTAGAAATTCCATCTGGGGGGCCAGAAGAGGAAGTGAAAAATAATGGGGTCCCCATCACCTCCTTCCTCTCAATACACAACCTGCTAAGAGCTTTCAAAGCACTTGAAAGAACTTAATTAGTCCTTTAATGATAAATTTATTCTCTCAGGTTTCTATAACCCCTTGACAACAGGTTCACTCTAAAAATGCAATTATTAGATCCAAGAAGGGAACAGCTTTTCAGTTCCACTAAAATGTTTAGATTTCAGATTCTTCCTTTCTGCAGAGGAAATTACTCCTTTCCCTTGCAGAGTCTCCAGGGCAGTAGCAGCATCAGTTCTTGAGAAAAACCCAGTGCTGAAGACACTAAGTCTCTACCCTGAAATTCTGCTGGAGTGTCCCATAAACACACCATTACCATGGTCAAGTTGGGAAAATATATTGGGATTCAAGGTTTGCTAATTTCATACAGGCACCCAAATGGCTGTAGACTTCTCCAAATGCAGATCAGCCTGCCCACTATTAACTTACTAAGGTTTAACTTAAAACATCAAACTCTTCCTTTATGTTTGTTTCTAGCAGGTTCAAGCAATGGATTTAAGACAACCTGAGGAGCTACTCCACTACTGAGCCAAGACTGACTCTCAATGGGAGTGTTTTCAGAATGGTGATTATTTCATTTGATTTCTACATTTTAACTTTACTATTTGCATAGATGATGTTGCCCTGTGAACTCGAGATATTAGATACACAAAAATGAGGGAATCCTACGATATGCAAACCTGGGGTTTGGCATTTCCACAGAGGTGTAAGATTCATGCTGAAGAATTGTTCTGGGGCCTGTAAAAAGAATTCTGCATATCTCCTGAGAAAAATGATAACACTGCACATTATCTAAGGGAATTAAAACTTTCTAAATTGCAAAAGATCAAAGAAATGACAGAGAAAATGGAGAGAAAAAAGATTCACATGTAGAATAGCAGATTGGGAGATGTCTGAGAGACTGAGAAAAACAGAAGCACTGATCTTTATATAGTGAGTTAGTACAAAAAAAGGAGAAGCTACATATACCATAAGACTGCTATTAATTGATTAACATTAATAAAGACCAAAACACATTTGAAATGCCTACCAAAATTTTTACTAATTAGCACTACTGATCATATCTTGCCCACAAATGCCCTAGGTATCTTGCATGGCACATGACACTTGTGAACTCTGTATTCAAGAACTCAGAAAAGCAGAGATGATAGACAGTTGAACTTAAAACACTGAAGTATCTTACTGATAAGACTTTCCTCCTTCCGTAAAATCATAGGCAGTTCAGTGAGCAAAATTATTTCACTGTAACATTTTAATTAGTTTACCTCTTCTAAAGCTTTCTGACAGATGTGGATTTTAGAGAGGGATTTGAATGAGAGTGAAATATCTGTCAAGTAGATACTGCACCTAATGAGCTTGGAATCTAACATGTGTTGGTTTGCCATAGGACATAAGCTCCTGAATCACACGGCAAAATTCAGAAACAGTGAATAGAAATATGGCGTTACTTTAAGATGTCCTCACTATTAATAATTTTTTTACAATTTCTAAAAAATCAACAATTATTTATGCACAGTTTAAGTATGACACTTCTAAAATTACAGAATCAACAAGATATTATGTGGCCTTAAAACCCTTGCACAGAGGTTTGGGTTTGTTTCTACTTCCTATAAATTACCTCCACTGCTGCTTCTGGTCAGCTCAAGGTTTCTCCAACCGTCTAGAGACTGAATCCGTCATGATGCCTCACAGTTTTACTTATACAGAACAGGTCCTGAAAGACAAACAACAACATGAACAATGGTTATGTTAGAAACAAACAAGAAGCAATAGAGGTTTCACAGAATCACAGAACCACAGAATGGCAGGGGTTGGAAGGGACCTCTAGAGATCATCTTGTCCAACCCCTCTGATTCAGCAGGGACACCAAGAGCAGGGGGCACACCAACGTGTCCAGGCGGGTTTTGAATGTCTCCAGGGAAGGAGACTCCACACCCTCCCTGGGCAGCCTGTTCCACTGCTCTGTCACCCTCACAGGAAAGGAGTCTTTTCTCATGTTTAGCTGGAACTTCCTGTGTTCCAACTTGTGTCTCTCGTCCTGTCATTGGGCACCATTGAAAAGAGCCTGGTCCCATCCTCCTGACACCCACCCTTCAGACATTTATAAGTATTGATAAGATGCCCCCTCAGTCTTCTCTTCTCCAGGCTGAATAAACCCAAGTCTTTCCTCACAGGGAGGTGCTCCAGTCCCCTGATCATCTCAGTAGCTCTCTGCTGGACTTGCTCAAGCAGTTCCACATCCTTCTTAAACTGGGGGGCCCAAAACGAGACTCAGCACTCCAAACGTGGTCTCACTAGGGCAGAGTAGAGGGGGAGGATAACCTCCCTCAACCTGCTGGCCACGCTCCTTTTAATGCAGCGCATGACACCACTGGCCCTCTTGGCCACAAGGACACATTGCTGGCTCATGGTCAACTTGCTGTCCACCAGCACTCCCAGGTCCTTCTCAACAGAGCTGCTTTCCAGTAGTTCAGCCCCCAGCCTGTACTGGTGTATGGGGTTGTTCCTCCCCAGGTGCAGGACCTTGCACTTGCTCTGATTGAATTTCATGAGTTTCTCCTCGGCCCAGCTCTCCAGCCTGTCCAGGTCTCACTGGATGGCAGCACAACCTTCTGGTGCATCAGCCACTCCTCCCAGCTTGGTATCATCAGAGAACTTGCTGAGGTTGCACTCTGCCTCTATATCCAGGTCATTGACGAATATGGTGAACAGGACTGGGCCCAGCACAGACCCCTGGGGAACACCGCTAGTGACAGGCCTCCAGCCAGACTCTGCTCCATTGATCACGACCCACTGAGTTCTGTTGTTGAGCCAGTTCTCTGTCCACCTCACTGTCCAGTTATCCGGCCCACACTTCCTAAGCTTGTCTGTGAGGATGTTATGGGAAACAGTCCAAGGTATTTTTGCTGTACATTGGAATCCATTTTTCCATTCCTATCTATTTTTGCTGAAATAGCCACTATAAATATAGCCAGAGGTTGCAAATTTCCTTTCCCAAACACTTGAAAGTGTTGCCAGTATATATCCCCTTTTAATGTAAATTTGAGCTAGATACTGTGACAGATTCCCTTTTCTATGTCTTCTATAAGCACCTTCTATGTTTTTTAAAAACCTTTTCTCCTCTTTCTCCCACTCGCTATAGACTCACCAAGATATAACAGGAATCCAGAAGAACTGGCATTAAGTGCCTATCTTTGAAACCTCAAGGGTGAGCAGATTTGAATTTTTACAGTTAGTTTTACAAGAGCTGAACGTACAGTGATACGAAGTTGTAAGTATATGTGTGAAGACCAGCTCTGCTCTCTCCACCAAGAAGTATAAGGATTTCTTGGAGTATTAAAAATCAGGGTTTTTTTCTTAACGTTCCCCTTGTATATTGTCCTCGAGGCAGGCATATTATTTTTTTTGTCTAATTAGCAGTTTAAATCCACTTCCCATTTCTCAGACCCACAAGCCTGGGGGTACTCTTAACAAAATGAGATTTTTCAGCTGTCATTTAGTAGCTGGATGTGAACCTGACAACTGGGAACATAACTGCTCTGTTACCTGCTGCTATCACCACAGGAACAGTTGTCAGACTGCAAAAACTAAGTGTTTTAAAACAATAATTGTTTCCAAACTCTCATTTACTCCATTTTCAGCAGACTGACACCTGTTGCCACGGAAACAGCCAGAGACCAGAGTAGCAGGGAAGTCCTATTCCCCTACTTGCTCACAACAGGTCTGAACAAGAGAGACCGCGGACGTACAGCCTCCAACAGTCCATATTCCTCTCCAGCGGGTTCCTTCTGCAATTCCATTCTCTTCAAAAACCAGCCACGCAAGTGACATAAGACGACAGAATTTGACCCAGAGGTTCTAGGATTCTTCCAGTTCACATCACAATAAAACCAGCAATTTTTTAAAAAAGCGTCCTCTCTATTTATTGCATCTTTAGTAAGATTCAGCAACATGTTATTTACTCAAACATTCACAAAACTGATCTAAACTCCCTGCTTCCTATCTTTAAGCTGGACTTACAGCCCCAATTTACATATAATAAATGTCAGGGTATACAATAACACAAGCAATTTAACATCTTCAGTACAGCCACCATCTTCTCACAAGGTTGGCAGAATATCTGCCTCAGCTGGGGATTTTCCTTTGCGCAACTTACTCTGACTGCTTGAAACCCCACATGCAATCAGCTGCCTTTTTTCATTATGGCCATTTTGTATCATTAAGATCTGAACAAGTCAGCAACTGAGTTGAGCAAACAGAACCAAGTAGTTTACGAGACAGCAAAAAGGATGAGAGCTGTCATGATCACCAGGGAATGAAAGAGATGCAGTTATCCAGAGTGCAAATTAATCGTCTAGAGTCAGACTGACCTGAAATTCAGATACCAGCCCTGGAATAGTTTCTGCTAAGCACAAGCACTTCAATATCAAAGGCTTTAATATATTTAAATATTCATTAAGTAAATCTTAAATATTTTATAATCTATATGACAGCAATTATTCTGGTCTTTTGATCATGACCTTGTATTTTTGTCACGATTTCCATAAAGCCTCAAGAGATTTGTACCTACACTTTCAGTGCTCAGTTACCACAGTGTTGATTTAGAACAGTGATACCAGAGGCAAAATCCACAAGGCTCATGGATGATGGTTATTTTCCTCAATGACTGTTACTTATTGCTGAACTGACACTAGGAAGCAATTGGATTGCAAACATCCTACAGGCAATTAAAAATACAATGCAATGTCTGATAGACTTAAAATTATACTTTGGGCACCAGCTGCAACTTGAACAGATTGCTCATACATCAACAACACGCTTTCATTCTGCACTGGTGATAAGGGCAGGCATGTACCAAAACACAGAGCCCCTGCAGTATGATACCCAAACACAACGCAGTCCTTACTCAGTACTCATTAAATATGTCAATGGGAATACAGTAAATGATTCAAAGTCAACAAGTTACTGTGACTTAATAGGTTACCATCCATCAGCTCCAATACATGACCAACTGCTTGTTGTTAGCTTCCCACAGTTATGAAGCTGTATGGATTAGCTCACACCACCCTTATATGTGAGAAAACCAAGAGCCCATCCATGGTGACCATGTGACCTGTGGGAAGCACGGCACCATACAGGCTCACTGGGCACACAGCTCGTTATTATGCCATGGAAACTCATTTGCTTTTGATTGTATGTCCATACCCTGTACAGCACATTGACCTCAGCAGAACAGACAGGTGGAATCACAGAGATATTGCTGCGCAGGCTTTGAGCAGGACACCAAGAAACTTATTAGTCAGGGAAAGATTTTTGACACCTGAACTATTCCCATTCTGATTTAAATCAGTGAGAGCTGCATTAGACCTAAGTACCAGGGAAAATTCACCCTGAGTTTCTTTTTGGGGTGTTCAGCAGAAAAGTAGGTGTATTTTTTTTCCTCAATATTCCAGGTTTAAAAAGGTATCTATAAAACCTCTCTGTGTTTTCAACATGGATTACACATTGTGCACTTCAGACTTTAGCTGTGACACTTTCATGCAGCTTGCCAAATGCTTTAAAAGGTCTCTGAGCTTGTGAACTCAGGTTCAACTAATTAAAGGAATGGAGAATTCTGAAGTTGTGAAAACCATAGGACATCAATAAAACATAAAGCCTAGCAGGTCAGTCCAGAAGTCAGCAAGTCCATTTGCCAGCCACTGAATAATGACAAGGATGAGGAATGCCAAATAGCAATGGGAGCTTGTGGCAATAACAAGAAAAGTCCACTCATCCCCACATTCGTTGCAGAACAGAGAGAGATATCCAGCTTGTCCTTTGTCACTGAATCATAAAGACTGAGACTGGCTGCTGAATGGGCATTTCTGACATGTCATATGTTTTCTGTGCCGTTCTGCACCCACCAACCAAGAGTTTGGCCAAGTAAACAGAGCACTGGGACTGCACACAGGAGACTGGGGTTCCAGATTCTGCTCCAGTGCCTTTGCAGAGTAAAATTAACTGATGGAAACTAAAAAAAATCTAGGTGTTATTTTCTTAGTACACAACAAAATAATTAATCATCTCAATGATGGGAAAAATTGTGCTCTTACAGATTGTTGTGGTATCCAACTGTCTCCACATCTAAGCTATTTTAATTGCAAATTTTGAAGGGCAGGAACTTTCCTGCAGCTCACAATCTGAACACAATAAATAACAATTCGAAACAGAAAAGGCTGTATTACCAACTTCTTCTTTAGCTCAGCTACTGAACAGAAAGAGGAGGGAAACTGTTCTTATTTGCTCTGTAATAGGTGCTCTCCAACTCTGCTTGAATCAACACACAGTCTGTGTTGGGTGTGCACATAAGTACATCTGCCTGTCATATGGAGGCACTGTAGTCTTACATAATCTTGCTAGTAAGTATGCTAGTGGATGCTACTACCATGGACAACTGCACCTGGCTTCCTTCTCCAGGCTTTTTATTGGCTATACAATTTGCTTGCCTTTCTCCTAATATGAGCTTTTCTGTCCTTGAAGCATGTTGTATTGCTATTTATATCCTGGTAGTTTCTAACAAAGGATGGGTCTTGTTGCACTAGATATTCTAGAGACAGCAAAGGCATTACCTGGCCTTAAGGAGCTCCTGATCAAAACAGACAACACATAAATGGGAAGAAAAAAAATTTTTTTATTCAGAATTGCTACTTAAGTTTGCTATCTTTGCAGTCCCCAAATCCCTTGTTCACTTGCGTATCTACTTTATATGACTTTGGGCAAGACTACGTTAAACAAAACCACTTGAGTTAGTGCCAGTACATCCACACAGCAAAATGCAGCACCTGCATGGCAATACCTGCTTAGGATCCTCTGCTGTATAGTTATGCTATAGCAAAGGCTAATGAACACAAGTGAGCTGTCAACACAGGTCAATGCTCTTCTCTTCTGGCACAGTCATTTTTAGCAGCAGCTCAAGCTCTCTGCCTTGCACATTTGCACATTGATTTTAGTACAAACACAGCCAAGGGTAGGAGCAATTCACCCACACACCAGTTGGTATCTGAGCTGAGTGACCAGCCACCAAAACAACAAGTTCAAACCCTGGGTACCAGAAAGAACTAGGAAATAACTGCTTACCGTTAATCTTTGAAAGACAAGGAGATTAAGAGAAAGAAAGACAACAACAATTTAAGAAAACATTTATTTCTGAAAGCTATCTGAACAAGATTTTGATAAAAATCACAATGTAATTGGATATTACCAGATTTTAAAGTGGCCGTGTTTGTTGAGAAAATACTGTGCTGTTAATTTATAAGTTTGGCTTTACTGAGCAGCCTGTGAGGGAGTTATTTGTTCTGTGTTTCTGGTAGGCTGAGGTGATTTATCCAGAGGGATCGCTACCTGTTAGGAAAAGGTTGTAGATTATGAGAAGGCAGAAATAAAAAGTAAGCTAGCACACACATGACATTTCTTAAGAATATATTTTCTTGGGGCCAAGACCATGTATGTGCAGTGTAGCTAGCACCCATAATGACAGGCATAAGCCTTTTATATACTGCCATAACATGTCACATTTATGTATTGTAAGGAATTCAGTGGAAATGGATCATTAAAAACACATGCAAGGAAGCCTAGAGAGATCAAACTTTGTCTGGTGAGCTGACAGAAAACAACACAGAGAAAATCATGCAGGGAGCCAGCAAATGAGCGAGAACTCTGATGGAGTGGAAGGAAGCTATTCTGTTCAGCTGCACTTCTTTGCTTTGCACTGATATTGCACCAAGGTAAAAAGGGGCTTTAATAAGGGCTTTGGGGTCTATGCATGGCTCTGCTATCACGCTGTTCTGTTGACAGTGATCAAGCCATTTCACCTTGCTGAGAAATCAAAACGTAGGGTGAAAATGGCAAGATGTGCATCTTGAAACCAGAATACGGGAACACTGCAGGGAACTCCTGTCCAGTTTAGTCTACAAAGTCTCTCAGTTGTCCCTCTGCAAAATGATTAATGTCTCTGCAAAGTGATGATAACAACACTCTGCAATGCTACATTTTGAAAAGTGTTACAGATACGCCAATGAAAAATTGCTTTAATATTTTATCTAATAAAATCTAGAAACATCAGTGTCCATTTGCTGAAAAGGCAGTTAAAACTGATGCTTTACTGGAAACAAATGATGACTTACCTGTTGCTTTCTCCCACTAACAGGCACAGCAAAGTAATTATCAGGTCTTCCCATTAACTTCTTCTATCAAAATAGAACACAAAAGAGTGTAAAGCCGCCTTCTGTGAGAAGCATTCCATAATGGGAAATGGGGCATTTGTTGTAAGCCCCCATACTGCAGGTGGCCTGCTTCTCTGAAGGAACACTTCTCCAAAAAGCTCTTGCACTTCGTGAGCTGGGATTTTTCCCACATCACCAGTTACTAAAAATGTAATTGTTTTGTTGCTTTGCAATGGAAACAAAACAGCACAATGCCAGCTACAGGAGAGCCAGATGACACAGGAGAATGAATAGTCTCAAACTGTGGCATCCAGCCCGGCTACTTCAAGTACTTGGAGCCAGTCTGGCAGCTTGAAGTATCCAATCCTGGATTAGGCCGTTATTTTGGCAAGTCTAAATGTTTGCCCTTAGCAGGCAGAAGCACCAAATATTTCAATAGGAGATAAATCCTTTCTCCTTGAAACAGCTAGCAAATTGTCCTTCGTTAAGTTAAAAATCCTGCTCCTGACTTTAGCCCAAGATCACTAGGGCTTCATTTTTATACTTAACCTTGAGTAATTGTACATGGTACTGATCAAAGGATTCTTAAATCCTTTGAAAATCCTACTACATTATTTGTTTGAAGGTGAGAAGTTCCACAATGAACACCCACCTCATTTATTCTGGTGACCAAGAAGATTACCCATAGCTTGGTACACAGAAGAAAGTCTTCTCAATTATTTCTTTAACATTAACCATCTTTCCTTTAATACTAACCATCCCTCAGATTTCAGAGCCCTCTTGACCATGGAATATAGGTTTGCAGTTAGGTGTCTACAGTTTGTCCTGTGAGGAAATTAGTGTGCACAGCGATGATGTAAAGTAAGTACAGGCAATTCACTTCCCCTTTAAAGAAAACAAAAAGATCTGGTACCAGACACTCCTAGTCCTGGTAAGATTAAGGGAATGTCCAGGCCTGAAGGTAGTACAGGGTGGCTAATGCAGCCTAAATTTACAGCCTATTGTACTGCACAAAATTTGCCAGCTGGAGACAAAACTCCAGATGTTGTAGTCAATTTGTGTGTATCAGGCCACCTATAGAATTAATAAAAGCAAAAAGAGGGAGAACAGTGAGCTATTTTCCCCATGCTCCCATTAAAAGAATTATGGAATATCAAATGGACCAGTTTTTAAAAAAGAGAAGGAGGTGGCTTTTCACCCAGCATCATTAAATTATGGAACTCCTCAGTGCATGACATTGTTGATGTCAACAGTTTACACGATTCAAGAAAGATTTAAGCAAAATGATTGGCAGATATAACTGAAGATTATTAAACAACACTGTGTGATACCAGAAAGCTGCAAAAGGGTACCAATGAAGAATTACTGTATCTTTACTGTTGCCATACTCTCTTGTGTGGATCCACTGGCTGTCTAGGATCTAATGTGTTACTCATACCTTTGACCTGACTTCTTATGGGTTCTTAGGGATATCTACTGTGCCTTACAGAAGTAATTCTTACGCTATGGCTTGTGAGGCTGTAATATGGGATCCCTGGCTCATTCACAGGTCCCACATTTAAAGCTATCCTTCCTGTTAAGGTATTTCCTCTGTATTTTACGGAGAACTGTGGCTTCTCCCTTGATGAGTGACCCAATAAAACAGACATGACCCCAGTACGTCAGAAAACCTGCACCAAGCTCTACTGCCATATAGCGATTCATGCACACACACAAAAATACTTGAAAACACAGATTTAAGGCACTGGAACTGGCCAGATGCATCTCTGATGTCAGCACAGTTATACTGAAGGTTAGTTTTGTTCAAAACCTACATAATCTTTACAAGCAGAAGAAACAGCACCAGAACAGCAGCTCACAGTAGTTGAGGAACCATTCTGACAGCAGTTAATTCTTCAAGCTAATGAGAAATATGGATCAGGATACATTTAACTTGCAAGATCTATCCTCTGTGTCACAGCTGAGAATGAGGACCTGCAAGTTCAGACTTTCCACCAGCCTGCTAAGGTCTGTTTTTATCCTGGATAACCCTTAAACAACTTGTATAAGGCAAATAAGATTAGCTAATGGACTCCGATTCCTCATTTTCAGCTAGTGGTGCAATTTTCTAGCTTGGCTGCCTTAAATTCCTCACCAAGGTACTGCCTGGTACTGGATCACCTACAGAGATAAATTACAGTTTATCATTTTCATCTGGTTGCAAGGCCTTTCATTACTATACTGCAACTAGTATGTAGACATCATAAAGGTCTTTTGGAAACCCACCCCAGTCAGTGAGTGACAGTACGGAACTTGTGTTCTTGTCATCATTAAGCAGGACGGTCCCAAAGAAATGAATCTGCAGATACTGCGTGCAGCACCATCACAATTGCATATACTATATAATGAAACTTGATGAATCTAATTCATATTTACACCTACATACATGCATGCGCACAGAAAGGTGTATTGCCATCTCTTCCCATTATGAAATATTCATGTGAAAGTTGAGGCCTTTTTAACTTTTAGGGCACCAGTATCAGAATTTATATTTTTTTTTCAATTAAATTCTGCAATAACACATGTTCCTATTTTAAATTTCTTCTGCCAGGGCAAATTTTTTTCACAGGTTACTTTCTTTGTTCTTTTTTCTTTTTTTGGTTGCTTAACAGCCAGGGTTCTCCCCCCCCTCATTTAAAATCACAGGTCAATGAGGTTAAGTCCTCATGACTCTATTGGTTTGAGCTTATAGTCCGCATGCTCAAAAATGTTTGATTCTCTCCCATTGCTTGCCTAGTGTTTATCTAGCTTTAGAAACTAACTGCAGGAAGGCGATGGTCCCAAAGTGGAGATTTTTGTCCTTCCAGGCACTGCAGTTTTGGCAACTTTTGCTAGTTCAGACTAAATGAATGTTGTCAGTAATACGCTCAAGTCCCCTCTTCCGAACTATAAATTTCCTTAGCATATGACATCCTGTCTTGCATCACCCCATGATGTGATTCCATTTACGTAAACCACTGTGTCTAAAGCAGTTTCTTGAGATGGCACTGCTTACCTTTGTTTCAAATGAGGTATCTGCAGCAACTTCTAGTCAATATTACAAATAAAAGTGGAAGGAATATGAGTGAAAATGAACATTGTCTTGGGCAGTAGAAAACTGCTACTAAATATTTTATTCTGTTTTAATGAAAGTGAAAATTCAACAGATTATAGGCCAACAATCTCAAAATCCAAGTGATTCAGAATATGTTTTTAAGCCAGGTATAGATGTCAAAATATAAGAATTGATGTTCAGAAGTGCGGGACACTTGTCATTGTTAGTGTCGACACAGTCCACTAAAAACACCCAGGAGTGTGGAATTCAATTCTAGTGAACATTCAACTAAATTTAGATGTCTAACTTTGGCCAATAGGCTTATTATTATCCTATACACTGTAAGACTAAGACTAATTTGTGTATTTGTCAGATACTAAGTTTTTCATTGACTTGTTTGTCAATGTTCATTTTTAACCATCCATGTCATTCTGTAGTCCTCCTGTTAACCCTTGCATTGTAAGGGTCTAGAGCTCATAAGGCTGCCAAAACACACTTCAAGTTTATTGGCAAAGCCAGCTTTCTTCCGGTATTTACAAATATAATCTAGGGTAGCATTGCAGCCAAATCTTTCTGAAATTTCTGATTCAACCAAGCAATAAGCTTTCTCAATTAGCCTTCCTCTCTTCTCTCAGATTATAAATTATATCTTTTCTTCTGATAATTTTTATCTTTTCAAGGACAAAATAGCTTTTTATAACGACGTGAAGGGTTCCCTTTGATCACGCTTTGCCTTAAGCAAATTAGCTGGCCTAGCCAAAATTGCTACTGGGCTAGAAGTGCCTTGACTAAATTGTACACTAGTCAGTGCTACAGTATAATCAGTATGCTCTCCATTTCTCTCTTCCTCAAAACAGAAAGCCTAAGCATCAGCTTGTTAAAGCAAAAAACAAAGCACTGAGGAAGGTTAAAAGTTTGGGACTGTCTTGCCATTCTTCTCAGTCTTTTCCCACATTCCCCACCTGATGGGCCAGCATGCAGTTCTCAAGTCTTTCAAGATGCAGGCACACAGAGTTTTCACAGGAAATGCAGAGGAAAATCCAGACTGACCATTTTTCAGTATAATCTTTTACTTAGACTCAATGACAGGCTCAAAAAAAACGTTCAAGTCCACAAATTCATCGGTTATGTCTGTACCAACCGTCAGGTTGTGGGCCACAAAGCAAGGTAAAGCACAAATTGCTACACAACTCATGTCCACGCATCCATGTTTTTAAGATGCTGTTAAGTGTGGCATGTCCACAGTATTCTAAGGCCAAACTTCAGTATCCTTCATATCACATCAACGCTTGCTGCATGAGAATTTAGACTCCATGAGGAAGAATTGTCAGCCTTGTCTGATATCAATGATGTTGCTATTAGTTTTATATGGCACGCACAATGAGCATAGTCATTTCACCTACAATGTAATTAGGTGTATTTGGTGTCTCCTTGAAAAAGGATGGGACAGACATCAGTTTTCTCCCTTACAGTGTTCCAAGACTTACTCATATCCAGGTAGCTACGTGGAGTGCAGTTAAGCAGTCTGGATGCAGGGCACTTGTGCACAGAGTTGGACTTAAATAACATAGATTTGATCCTACTGAAAACTGTACTTAAATCTTGCTGGCAGAAAGACCAACACACTATTGATTGTGTTGAATTTTCCAACACCCAAGATTTAGGTCTACTTTAAGAAAAGAAACAATTACTAAAAAAGAATGAGATCAGAGTTAATGAAAAGCACCACATTAGCTAGCAGGTGAAACTCCCTGATGTTTAGTTTTATCCCCATGTTATACACTATGAATCTGTATACATGGCAGTGAAAGAGCTGCATCTGACTTGATAAACACATATGACTTTTAGAGAAGACACATTTTGAGGAAAGAAAAAGCTAAGAAAAACTGACCTTTCTGTTAAAGAAGCAAATAAGATAAGCTCAAGGAGCCAGCTTTCTAACCTATGAAACTACTATTCACCTAGAATAATAAATTATATACACTATCACGCAAGTACTAGTAAAGCTGAAGGCTGCCTTATTATTACTTGAGATGTGACTTCAAATAATATTCTACTGATGTCTAGCCATCTAACTACATTTTTGTTTACAGCAAAAAGTGTGACTGGGGGAATGCTTTACAGAATTCACTGATATGACCTTGAATTAAAGGAAGAATTTTTTTCTTCTAAAGATTGTCTTTGTAACCAACTAGCACTGCAAAATGTCAAAAATCTAATGGAATCATTTCAGTTTCAGGAAGATTCATCACTGGGACAGCTGACAAGTTCCTAAGGCCACTAGAAATGGGCCTTTATTAACAACTTGGCCTTGTTCTTTCTAAGCTACAGGGAAATGGAATCAGAAATTTCTCCATATGGCTTGATTTTTTTTTTAATGAAAGAAAATCTGGAGTTGTGAGGCATTTTGGCTTTTTTTTTGTTGTTCTTGTTTTTCAATGTACATGAGTTTCAAATCATTTAAGGCTGAAGAATTTCTTTGCCAAATTCCAGTAAGAACAGACTGTCTTATGTCCAACTTATAAAACCTCACAAAAACCTATAAATACTGACAGGAGGTACTATAATAATGGAAATGCAAATGTTAGCATGGTAATCAAACAACAGTAGCTATCTTTTCACATCGAAGAAAAAGATTAAAGCTTCAAATATAACCTTTTACTATATTGATCAACACATGATAAAGACATGAATTCTCAGTTGACACACTAATGTTTCAAAGAGGATGTAGCTCCTTACTGTGCTAAAACAACCTGACAGGATGAGTGTCATGTGTTTACTGTATAAAACTAAAACTAGAGAGATATGAGCACACTGTTTGCTCTAACGCAGTGTAATATGATGCAACATATTTACTGCCTTAGCCGTCTTCTTTTGTTAGAAACATTTGGTTCCTCTTGCTGGTCAACTTGCCCATTTAATTTTGCTGTCTGGCATAATACTGCCTTTTCCTAATAGGTGGTTCTATTTTACAAATCATAACAAGCAGCATCAAAGGGAAGGAACCTTCTTTTCCATTCTTCATCTCATTTTGAAATGCAGACTCAAACAGAGGAAACCCAGATAATCCAGCCTACATTCATCTTAAACCTTTGAGCCTTGGATTTCCTATTGGCCAGACATCTCTGAAGACTCAGAACCAGACTGTGAGAACAGCCATTGATAGGGACTTAGTTGGAATTTAAGCTGAGAAAAATCTGAGCTCCAGTCAATGAAGTACTGACATGACACCCTCAGTCTCCTGTTCAGTATTCATGTAGTCAAGGCAAGTTTGGTGAGAACTCCAGCCTGAATGGAAAGCTGTATTGAGATATTGCTGTGACCACATCATGCAATTCAAGAAACCACATCATGCAGACCAGTGCTAACAGGGAGCTACTCTTGCTTTGTTTATTAGGTCAAGATATGCCTCGGCTAAACTGTTTAATGAGATGCTTCTGACATCCGGGCTTTGCCCCAATCTGTCCATTTCCTGTCTTCCATGATTTCTCTCCCTTCCATTGCCTTAAACATGCAATGTGTTCCCTAGTTCCACAAAAAAATGCAGCCTTTCTCTCTAAAGACGACTTTAGCTGTGAAGACCATGAAGTGGACACAAACTGTTTTTCACCATTTAACAAGCGATTTAACATCCCTTTAGAGGCAAATTTTTCCAGGCAGGTATCTACAGAATCTATGTGGCCAAACACATGTGGCATATTTTAGGAGCAGGAACACCACTTTCCCATCACAGCAACTCAAACACATCATTTTTAAAAGACCAATACAGCTTCTTGCTAACTACTAAACAAGATGAGAAAAGGAGGAATAGCTTATGAGTATAAACTGGTAGATTTAATGTTGCAGCCAATAGTACTTCAGCAGTTGTTTAATCATTTTAAATTGAGGAACTTTAGGAATTAAGCAGGTCACCCCTTAGGGTTTTGTGTTAATTCTCCATCTTAGATTCTCCTCACCTAGATTATAAAGTCAATGACATTTGATCTGCCAGGAATAAATGCTTCAAGTTCACTGATTCCCCCCCCGCCCCCCCCCGCCATTTCCTTTTAGTCAGTTTAGCTACACTTTTGAAGTTGATGTGAAAAATTGCTGGAAAAACTACACCAGGCCCGCTTTTCAAACTGACTGCAACACACATGGCATACCCGTGGTTGCTGCTTCGTACTGTTTTGATAAATGAGAAAGTATGGCCAAACACCTCTAACAATACACAGAAAAATATTCCAAAGATCATTTTAAATAATAAAATACACTTGTGACTTAATCTGAAAGGAAAAAGCTAACAGCAATCACAGACTGGAACAGAATCGAGTGCTGTCAAAACTCTTAATACCACTCACCCTTACATTTCATTTAAAAGACATATTCTTGCCTGTTTAGGGATTATTCTTGTTCTATCTAATCCTCTTTATAAGTACCACAAAGCCAGCATTTGAATGTGAAGCCAGCATCATCCCCTGCAGAGGCTGCAGCTGTCACTTCCAAAATAGCATTTCTTTGGAAATGAGTAAACAGACTCACCTTTAACAATCTGTTAGAAATCATATTCCCAGGGTGCTATCTATCCTGTTTTACTTGTGATCATTGCCCAATTTGTTCTTATTACGTTATTAGTGCTGAAAGATGTTTTCCATTAGATGGTGCAAGCTTTCAAGTTCTTGCTGGCTAAAAGATGAAAGTTAAAGCCTTTCAGCTCTTAAGGGAGAGACATATTTGCAAAAGTTTCATTTTTATGGAACAGATCTGGTTTGCACCATAGCTTCACTATTTGGATTTTGAGGTGTCATACATGAAACAAAACTCCCAGTCTGTGCAGGATTTTTCTACCACTGCCCTAATAGCATCTTAATACTTAAGAAGAAAAAACTCTGATGAACGTATTTGAAATAGCTTCAAAAAAATTGCCAGAATACAATATTCAGTAACACTAGCAGCAGGTACAGAAAAAGCATGATGCATAGGAGGAGTGGCTAGTACCATTTATTTCAATAAAATAACATCGGTTACCAGTTTGAAGGAGGTCTGGGTGGTACTAACTGATAGCTGTTCACTCCTGTTTGATTGCTATTCAATGGTCCACATGATCTGAGTTTGTGCAAAGCACAGTTCAAAACAGACAGGTGTCCACATCACAAAAGTACTCACCACAGTTCATTTTCAGGACTTCAATGCAGAAATACAGAAGCTTATTTTAAAATCATCTCGAGGACATACAAAATACAATGTGGGTGTGCAAGTCCATCATGTCCCCAGTAAATATTTCAAACTCTGAGTTGCATGTACCCTCACACTTGCAAGTGAAGGGGAGAAAGACTTGAAATGGTAGTGCATTGTTTATAAGGTAAAGCCCTAAATAGACCCCAAATCTCCAAAAAGGTCCATTTAAAATAAATAGCTCAACTGGCTTAATCAACATATAACCAAGCAAAACTGGTTTTTTTAACTTTAAAAGATTAAAAAAGTCAGAATCCACCAATCCTATTCCTGTCATAACAACAGCAGCTGCCAAAACCTAGGGCAAGAATGCTTCCTTTTGGTGCCCCTTCCTACTGCACCATTATTTGGCTCTGGTAATTAGAATAGCTGGTTCTCCTCTATTTCAACACATAAATTAACTGACTTTATTAACCCCAGTTATGAAGTCTAATTTTATTTAGGCAGCTCACAAGACTGTCCTGGCAACAAACCTATAAAACTTGTTACTGTTGTTAAGACACTAGGGGAATGAAACTCATACAAACACGTCAGCCAAATAGAGTCTCATCCTACTTCAGCTGCGGACAGTCGAGGTGGTGCTTCTCTTGCCTTCCACAGCAGTTCCATCAGGTACAAATGTTATGAGTATCTATCAAGATGGGTATTATCATCTCCACAGTACTGTACACAGGGAATCGATGAGCCTACTGCATGGTAAGAGATTAATGTAAGCACTGTTTCTTCAAGGCTAGCTAGAATGGCCAAGGTATGAATTACAACAGAAGCACTAAATTTATCAGCTCAACTATAGTATTTTTCCATAAAAACCATTAATATATAAGCAAAGATATCCATGCTCTGTTCTATTCCTAAAGGGACTAGTAACTAGCAACAGTTCTGGAATCAGGTAATGTATTTTCCCTTGGCTACATCTGCCCTTCTAAAAATGGGAAGGTATATAAATATTCAAAGAACAGTGATATTTAAATGTCCTAAAATTTACAGGACAAAAACAATGCCCAATAGTATACATTCCACATGAAATAAACTTGAAAAAGGCACTTAAGTTACTGTCCAGTATGACACCAGATACCTGATCCTAATTACAGTACAAGGCTCTTATATTTGTAAGTCTGGAGGCACTGGATTGTTGCCTCCAGATAGAGAGATAGGATTTGTGAAAAATCAAAATTCATCACTGTAGTAATGCTAACCAGAAGGCAGTTAAATCAAGCAGTTAGTGATCCAATGAACAGTTTAACCCAAGAAGGTACTGGCTGTGCTGTGCTACACTGCATGTATAGCTTGACCTTCGGGTTTCTGTTGTGCTGCACATAAACCTTGGCTGGAGAATAAGCTTTGCCAGCTAACTGTAACAGAGGAGGATGTAGGCAACCCCCAGTCAGTACCAGTAACATCACCACCTGTGTGCACTTGCCTTTATCTTCAAGTGCAACAAGTTCTCATGTGAACATCCTATTTCTTTGACAGTAGAAAGAACAGCATTATTTTCTTTTAAGAAAATGCTGTAAAATCTAAAAAAAACACCAAACTGATGGGAAAATTTTCCATAGATGGAATCTGCCTGGTGTGCTGCACCCTGGTTGGAAGCCCATCTGATCTCAGACAATTTGAGATTCCGAGTATCTGAAGGCATATATGACTATACATACTACCCTCTTTCTGTGTATATAGCATTCTAAGGAATACCTTCGAGAGTCCAAGTGCCTTTTTTACTGGGAGTCACAGAACGGTAGGGGTTGGAAGGGACCTCTAGAGGTCATCTTGTCCAACCCCTCTGATTCAGCAGGGACACCAAGAGCAGGGGGCACACCAACATGTCCAGGCGGGTTTTGAATGTCTCCAGGGAAGGAGACTCCACACCCTCCCTGGGCAGCCTGTTCCACTGCTCTGTCACCCTCACAGGAAAGGAGTCTTTTCTCATGTTTAGCTGGAACTTCCTGTGTTCCAACTTGTGTCTCTTGTCCTGTCATTGGGCACCATTGAAAAGAGCCTGGTCCCATCCTCCTGACACCCACCCTTCAGACATTTATAAGTATTGATAAGATGCCCCCTCAGTCTTCTCTTCTCCAGGCTGAATAAACCCAAGTCTTTCCTCACAGGGAGGTGCTCCAGTCCCCTGATCATCTCGGTAGCTCTCTGCTGGACTTGCTCAAGCAGTTCCACATCCTTCTTAAACTGGGGGGCCCAAAACTAGACTCAGCACTCCAAACGTGGTCTCACTAGGGCAGAGTAGAGGGGGAGGATAACCTCCCTCAACCTGCTGGCCACGCTCCTTTTAATGCAGCGCATGACACCACTGGCCCTCTTGGCCACAAGGACACATTGCTGGCTCATGGTCAACCTGCTGTCCACCAGCACTCCCAGGTCCTTCTCAACAGAGCTGCTTTCCAGTAGTTCAGCCCCCAGCCTGTACTGGTGTATGGGGTTGTTCCTCCCCAGGTGCAGGACCTTGCACTTGCTCTGATTGAATTTCATGAGTTTCTCCTCGGCCCAGCTCTCCAGGTCTCGCTGGATGGCAGCACAGCCTTCTGGTGCATCAGCCACTCCTCCCAGCTTGGTATCATCAGCAAACTTGCTGAGGTTACACTCTGCCTCTATATCCAGGTCATTGACAAATATGTTGAACAGGACTGGACCCAGCACAGACCCCTGGGGAACACCGCTAGTGACAGGCCTCCAGCCAGACTCTGCTCCATTGATCACGATCCTCTGAGTTCTGTTGTTGAGCCAGTTCTCTGTCCACCTCACTGTCCAGTTATCCGGCCCACACTTCCTAAGCTTGTCTGTGAGGATGCTATGGCAGACAGTGTCGACTGCCTTACTGGAGTCAAGATAGACAACATGCACTGATCTCCCTTCATCAACCCAGCCAGTCACGCCATCGTAGAAGGCTATCAGGTTGGCCAAGCATGATCTGCCCTTGGTGAATCCATGGTGACTACTTCTGATAACCTTCTTTTCCCCTACATGCCTGGAGATGACCTCCAGGATGAACTGTCCCATCACCTTTGCGAGACGGAGGCAAGGCTGACTGGCCTGTGGTTTCCCAGGTCCTCCTTCTTGCCCTTTTTGAAGATCGAAGTGACATTTGCTGTCCACCAGTCCTCAGGCACCTCTCCTGTCCTCCACGACAGCAAGAATATCCGCCAGCTCCTTTAGCACTCGCAGGCGCATCTCATTGGAGCCACAGATGTGCGAGGATCCAGTTTACCTAGGTGATCTCTGACCATAATGAACCATCACCTCCTGGTACAAAACAATGACGTGGAAAAAACCTAAATCCTTCAGGTTTTCTTTCAGAATTCCCAATATCAATATTTTCACTTTGGCCCTAAGCCTAGCTGCTTAAAGTATACTGACTGCTGCTTGAGCCTTTTCAAACAATGGCAACAGCTACTATTCATCTTTCCAGAAAGCCATGTTTAAATGCTTTGTATCTTACATATGTAAAAAAGTAGTTAACCATTTCATTGCTGATATTTAGATCTGAAATATTCAGTAAGGAGACTGAATTTCACAGAATCACAGGTTGGAAGGGACCTCAGGGATCATCCAGTCCAACCTTTCTAGGAAGAGCACAGTCTAGACAAGATGGCCCAGCACCCTGTCCAGACGACTCTTGAAAGTGTCCAATGTGGCCGAGACAACCACTTCCCTGGGGAGATTATTCCAATGGTTGACTGTCCTCACTGTGAAAAATTTCCCTCTTGTGTCCAGTCACAACCTCCCCACAAGCAACTCGTGTCCATTCCCCCTTGTCCTCTCCATGTGACTCCTTGTAAAAAGGGAGTCTCCATCTTCTTTGTAGCTACCCCTTAAGTACTGGTACATGGTAATTATGCCAAAGGAAATATTCTATTTTCCTGTTCAGAACTGAAACAAAGATTCCTCTCCAACACTCGTTTCTGCTTATTCTAATATGCTACAGCTTTAGGAATAATTACATATGAGAAGAAATTGAGACTGCATACTTTCCCCACACTGCCTTGTTTCAATACTCTTGTAATTGAGAAAAAAAGTACTGCATACAAAGAACTGGCAAGGATGGCTGTATGGTGGATAAACTGAAAGACTGGAGGAATACAACACCAGGAATACCATGACTTCTGTATAAAAATCAGGCCGATACAGTCACTGACTAAAGAGTATGAGGTTAGAGGTATTTACTGGAGGAAAACTGTTAATAGTGCAAATTGTTAACGTCAAGATTTCAATTTGGCAATATCTGTCTTTATCTGAAAAAGCAGAGAGCTACCTCAGTAGATCATGCACCTATATTTACACTCTCAATACAGAGCCTCACTCCTCTGGAATACTGTTTTCACATTAGATTGTATTGGCCACATTCAGAAGATCCATAGGTCAGATTAATTTTAGCCCCAGACTCAGATCAGGTCTCTGTGTTGCTATTATTTATGATCCAGAAGGAATTAAATAACAAAAGTCAAAGGAAAATTCATTACTATATATTCCTAAATGTTCCCACATTTTGAAATATTAATTCAATAACACAATATTTTTATCTCCTAGAGAGACAGAGAAACGAAGTACAGAAATAGAATATAGAAACAAAGAAATAAAGGAACACAGAACCATAGGTTAGAAAATAAAAATACCACAACAGATCTACCAGACCCAAACTATAAGTGATTTTAATGCATGAAACACAACTGGAGATTAAAATCCAACTGATCTCTTTTGGATATGAACATTGTGCCACTTAAAATTTTAAGCCCTGTGCTCTAAAGTTCAGTACCTAGAGACAGATGAATATTGGGAAAAGGCCCACAAATTTCCCTTGCCAGGCACAAAACAGCCGGAGAAGTTTTGGTACTCCTGCTTCTGTCTCTTCAGACTAGATGGGGAAAAAAGTTTTGGCACTTGCACAGGGACTTTGACAGTCACTGTGCCTAAGACTCTCTCAGCATCTGCAGCAAGGAGTGGGAACTCACAAAGCAGAAGGGGACCTGTTTCTAGTGCCAAGTTTTCTTTGAGTCAGCCTTACCTTTAGAAATCCATTCCCCTTCTGACTGGAATATCCCTAGATAGGTTCATACTTAAGAGCTACATTTAAGCTTCTTGTAGTCTCAGAAATTCCTTGGTTACAGTTGTTCAAAGCCATCAACATTCCATAATAATTTCTAGAAGACGTCAATACAAAACCCTACTTCCTCTGTTCTATGAAAGAGGTTAAACACTAACCCAAAATGTACTTCACTGATGCATAATTCCAGTTATGCTCGCTATTAAAATTCACATTTCTAATGTTAATTAATTGCCCCAGCAATATCAAAATCCTTGCAATTTATGATCCATAGTGTGATCACATTATTGACCCTGATGAGCAGTTTCTCATCGAAATAGCTCTGTTCGGGTCAGTGGAATAGCTTGTGTGAATGATTTACCAGACTCTAATTTGACTAAATATCTCAAAAAGCTTTGAGAAATCTTATATTTGTTAATAGAATGTATGAAGATGTGATAGATAAAAATTTATGATGTAGAAATGCAGTATACCCTATTGAATACCTATTCCTTAATATGTACATTCAGATAATGGTCTAATTTAGAACTTTATAAAAACCTTTATATAACCAGTTAGCACTTACAGTAGTGCCCAATACAATGCTTAAAGCAGTAGTAATGGCCTGTATTACACCGTTACAGATGTTTGAGATAACTTTTTCAGAGATTACTTAGTTCTTTTCATTATCATATTCAAATTTCTAGTGTGTTCTGAAAGGTTAAGCAGAGTGAAGTTATCCATATTTGAAATTTTCTTTGGGTTTTTGGAGGCTTTCCTTCAAAGGTCAACTAAAACACGGTCTTGCCATTTCTATGAACATGTTCTGGAAAATTTACAGTATTTTTATTTGCTTGTAAGAATTCTTTTCGAGTATCCTTCGCAGTGCAGTTACTTGGAGCACACAATGAAATTCAGCAAGGCAGCATTTCTGGTACCAAATCTGAGCCTGTTCCCATGGAAAACTGTGTACACTTGATCAATTCTTACTTTTAGAAACACTTCAGTTTATATACACTCAGATTTTGCTCAGCTGTGGCATTTTCTGATTCCTTGGTGTTCAACTTCGTAGCTTTATCAGGGCTCTTGGGCATGTATTTCTAATGTTTGGCAGTAAACTTAGAATTCAGTGTGAATTTTGTATTAGAGAGTGGCTTCCTAGCTATATACAGTGTACTGTCAAAATATTTCAATAGTATATGCTGGTGTTTGTTAGGTAGACCATTTACTGGCAGACTTCGTCGCAGTTTGATCTTTTCTAGGCTCAACCCTTACTAGAACACAAGTTGGTTAATGTCTGTCTGTGGCTTTACTGTAAGCACAAACACTTCACAATACATCACACTGAACAGTAAACATCAGCAGAGCCTTTTTAATAACATAAATAATGGGCAACGAGATGGGCTAAGACACATATGAAAATACAGCAGACAGGCAAAAAAAAATCACAGCAATGCCGATAGGCAAAAAATCATAATAGCAATAGCAGTTTTTAAACTATGCCAAGCAGTATTACGAATGTTACAACCTGAGAAACGACCAAGTTGTGACTGATTCACTATGCGCTTAATTTTAAAAAATTCATTCTACATCATTTCAAGTACTCTCAAATCAACAGATTTCATACCTTTGATGAGCTATCAGAATTACATTAAGTACAAGAGACCATGCATTCCTGTGTCTTGGGTAAACATGAATTTCCATTTAGCAAAGTTATCATTCTGAAAGACTGAAAGGCCTTATTCGGAAGTTAGCAAAGTTCTCAGATATATGTGGGCCTCGGTCTGCCTCAAAGTAACCAGCCTCATTTATTATGTCTCCCTCACTCAAATACCATGTCTTCCCACGACTGAAAGGGAACGTGAGATGTATTTGCTAACATTCATTCTTAGCAATATACAAGCTTTTCTAATAATGTAAACGTAATCTTCACACTGGTGCTTGTTTAAGAAAAAATAACCAGCCACAAATAACGCCATGAAATCATTATTGAAAGGAAATTTTACTTTTAAAAGCAGTCTTCTCTCTAATATTCTCATGAATAAGAACTTAAAACTGAACTCCTGATTTAGCTGCATTTTCCCCTGATGAATGAAAAAGTGAAGACAGCTAACCTATTGAGGCCAGCAACTATTACAAACCACTGCTGACAGGGATCTTCCTCTTTAAAAAAATTAACCTTCATTTCCCCAAAAAAATCTTCTGGTAATCTCATGATTGTGAGGGTAACCTGCCAGCCAACAACCAGCTCTTAAAAACAAATTAATGGATACATAAATCATAAAAGACCCTGACAATATCAGCCATGGAAAGGGAAGTTGAAATGATTTATAAGGTTACAGTCGCCATGAGTCTGAGTAACAGCACAGTTGAGCTGTACCTTATGTGTGCTTCCCAATTAGAATATTCAGAATAAGGTACTCTTTGAACTAACCATCTCCAGTTACAGTCCTGCTAAAGCAAAAGTAGATGGAATTTTCATTTTTGTAACAGATGTCCATCAAAGAACAGACTTTTTAATCTAGGAGTTTTTTCATTATAGTCTTTTACCTATGCTGATGTATAGGATTAGATGGAAGTTTGGTTCATCAACTCTAGACCCCTATCAGGGTACATGTAACCACACATATACTCTCATCATCCATCTCCAGCATATCACAACTATGAAATAGCCAACTTCAAATGATAAGGTTCCATCTCACAGCAAAAGTTATTGTAATTAGTCTCTATATGTTTGACTTTGTACAATTAAACTTAATTCCATCTCCATTAGTCAAGTCTACAAGGTCATATACAATTTATAGATGACAAAATGAGAAAGTATTGCCAGCACTGGAGGAAGACTGGATCATAATTCAGAAAGAATTATTCTCTTATATCCATCTAACCCTTCCTAAATTATGACCCAGTCCTCCTTCAAAATTGGTAATACTTTCTCACTGTGTGTCAGCCACAAATTTTATAATTGCACCCACCTCGTTCTTGTAACAAGGTCACTAATTGAAATACTACACAGGACTGCTCTCCAGACCAAACCTTGAGAAACAGCACTAGGAACTTCTCTTCAGTCTGGTAACTTTCCCTTCAATATAATTCACTGAAGCCTCTACTTCAGCAAGCTTTTTATCCACCTCACAGTTTTTGAATTAATCCCCATTTTCTCATTCCTTAATAATAATTTCCCTTGGGGAACTATATCAAATACTTTGCTCAAAGTTAGATAGATTAGGTTCACTGCATTACCCTTGTTTAAGAAGTCAGCTATCTCATCAAGATACTGAATTAGTCTGATAAAAACTGCACTTGATGAAACTATATTGCATGTTATTCCATTTCCACTTACCGCTGGAACCTTGATTACTCTTCTATTCAAAACTCACATATTGCTGAGGTCAAACTCATGAGTTTATGCATTGCTTAGATAATTTCTACCTGTGTGGCAGTATGTTTTTTATTCTGTGCATTATAATACCAGTATATATTTTGGGCCACCACAGAAGACATTGTAACAAGCAGGTAGTGATTTCAGGCAGAATCTAGGCAGAGATTTAACTACAGTCCTTGATTGTGGAGGCCTGTACATTAGCATGAGTGACTGCTATATAACCCAAGCACATACAGTGACATTAGTATGCACTGCCTTTAACAATACCACCTGTGTGTACTGCTCTTAACTACTTGTTCCTATGAAGATGTGTAAGAGCATAATGCTCTTACTGAACTTCAGTATACCAGAAAGTTCAGTATTGTAAAGGTAAAAGATTGATAGCTTTATTCACATGGAAGAATTGCCTAAAGATGTGAAGAACAGTGAGGCTGGTGAACCTCACCACAGACGGGATCCATGCAGCATGCCATGATAAACGTGAAAGGTCTCGTCCAATGTTGCATACACCAGGGTGTCTAGTACCAGAAGGGACGTACAATTGCAATCATCTTTCCTACTATTTTTATTGTTTATACAGTGAATCAGTTAACCATCCATGAATGACCATGCCTTTCTTACTGAAATGCTAAAAGAACCATGACCACCCTTAGTACAAAACAGTATATTAAGCTTCCCACACTTTGAAAACAGTAGTGCTACAGTAGCATAAGTCTGGAGTAACTCTATGGTGAACAGACTTTCGTACTTCTACAAAAGTCATCCTACAATTTCTATCCAGCCTCACAACGTTTTGCCTGCAGACATTCTGGGAACTGTAGGAAGACCACGGAAATATTTCACACAGACACAGAATCACAGGTTGGAAGGGACCTCAGGGATCATCTAGTCCAACCTTTCTAGGAAGAGCACAGTCTAGACAAGATGGCCCAGCACCCTGTCCAGACGACTCTTGAAAGTGTCCAATGTGGCCGAGACAACCACTTCCCTGGGGAGATTATTCCAATGGTTGACTGTCCTCACTGTGAAAAATTTCCCTCGTGTCCAGTCACAACCTCCCCACAAGCAACTTGTGTCCATTCCCCCTTGTCCTCTCCATATGGCTCCTTGTAAAAAGGGAGTCTCCATCTTCTTTGTAGCTACCCCTTAAGTACTGGTACATGGTGATGAGATCCCCTCTATGCCTCTTTTTTTCAAGGTTGAACATATTTGTAAGATCACTCAAATAGGTTTTGCTATGATTTATTTTTATACAATCACAAATACTGCAGTAAAGTTTTAGTATCCAAATTGTTTTCTAATGAACAACAGGGCTCTATTTATTTTGAATTTTTGAATGCCATTCATTTTTTTTTGCCTTTCTTCCAGCATATTTAACTGACACTACACATAGCTAGACATAGCAGTTTTCTCAATAATGGAAATAGGACTTTGCTGTAGGAAGCACTCTGTGTTAAAGCAACTTGAAAGGAATAACCACCACCTCTTCCTCTGCTAAATGCAATCACTTTCTGTAGGTGCTATAATATCCAGAGCTACACAGGAAAGTCCAACCACTATAAAACATATAATGAGTAGTTTCTATCCAGGAAAAATTCTACAAGCTCAGGCCAGAGCTTCTTTATGAACTACAGACTATTAAGAATGAGACACCAAAAATAAAATGGATTTTGTCATAGCCTGCATGAGCCCAAGAGCTCAACAGGTTATTGGTATTGATTTGTCATTCAAAAGAACACTACCTTAACTCTTTCAAGAGAGCCTAACTCAGCAAGAAACACAGTAAGCTGGGGTTGGAACAGTATCATAACAGCAGAGTTCGAGTTATTTCAATGTCTGTCATTGTCAGCTTGAAACATTAAGCATACAGATAGGTAAGTGAGGGGGAAGAAATATTTTTTGAAAGATGGGAAGACTAGAATTACTTGTTCATTTCAGTCTATTCATTGATAATTGGCCTTTGATACACTTAAAAGGTAAAATTGAACCAACAATCAATTCCAAGCCAACGTGTATTGATAACGGTAGTATCCTGGCCCAAAATCATTTGAGAGAAGATTGGAAGACACAAAGTGGGCCCAAAGGAATGAATTAATCTTAATGACGACACACTTAAGTCATCTGTATTCCTCCATGTAGTAAGGACAATTAGAGATATCATAGACATCAGAGATACCTTAATAAGGTCAGGCTCCCTTTCTGTTTAGTTTTTCATTACTTATGTTTTTTAAAGCATGTATCATAATTGCCCAAACAAAAGAAAAAAAAAACCTTTCTGCAAAGTTATTCAGAATTATTTGCCTCAGTTACTTACATGATGATTGTAATTTATGCAAATATAATGACTTACATTGTGCTCAGAAGATAAGCAATAGCCCTTAACAGCAATAAGAAATGCCTTTTTTCCCCTCCTTTGGCCTTAAATAGATGTTGTGAAACATTGTACAAAAGCAGGAAGAAAACAAATCACCTTCTCTTCCCTAATGCTTAACAAGGGTAGAAAGAAACATGCATACAACACCAGCTGTAGAAGATAAATATTTTCATTTCAAAGGATACCTTAACTTTCAATTATTATATATCATGAAAATACAAGAGAATATTCTTTAGGAATAGAATTTCCTCACTGTCAGACAGACATCAAAATACTTACACCAGAGGTTGTGATATATGCTATAATGAAGGGAAGAATAAAGACATCTGTTATGACAGGAAAAGGCACATATTTCCCTGATTCTTGAGCCTCAAAGCTGTGCAATGGGGTCTATGAAGGCCAAAGACATTTCTGTTGAGCAACCACTGTGCATGAACTACATTAGCATAAGATCTGTTCACCATAGTACAGCCACAACTGCCTGAAGCCCCTGCCACAGGCACGTAGAAGGAGGGGGGCAGTATATCAGGTACTGTTCCAGTCCCACCCAAAAACATGGGGTTCATTTTCATTCAAGTCCATTCAGGCACAAATATCTCCTCTGTCTCCTTGATCCACCTTCCAATACCACATTAACCTCAGTACTGTTGTTCTCCCCATCTATCCAAATATAAACTCTGCCTAAAAATTTCAAGAGTTATATGATTTGTGTTTGCTGCATAGTAATACTCAAGTCAAAGATGGGCAAAGAGAACAGTCTCCGAGATATAGCCAACAGCATGTCATAAATTTGCTTCAAGTATCTGAACTTTTGAGTACTTTGGATCCACAAAATAAGGTGGAAAAATCCTCTCTTAGTAATCTAGTGAGATTATTTTATATCCTTGCAGAGATATGCAAGATGGAGCACTAAAACTGTAAAGATACTCCTTCTTTGTACCTGATATATCCTTGTCTCTGTATTTCTACCTGAATTTACCCCAAAACGAGGGAAAGGAGGAGCTACAGATTGACAGAGCAGCATCTTATTGTTGCCACAGCCAGATAGGTAACAATGAAAAACTTTAAGGCAGACAGAGAGCTAAGGTGGGCTCTGCCTTCCCCCATCATATGCCAGTCTGCATCGCAAGCCAAAGGTCTGATAAGGTATGGCACAATGTCACGGGTCTGATTAAGCTTCCCCCCGCTGACCTTGCAAAATATATGATGTTCTGTGTATTACAAGTTGAATTCTTAACTGTCAGGTTTACTTGGATTGGATTGACTACAGTATTGATTCTTTCCTTAGCCTTTCCAACATTTTCTTGGCATGGGCTTTTTACCAGTTACACCTTCACAGCAATAGAGCTCACAGGCTAGTCACTCACAGAGCCTCCAGGCACTCCCACCATTCCCAAGTCTTACACTTACCAGTGCACACTTGAGATGCATTCTTTACATTCATGTTTTTGAGACACTGTATAGCGTAAACAGACTTTTTTTTAAATTCTAGAGCTGATCCCTCCTTCAAAGGCAGGCACGCATATGCATGAAAGAAAACCACAACTATACGCATTTCTTAACCCCAGTTTCCTCAATACTCTTGAAAATTCTTTGGGTTTAGACCTAAAAGCCAAACATGCTGTGCTCTAGATGTAGAAACTGGGCAACTGCAGCTGCATTATGTGACTGGAAAGGCCCCAGTCATCTAGGGAGAGCTAACACTAGAGCTACAGACTGATTATCACTTCTTCCATTCAAGTCTTATTTTCTAGAAATCTTTTCCCCTACTGCTCTGTATACGGATTCTTCAAAAAATCAGTGTCCCTGTATTTTCCCCATCTCTCTTCTCCAACCATTTTTTCTACTTTATTTGAATTCAGAGTGAATGAACCCAAAATCCTACAGCTTCATTTCCTTTCAGACTCTCTCCACTGAAGGTATAGTTTCATGTTGCAAGCCAACTGCCAAAACAGCTGTCCATTTCCAACCCTACATCCTTCTGTGTGCATACTGCCATCTGCAGCTTCCCATTTCCTTCCTTGCATTGGTCTCATAGGTGGGCAGTCAGGGTTCAGTGAATCACATAATTTAATTGATCTGATCGAAATCACTTCACTTCCACCACCCCCACCCCCATTATTTTTCCATAGGAGCAACTAAGTAATCAACCTCACCAAGTGCTCACACAGTCACTAGGCGTGAAGACGAACAGAGCTACACCCTTTCAATAGCTCCTTTTAAGCATAATGTGAAACTGTACATCGTAACTGTCACACCTTCTCATTTTCAATTCCCTGTATTAACATCCACTGTTTTTATGTTCTGCCTCCAAAGAAATTACATTCCTTAAAATAGCAGTTGTCTGAAAGGAAGCTAAAAAAATTATCTGTTTGCAGTGTTATTCTGTTATTCTCTGCATACAAAAATTTACCTGGATGCTGACAGATTTAACAAACAACTTAGTCTTACACAAACATTTGTGTGACATGCTTCTGTCCCCTTATCACACATAGTATGAGACAACATAAAATATTGCTACACAACACAAAGACAGCTATAAGGCACAAGGATACTAGTTACCTTTAAATAAACATTCACATAGAATGTGAATAGATTATTTCCTCAAGGAATTAATGTTAAATATGCTGCATTTGAAAGATTTAACAGCACTTATTTCCACCATCACTTCGATTCATTTTTCATGTGCCTCAGTAAAAAGGTTCAATCTGTAACGATAATCTATTCAGGCTGTTGATATTATAGCAAAAAAGCTTCCCCTATGGCTGTATCTGAACCCAACATAAGCTATACATCTCATAGGCTCAAAGGCAAGAAACTTCAAAGCAAGGCTTTTAGAGACTTAATTTGTGGTGCAGGTTCTGGTCACTATTTTATTTCTCTGGAAGTTATAACAATTTTACTAGCAATTTAAGAGTGTACATTATGAGCATAAGGCCTGTCATGCTGTTTCATATAAGACCCCCAACTTTTACTAAGCTAAATAAACAGAAATATTTAAAAGCTTTTCAATGTTTTCTAGTGTATCTAGCATTTTCCACATTGGTTTGGATAAGTTGTTCTAGTACCAACTTGGCAAACACACACAGCAAAATTGGAAATCTGAGAGCTCTTCCAAATTAAAACTTAATTGATTGCACTTCAGATTGGGGTGGTAGGGAAGGGAGAGAAGCTCGTATTCCTACCAAGAACAACACTTAAACCCATTAGTTGCAAGGACTGCTCCAGAAGCACCTGAAACAAGCAAACCTTTCCAGTAAAATAATGAGTTTTGAACACAGTAATCTCCTCTCTAATGAGAGCAATTTGACCTTTATGAACAAACCAGTCACAGATCCTTTAGTCCTGTCCAACATATTTCCAGTTAGAAAATCATGACATGTGTACCCTAAAAAATTGGCGACTTGGTCAAAACAATGAAATATGATTGTGCGGGGGGAAGGCCTACAAATCCACATAGACCACACCCTTCTCTTGTAAAGCATCTGCATCATTAAAACAGATTGCCTTTTTAACAACTGTTGTCTCAGGTCTCTATGGGAAGTCAACACCTGAAATAATAAAATATGCCGTAAATGTACTGAAACAGACAGAAAATAGAATTTTTAACTCTGTAGTCCTCTATATGACGTTGAGAGAGAGGTTAACTTGGTCTGTACTTGCTGGGCTCCCTCTCCTGGTGTATACAAGGTAGTTTCAACACTTCAATAATGAGGGGTTTGGTTGACCTGAACTTCAAGCTGCATTTCTGACATTCTTTCATTCACTCCCTGACTTGAAATCCAAATTCCCTCAAACTCCCTTATATCAAAAACTAGATAAATTGAAGAAATTAGTCATGAAATAAATTATCTGCTTTTCTAATTAATACACAAAAGGCAGCATTTGCAGAAGACTTTCTTCTAGACATCTTTATTGTCATGGATGTCTAGCTGTGCTTCATTTGTGCTTTTTTTCCAGACTACTTCAAATGGGAAACAAGTGGGGATTTTCTTGAGGTGAGAGGAAAGGTTGGCATGGTGAAAACAAAATGAAATCCTGTACATCTGGGGGAAAAATCCAAGCCAGGCCAGCATGAGAAGTTGAAATATGTACTGCTGGACAGTGGAAGAGTCCCCTCAGGATCCTTAGAGCCACCAAGATTTGGGGCAGGACTCACCCTGCTGTATCCCACACTCAGGGAATAGAGATGACAAGAGTAATCAAACAGTGATTCAAAGTTGCCCTTACTCACACTTACGAAATACAGCTACATGAAATTCAGTGATCCGTCCTGCCAACTTTTCATATTACTTTCCTCCACTTTCATATTAAAACAAAAACAAAACAAAAAATCTAGCGTGCAAATGGATTAATTTTTAAGTGTTATCCAGCTAAGATAGGTATTGTGAAATCACTGTTCTCCAGTCAACACAAGCCACCTATTTATGGGCTATCACTGTATTATAATGTGAGATTTGGAGGATGGTATCCATCAGTCCCATCTGGTCTTCAACTTTTTTCTGTCAGAGGAACCAACAGTTACAGAAATCCTCTACAATTATCAAGAGGAACATGAGGCATGAGTTATAGTGATATAAAAATAAAGGTATCTATTTCTGGGTTTGTTATAGCTCCAGAAACCACTCCATAGCTAAGGACCTTCATTTCCATTTCTAACTTGAGTGCCTTTTCTGTGTGAAACTTCTCTCCTTGCATTATCTTGGAGCAGAAGAATTTTTCTGGTCCAGTTCTCAAAGGAAAGAAGTTTCCATTGTATTCTGTAGGTGTTTGGGCTCTGGTAAGAATAGTAACAGTGATCCATTTCCCTGCCTTAAGAAATGAGAATTTCTAGTCAACTCCACTGCAGTCCCTCTGATTTGGTGGGGTCTAGGACCCTGACAGATGACTTTTACCTCTTCAGGCTGTGCAATTTAAGCTCTCAGGTACCCCACCATCCCACCCAGCCCTAGCTTTATTATATGAGTAACTGCTAGAGCTCAGCATTCCAGTCTCTCTGGTAATATGTTTCTTATCTCATCATTATGTAAAAGCATTAAATAATAGCATCAAATAAAAATCAAGTTTTAATATTATAATTAAAGAAAATCATACTAGTGAAAGACCAGCACGCATAATGATTTAAAGACAGAAAGCAATGTAGGATTTCACAATGTGGGTGAAACATGGAATGAAAAGATAATTCCCAACATAACCTAAAAGCAGATCTGAATCTGAGACACAAATATTCTTCTATTCCACCTGCCACACCATGTACAGCTCATTTCTGCTTGTTAGCATACCCCTCTTCCTCTAGTGTTTAGCTAACCAAGCTAACCAGAAAGCCTGAAGAAACAGCCTATTCCTAGGGACCTGTTTCATTCAAAGTATTTTGACACAACGTAGTGAAAAGCAGCAGATGAATGTCTGATCTCACATTAAGTGAAACACTGTTCTCTACCACCAGCTGTTGAGAGAGAAAAATTCTTCCTGGCATAGCACAGGTGGCACATACAAAGTGCAAATTAAAGCTGGAGCTTCCACACAGCAAGGGTGAAAAACACAGCAGTTGTGCTGGCCTAGTGATCTGAGCCCCTGACCTGTGCACACAAGACTGATGAGATGGGACAGAAGGACAGGCAAGTACAGGGCCAGCGAGCAAGCGTGGGCATCAGGGTGTGCTGCAGCAGCTACAGAGGCCATAAACAGCACCTGAGCTCTAATTTGGAAGCAAATTTCACTTCTGAACACAGAACCTATTTGAGTAAAATCCATTTAACCTTTAAAAATCTAAATGCTGGAGGTTTTAATTTAGCATTATTTTAATATCTGTAAGATATGGGTACATTAGACTATACAGCTTACTGTTAATATTTATTATTCCCCTAAAAAAGCAGAAGCTGTACAAAGAGCTCTGTACAGCCAATACTAATGAAAACCAATCAACAGCCAAACAAACAAGATTCTTATTTCAGTTGTACCAGGACAACTTCATACAGGTGAGATCATGCCAGATTCACTGACACAAGACACGAAGATCAGATTTGCTGACGTATTCCAATTCGCTCAATGAATAGCAAGGACTCTTGGCTCCTCTGTATTAAAGAGGAGCAAAGCTGCAAAAATATACTGGTGCCACTGACAAACTTCCTCAACTGTATTATGAAACTGAAAACAACATAAAGTGACTGTGACATTTGCCACATTTTTTGACTTTTAATTTTTTGAAGTATAGCTGGAACATTTCTTGTATTTTCCAACATGGATTGTTCACTTTTGTAGGCCATCTCATTATGTTATTTGTGAGACTGTCTTGTTTGTTTCTTCATCTCTTCTGTATCAGAATGAATTTAGTCTCAGGGCACAATTCTCAGGGAGGCAGGAGAGGCATACTGATGTGAGAGGGAAATAAATAAAAATACATACTTTCAAAATATGAGTATGGAAAATATCTTAATAGAGGTACCAAAAGCCAAGCTGATTAATAAACTCTTATGTGCAGAAGACACACTATTTTACAGATGTGAAGTCATAGAATAGTTTATGTTAATGATCTTAAAGGTCTTTTCCAAGCCCAATTATTAACCCAACACTGACAAATCCACCACTAAACCATGACCCTAAGCACCACAACTACATGTATTTGAAATACCTTCAGGGATGGTGACCCCACCACTTCCCTGGGCAGCCTGTTCCAATTCCCAACCACCCTTTCAGGGAAAAAGAACTGTACTTAGTATCCAATCTAAACCTCCCCTGGCACAACTTGAGGCCGTTTCCTCTTGTCCTATCACTTGTTACTTGGGTGAAGAGACCAACGCCCACCTCACTTACAACCTCCTTTCAGGTAGTTGTAGAGAGCGATAAGGTCTCCCCTCAGCCTCCTCTTCTCCAGACTAAACAGCCCCAGCTCCCTCAGCCACTCCTCATAAGATTTGCTCTCCAGACCCTTCACCAGCTTCATTGCCCTTCTCTGGACACACTCCAGCACCTCAATCTCTTTCTTGTACCGAGGGGCCCAAAACTGAACACAGGATTCGAGGTGCGGCCTCACCAGCGCCTAGTACAGGGGCACAATACTTTCCTTGCTCCTGCTGGCCACACTATTCCTGGTACAAGCCAGGATGCTGTTGGCCTTCTTGGCCACACTGCTGGCTCATGTTCAGCTGGTTGTTGAACAACACCCCCAGATCCTTCTCCACTGGGCAGCTTTCCAGCCACTCTTCCCCAGGCCTGTAGTGTTGCATGGGGTTGTTGCGACCTAAGTGCAGGACCCAACACTGGGCCTGCTGAACCTCATACAATTGGCCTCAGACCATTGATCCAGCCTGTCCAGATCCCTCTGTAGGGCCTTCCTACCCTCGAGCAGATCAACACTCGAGCACACCAACTTGGTGTCATCTGCAAACTGACTGAGGGTGCACTCGATCCCCTCACCCAGATCATTGATAAAGACATTAAACAAGACTGGCCCCAACACTGAGCCCTGGGGAGCACCGCTTGTGACTGCCACCAGTTGGATTTAACTCCATTCATTACAACACTTTGGGCCAGGCCATCCAGACATTTTTTTTTTACCCAGCAAAGTGTACGCCCATTCAAGCTATGAGCCGCCAGATTCTCCAGCAGAATCCTGTGGGAAACAATGTCAAAGGCTTCACTGAAGTCCTTCCTCCTTATGTGCAATGAGCAGTAATATTATTCCCCATGAATCAGAATAGACAAAAGATTACTTTCCACTTTAGAGAAAGAACTGGTTCTAATAACACCTCCAAGATTTAGAATGAGGAAATATAACTAAATGTGGTCATTTTCTTAGAATTAAAACAGGTAATTTTCACATCTATCTTTGCAGAAATCTAATATCTTCAAATATTCCTAGTATTTTACTTACACATAAATTATTAAAAAGCACAGGTCAGCATATGACAACCTTCCCTATATTTTGGGTCATTTCTCAGTTGTGACAATCTGAATGTTTTCAGTGAGAAATAACTTGGAACAAAACATTAAGTTGTGGAAATTCTGACTTAAAACTCCTGCAGTAGACTTCAAGCACAATTAGACTTTGCCCTTCACCTCTCATGGTAGTTGTTCTGCAAAGGTCCTTACTTGTGTTTATCACAGCTGTTACAGCAGATTGCCTTTGAAATACCTTACAAAAGCTTTAAGACTAAAGCACAAGATCTTCAGCCGAATCTAAGATCAGACAAAATGCCAGTACAGCACTGGGAACTCTGCTGTGTGCATTTTCACTAATTCAGCAGCTGATCCCAGCTTGTTGAGCTAGTTTTCATGCTGTTTTCATAAGAACCAAACATTCAGCAAGATGCAACAGTAAAACACAAATGGAAGAAAGGGGGTATTTCCAATCAAAAGTGACTAGAGGCACAGGAAAGAGGCGGAAAGAATTTCCCTTAGTGATGTAGCTTTTAAACTGTTTTGGATATCTGTATTTGTAAGTATCAGTGACAACACGGATGGACAAAGCAGGAAAGGACAAAGTGAGCCTATTCCAGCTTTCCAATTTCAGAGAGGAAGATTATATTAGCCAGCTCAAAAGGGAAGAGACAAATATATCCTAATCCCTTAAGGCAGGACCATGACACTTACAACAACTCTTTGGTATGGGAACAGGAACTTTTCAGTGTCAACTGTGTATGAAGCTGATAGCAGAATGGTCACGCACATTTATTAGAAGTACAACAGATTATTTGACCGCTGAAATTTATTATATGGGGAGAAGTATATTTCGTAGCTGTTGTGCAAGAAAACTGCTATTGATTGCAGATTTGGGGAGAAATGGTGGAAGACCATACAACAAATAAAAAACACGGTATCTAAGTTTGGTGGCATCTTAGGAGTTTTCTCTGTTTTCATGGCAGATTAAACTTGTCCATCACTTTACCACACTCTCCCATACTGTTACTACTGTATATACAATAAGATCAGCTCTGGCACCTGCACTGAACTACACAAGTATCTATGTGACATGTAAATCTATGACAAAAAATATTGGCTCATTATGCTTGTCCTGCTTATTTGGGCAATAGTAGTTTTACCTAACTTTTAACATTGCATACTTCCACATGCAAACACTAGAACTGTATCAGGGAACAGCACATAAATACCCTTCATGGGACTTCATTTTGGAGTACCAAAGTGCATCCATAATAGGCAAAGCACCACAGAGCTAACACAGCAACCCACAATGGGAAGGTTAGCTGTGTGCTTCTCTATTTTGTGTTGAACTGGAGGCTAAATGCCATATACAAGAACCATCTCCTTACAAAGTAAATGCATTTTTTCAGAGCTGCATTTCTCATGAATTCAGTCTTCTCTCTGATGCAGCTATTGAGCTGTTCTCCAGTGCATTAAATCCAGCTTTTTCCCCATTTCACATTTTCTTTAGTTATGGGCTTTTTGTAACAATTGTATGGATTTCTTATTAGTGGTACCGACGTTGCATTTAAAGAAAATTCTAAATATATCAAAAGCAAACTATACAATACTTTCCATGCTAATCCAGTAAGTGCATCTGAGGTGCAAGAGATCACTCACCGGTCCATCTGTAGAAGTTGCACTACTGGCACAATTTCAATGCTAACAAGGATTTTACTGACGTATCAAAGTTAAACATATATTCCATTACAGATTCTACAAAGAGGATTCATAACATTCTCATTTTTGGGGGGGTTTAATCTTTCATTCTCACTTGCAGATACACGAACCAAACTACATTTGCAGACTATTCAGTCTGGTAGGCAGTACATAAAGTTGCAGAAGGGTACATGTATAAGAAGCAGCTACCAATAAACTTCATTCTACAAATGTTTGGTACAATTTCCTATTAATTTTGATACCAGTTGCTTTAACTTTTCATAGCCGGTCTCCTTTTCTGGTATTAATTTTAGGTGTTGCACACCACATAGCATAGGGATGAATATTGAATTACGTAGACCAAGATTTCATTGGCTGTTATTACCGCTAAAAGGAAAAACATGACTCGGTTATTCTTTATCGTGTTACATACTGGGCTTCTGTATCTGCTAGTCAAAAGCTATTTTAACCCTTCCTTTGGCAAGATGGGGGCAGCCATGTTTTAAAACAGTTTCATTATATTTTCTTAGATGCCTTCTTGCTTCTAATCCCATACTGACATAGCATCTTGTACAGATTTAAAAAAAAAATCATTCTTCACAACTACTGTAAGAAATTCTAGTTATGTTGTTCAAAAATTTATATTGTTTACTAAATAAATTCTTCAGAGGAAAGTGTGAAAAGAAGTGTTTCTTACTGACATTGGTGGCATCACAACATCATCTTCACACAGACATGTCTGTTACTCAGTAGCCATAGCAGTTCTGCACGGCAAGGATGGTCCATTGCCCAGACTGTGGGCCTGAGACTCAAATTTGGATTTCTATTATTTCACATATTTCCTATTTTACCTTGGCCAAATCACACAAACCCAAGCCTTCAAGAGTTATCCAGATGCTACAGGTTACTTTGGTGTTATCTACCTAAATAGCTTTAAGAATCTGTATCCATTATTTCCTCTCTAAAATGTAGACAGCATATCCTTACCTGATATGGATGTTAAACTAATAAAAATTTTAAAGATCATCAGTTCCTCTGTAACAAGTACCAAACACTGATAGGAGGAGGTTACCCAGGTTTTCTGAAGCATCTCTTTTGAAGAATTCTTAGTCTAACTTAAGGGCAAATTCATTTCTTGAATAAAGCAGTACCATGTCATTAACCTCACTGAATTGCAAGCCTTGGCAAAAAACACCACCTTTCCTACTATTGCTTTGATTCTAATTATTCATGTTTAAAGAAAGCCAAATTAGTAGGAAATGTGAATTCAGTTGCATAAAACAATTTCAGAGATAATGAGCACCTGCATCCTCACTGCAGAAAACTTTACAACAGGAGCCCTTCATTGCCTAGCTCACAGCTCAGTATTACTACATAGGGCTCAGGAAACTCTGGAGAAGAATAGATTTAATGTTAATTATGTTTCCTTTAACCTAACCCTCCTTTAATATACCTGTTTCTAGGAATATCATATCCATAGGTGGTTGAACCATTCTTGGCTTAAGATGCTTTATTTTAGGCGTGAAGATTTAAATCAGATATTACGTTCCCTAGCTATTCATTCTTTACTTTTCCTGGGTATTTGTTGGAGCATTTAAAGACTTCTCCTAAGGAAAATCCATTATCTTTTTAATACTATCAGGCATAATTTTTCTTCTTCAGTCCTGTTCACCTTGCTGTGCTATTTCTTGCAAACTGCAAAGAAATGGAGTTGTCCTACATACGGCATTGTTGAACTCACTGCATTTTAATGTCGACATACATTAAAGTTTTAGGGTTTCTTTTCCCTCCTCTTTACTACCGTATTACTTTCTGATTTTCTTTCCTTTCTGAAAGAGGACAGGCCTTTCTGTATTAGTTTGACTGTGTGTATTGTATACATAAACAAAAATTAGAGGTTAGACACACAAGTGTTCTAATATTTTGCATATACAAGTAATATTCCCTCCACAGAGATACTGCTCCTCTCATGCATAACTGGAATTTTACTTATAACTGTTTCTTTATTTAATGCCATGATTTACCTTGAAGGTTCATAACTTTTATCTTACAAAGAAATCTGTCATCATTTCCACTGGGCTTTACTAATAGTCCTGCAGCTGGCACTCAAGTTGTTCATATAAACAATATGAGCTCTGTGCTAGCATCATACTCTGTTACCAACAAATACTATTACCAGAAGGAACACAGAGAAACTGAAAATGGGAAGGAAAAATTCAGCAGCACATGAGCAGCACAAACTTACCATAGCTTTAACATAAATCAAAAATCTACGTTACGCTCTTGAGTCTCAGACAAACATTTGCAGAAAAGTCTGGACAGGACAGAAGAGCTGGTTTAGTACATTCTTTTCTTCTCTCTAACATTAACAGCATGAAGAAATGGCACCACGGTAATATTATATCACTCTACATTTTGCAATTATGCAATCTTCGACCCTGCAGACACCAGGATCCAGAGAGGCAGATGTGGCCCTCATGTAAAAGGGTTAGTCATGTAGAACCAGCAACAGGATTGAAGCTCTGCTAAGGTAAAGCTACTGCAGCCTGGAAAGCCCAGGGGATGCTGGGACAAATGGAGTTGCTGGTTTGGTTTTTATTTATTTGTATTACAGATGTCTAAGGGGGAGAAAGAAGCAAGCTAACTGGTCTGCTCTTTACTTCATTAATATTTTCAGCAGAATTGGTGTTTCTTTTTCTTTTCTCTCCTTTTCTAATCTAAGCAGCACTTAGGAAATACATTTTTAAAATTGGATTATTTTCTGCTGCTGTTAAAACAGCTACTAGTTTACACAAGCCTTAGCTTATAATTTTGACAAACTAAGTATGCAAATCCTGATTTTTCTGTCTGTCTTCCTACATTTAAAAATGCACATGCCATTACAATTGCATGTTTGGAGGAGTTTTCTTATCATAAACATTTCACAGATTAGCATAAGCAGTCACTAGAGGAAACAGCAAAATTGCTCAGTAGAGCCAGAGGGAAATGAACCTGAAAAGAACAACACAGGAAACGCAGACAGGCAAAAACCTAAAGCTAGGTGAAAAGACTTGGGCAAGTTGGAAGCAAAATGAGAGTTGAGCTAAGGAGGAAGAATGGTAGTGCATCACTGGAGCCACTACAGTGGAATATTGCATTGTTTAAACAGGGGATACTGAGGTATCTTTTCAGACTCTCTTAGTTTCCTGGAAACAAAGTTTTGTTCAGGGGCAGAACTCAAATAACCACCTTCCCCAAGACCCAAATAGAAAATAAAAAATTAAAAAAATTGCAGATTTTACGTTAAGGTGGGGAATACTAACTTGTCACATCTTCCTCTCGCCTCTAAATAGGGGTACCTAAGGTACTGCCAACATGAGGACACATTGTTCCCAAATATCTGAGCTACCTCCGGACTTCCTCCAGGACTTTGTGAATTTGTGAGTGGAACTGTCTTTTCTTTCAGAGGACATGACAGAATATATGTGAGAAAGCTTTTGGAACAATATCCCCCTCCTGATGGCTTTTAGTATAAGAGACAACAATTGCCTGAAGTACAGCTAGACAGATGCTGACTTATTCTGAGGTTTATACCTGCAGCTACAAAAATATGAGGGGAAAAAAATAATCTCATTGACATAAAGGAGCCTCTCCTTCATATCAAGATGGTTTCATATTCCAGACAGTTCTCACCATACTCTGATCACATCATTAATCGTAAAGGCCCCATAGCTAACAAAATATCCTCTTCTTTGGGAAGAGCAAAACAGTACTGAAAGGTCAATAGAAGTAACAGCATGAATCATAATAGCAGGCAATTACATCTGCTGCGTTATCAACAAGGTACTCGAAAAATGTCAACAGAAGTTGCTTGATCAATGACTGGAGCAGAAGGATAAATGAGCTCATCAGTGAAAGACTAGTTGACTGACAGCTATAGCAAATGCCCTGACTACAGGTGCTTGAAGTTCATTACTATTAATGGTAGGCTCCTGCTTGGAGGACTCGGAGAACCCCCAGTGGAATGAATAGTTAGCAAAGGTATTTCCTCTCAGAGCTTTGTTAGAACATTAATGCATTGGGGTTAGGATTTAATGGTGCATTATAAGTTGAGGATTTGAACTGATAATTTTAACTACGTTCATTTGCTAAGTTTTTGTTAAAATCTTTTGTTAAAGTCTACTCCATTTGAGTTAATTTTAAGAAGGTATTGCAAGATATCATGCTATTTCAGATAGCTGTTTTGAACAGCTAAGGTTAAGTATTTCATATCATGAAGATAAACGTGATACACCAGCTTTTACACAATAATGGCATGTTCTTGTATGTTTTACTGCAGTAAAAGCTCCCGGTTGCATTGTCCACTTGGAGATGCATTTAAGTCTCTTATGGAGAAATGTTATCCTACATCTTTTGCAACCTCTTTTGCAAACTTTCCTTCCGTTCTTACATACCAAGTAACTCAGCTAAGAATTTTTCACACATAAACGTGTAAATCACTCTGGTCTTAAGAATCTTTCACAGAACAACAATCACGCAGTGAGGGTCAGCATGTTTACAAGAACACCCTAATGAATTACAGACTGCAGAATGAACAACTAATTTTTGCATTCCAATTTTAGCAGAAATTTCTAGAATAAAAGGTATTTTGCAAAGCCATGTATGAACAGTCTCCACTTCTGAACTTCTGCCTCTGAATTCCTCTACTTTCATACAGATAAATTAACTTGCACCTGTAATCTCATTAGCCAAGAAATTTTTACAATATCTTAAAAATTTACTCCATTTCTGCTTTTGTCTTTTTGTTGGATATATGGATTTATACATATGAAGCCCTCCATCGCACAAACTTCCTGTTTAATATACATAAAATGTCAGTAATAACCAAGTATTGTATCACATACTGCTCAGGTCTTTTTGGAAAATAGACTAAGGAGAGACGTTTTGCTAAGGAGATATTTTGCAATTTTATTGCGGCATGCAAATAGCTAATTACTTATGCTGTAAAAGTATTAGTAAAAAGCATTTTTTAAAGTCACAGTTCAGGAAATGTGATTTTTTTTATAAACCATGAAAATATATGTAGTATTATCTCAACTATACCCATAATTACACGTAATGCAACTGAGAATAAAGTTCTACGCACTTGAAGTGATACAGCCAGCCTCATACACCTCTTTGATTTAAAGGTGTCTTTAAACATACTGCAATAAATCTGCAGCTTGCCTAACGTTAATCAAAAACATGCACTAGACCCATCATCTAACGCATTAATCGTGGTACATAATTCCAGTAAAATAAGCAGCCACACCCTGAATAATGTTTACAGCTTGTTGACAATCCTTTTCCAGTCAAGTTTTAAGTACTTTTATTTTTCCCTGAATAAAATCTTTACTAGAGATTTAGGGGGATGAACAATATTTAAAGCCTCGTGCAGGTGACATTCATGAGATACTTTTCTCATAATTCAGAAATAACTTATTCACTTTTTTCTTCGTTTTATTCAACCAAATTGCTACAATATCAGTTGCCAGGACATTTACGTTCTAACATTTACCATCATGTCTGGTTCTCAAAAACATTATTTCTCCACAAAATGGAACACTGAAAATTGGATAGATTATTTCCTGATATCAAAGAAAATTATGTTCTTTACTGCTGTTTTCTAGATTTGTACATATAGCAAGACCCTGAAATTAGCTTCTTGGGAGGGTGAATGAAGCAAATAAACCCATTCATTGTACAGCAGAAGCAATAACTCGTTTTAACCTCATGTTAATATAATTTTTGCCTGGATTTTTTAGAAATATACTGATTCTGTTCCTTTCTGGTGCAAACCGTGGCACATTCAGAGCATGCCTTGATAACCACAGATTCCATTATGTGTTTAATAATTGACTATTCAATAGAGCATTAATGCATTCTTGTCTGGAACTAATTCACCTTTGTCTGTGTATCAGCATGAATGTACCGTGAATTACAGATATGGTCTTGAAACGTAAAGGCCATATACTTTATTCATCTCAGGTTTTTTAAACTACATATTCATGACAGGCACTGCTTGGAAATTAATATCCTAACTTGTATATACTAGTATATATACAAAATGATTTATTAGAGTGGCGATCCATTGAAAAGTGCCTTGAACCTTTATCTGGAACACAGCACCTCCTGTAACATGCCTGGCCTCAAAAATGGAATTACTCATTGCTGTATCTGCAGAGGTGTGTGTGACATGGCATATTAACAAATAAAAATAGTGGTTAGAGTATTTAAAACATCAAGTTAAAAAAGCTACAGAGAAAATTTGCTATTACTCATACATATGAATACCTCTGTGGCAGAGAACCAAGTATAAGAAAGTCTCCACTGTCCCATGCAGACCTTGTACCCCACAATGCCCAACTCAGAAAAGAAGAAGGGGGGGAACCAAAGGTTTCTAACACAGTGCTTATTGACAAATATAGGATGTTCTATCTCACCAAAAAATAAACATCTCCATCACCTCTGTTCTCTCCAAACAATCCTAACAAAGATCAATCTGTCTTGGTAGTTTTGCACACAAAGTTACTGATTTAGGTCACACAACCCCACTGAATTCAGTCAGCGTTAGCTGAGAACGAAAAATAGACTGAAGAAAACAATCTCTAAAATTTTCAACAAATGACATTTAATCTCAAAGAGAAAGAGCAGTAATTTTTCTCCATTGGAAAAAATGTCATTTAGTTATATGGCAACAAAACTGCTTTTTCATCTTTGGACGCTGTATGTCTAAATGTGAAGTTGGGCTATAGTATGTCAGTCAAGCCAGCACCTTTAAAAGCAATAAATTCGTATACAATCTATTCATGTTATTTTGCCATAACTGTACTACTGGCCCAACAGTGACTCTGATTTTCCTCCAACTATAACCAACGCCTAATGCTTCAGAAGTAAAACAGCAAAGCCCTGAAGTAAGGTACCAATTACTTTTATTCTAATTTGTAGAATCACAAATGTAAATTTATTAGCCTTTTCCCCCCAAACACAGTGGTAGGTCAGTGATAGCCTATAGATGACTAGGGACTAGCAGAAGTCTTACTGATTTCACTTATTCTGAAGTTGTTTGTCTTCACTTTCACCTTAAGTTGCTTCTGGTCACTGGGGTACAGAAAGGTTAAGTAGTAATTAGTGAACCCTTCACAGTTTTGATTCCATCAGTCAAATTTGGTGAAAGCTTGCTTCTGTCTAATAGTCTTACCTGTTACACTATCTTATAATGTATACAGGCTGACATAAATCATGTTATAATATATGCTAATCAACTGATAATATTCAATTTAGCATTTTAAGATGTTTCAGTTACAGAATGTGCTATTACTTTATTATTATTAACAAGTGTTTAATCTCAGACAAATGCAGAGTATACTACCATTTCAAGCATCTCTGGGCAAGCTTACCTTAATTCTTGCTGTCTTCCCAGCCATCCATCCCAGTTTTTTGTTTGTAACCTCTTACTGCATTCACTTCAAACCATAACAGATTTTCTCCCCTTACTTTGCACTTATTTATTTTCCCTCAGAGGGTTTAAGGAACGCTTCAGACTACAAAGTACCCCTTATTTTGCAAGATGATGAAGGGCACTGCAAACATCTGTACCCACCAATATACAGCCACATTTTGAGAGGCATTTCATTAGAAACTGGATCATGGTTTTGCCAAAGCTATGATAAAAACCACTATAATAATTACTCTCCGAAGTTCCTATGTAAGTGTACTGTTTCCCAAACCCCATTCAAAGGGGCATACTCATAGCAATAACTCACACTTGCAAGTTCAAGATATAGCCAACCTAACACATTTGTTAAATTCTATTTTAGAACTACCTACAGATACCCTCTTCGGTCAGCTGGGAAAATAACTTCTCACCACTGCTATCGAGCCAACAAAACAGAGCTGCTGCTGCTGCTTTCTGTTAAATAAGTGCTGTTTGCCACCCACCTGTGGTTGCTGATGAGCAAGGTAATTCCTTCACATATATGGAAAGGATTTAAAGTCTTATCAGCTGCAAGCTATTAGCTCATCTGTAGCAGTGGGGCCACTGCAAGTACCCCATTATCTTTTAGGTCTGGTTCTGTGTAGAGGGGGAAAAAAATCCCAAAACTAAACATCATCAACAAAAAAGACCCACGCTAAAAGACCTGACCCAGCATTTTTAGGAATCTACATTAATTGACTTCTAACACATTTGTGATGTCTAAATTCCATTTCCCTGAGGACTGCTGATTTGACTAGGTAGCTATCCAAGTGTTAAACAGTTTCATTCTTGATTGAATGCTTGTCTGTAATTGTGTCTCTTCTGTCACTGGTGGAGCCCTCAATAGGAAAAGTCCATTTAGCAATTTTCTGAAGCAAACAGTAACTTACAAGATGTAGGCTCAATTCACAGTCCAGTGTCGGGATTCTCCCCAATGATTTTTCTAGATGTTTAATGTGGTCCTGTTGTACTTAAGAGTATTTCGACTCTTTCACACCTTCCTTTGTTGAGAATACCTTTGAGAAATACCATTGATTCATTTTACTTCATGTTTATTTAACAAGTTATGCTCTTTACCTATTTATATGGCATTACAGCCCTGATATGTTGTACTTTCACACCTATACTTCTGTTTTTATTGGGACTGTGATTGCAGATGCACGGGCAACAAAGATACCGAACATTAAGGTCTTAATTACATAGCCTGGGTTTCCTTGATTTTTTTTTCTTCAGGTCATCTAATATTCATTTATAACACAGAAAGATGTTTTTTTCTGTTCTGTTAAGTCATCACTGCATTTAGCAAAATATACATAGGGAAAATGATAAAAGGGGAAAATCCTTTCAGTTGAAGGCTTGGGAGATAATACAGGTTCTGCATTAGCTGGAAAATTACTGACATTTCATTACATGAGGGATGCTGTTTTCTAAGTGGATGCTTCACCTTTTAAAGGGCTTATTACAAGGTTGGCTATACACTGTACCATTACACACAGATTTTGTCTTTCATCAACAACAATGGCAAGCAAAAACACTGTTCTAAAGCTCTAGAGACATTTCAGGTGCTGATGGTAAACCAGCAGTTTCTCATTCCTGAGTTATTTTATGCTCTTCATAGTCGGCTCTCTTGGTTCTCTGTATACAGTCTAAATAAGTTGTCAAATGCCCCACCCAGGACTAAAATAAAAATGCACTCAAAAGACCAGGGCATGGCACAGCAGTTTGCGCAGGCAGGATGTGCAGGGAGGGCCTGGCCACTTCAACAGAGGCTGCAAATCACTTGCAAGGAGCTGAGAACAGCAAGAGCCATGGTATCCACCCAGCAAAAATCTGTGCCCTCGGTGTCCCTCATGGCCCCTCTAGCTGCAAGAGCTGATGCAGCCACCCAAACAGAGCTTTCACGGGAACATGCAGCCATCCAGGTCCCGGTCTGCAGAGCGTGCCTGAGTTTCCGGTCAGAATCTGATGGCAGCAGTGAGCTCACCTGTGGGAGACATGCACAAGTAAAGGAGCTGCTCAGCCTGGTGACAGAGCTTCAGGAGGAGGTGTCCAGGCTGACGAGTATCAGGGAGTCAGAGAAGGAAATAGACTGGTGGAATAGTACTCTACCATCCCTGAGACAGATGTACCAGCCAACCATGGCACAAGAGACAAAGAATCCCTCACCACCAGGCAGAAGGAGGAGACCCAGGAGATAGAGGAGAATGGAAGCAGGTTACTGCTTGGGGTGGCAGGTGAATCCACTCTCAGCCTGCCTGACCTTCGCAGGTGCCCATACACAACAGGTATGAGGCCCTGGAATTGGATGGGCAGACAAATGTCCTTCTGGGATGGACGGGTCGTCTAGGCAGCCTACGCCCCACATCACAATCACTCATGTTAACAAAAAAAAGAAGGGTAGTTGTTACAGGTGACTCCCTCCTGAGGAGAATGGAGGGTCTGTTATGCCGACTGGACCCAACCCACAGTGAAGTCTGCTGCCTCCCTGGGACCAGGGTAGATGTCACTAGAAAACTCCCTAGTCTGGTAAGGTCCTCAGACTATTACCTACTACTGGTTCTTCATGTCGGCAGAGAAGAGGTAGCAAAGAGAAGTCCAAAGGCCATCAAAAGGGATTTCAGAGCCTTGGGGCAGTTGGTTGAAGGATCAGGTGCTCAAGTAGTATTTTGTTTGATCCTGTCGGTATCAGGGAAGAATACTGAATGGAACAGGCAGACCCAGCTGACCAACACGTGGCTCTGAGGCTGGTGTCATCAGCAGAACTTTGGGTTTTTCGATCATGGGATAGTCTCTTCATCACCAAGTCTACTGACATCTAATGTGATGCACCTTTCACAGAAGGGGAAAAGGGTTTTTTCTCAGGAGCTAGCAGGGCTGATTGATAGAGCTTTAAACTAGATTGGAAGGGGGAAAGGGACAATTCCAGGCTAGTCAGTGATGAGAAACAGATGGCACGCTGAAGTCTGAGGAGCTGCATGTGCTAGTGAGATTCTTCAGACTGTTCCATGTGGCGATGGGCACAATGAACTGCACTTGAAGTGTTTCTACACAAATGCACGCAGCATGAGGAACCAGCAAGAGGAGCCAGAAGCCTTGGCCCAGTCCCAGAGATATGCCATCATTGGCATAAGTGAAACCTGGTGGGATGAGTCCTGTGTCTCGCATGCCATGATGGATGGTTACAGGCTCTTCAGGAGAGATAAGCAGGGCAGGCAAGGCGAGGTGGTAGCATTGTATGTAGTGGAGTAGCTGAAACACTCGGAGCTTGCAGTTGGCAATGGCACAGTTGAGAGCCTCTGGGTAAGGATTAATGGACGGACAAATAAAGTGGATGTTGTCATGGGAGTCTACTGTAGGGCACCCAGTCAGGGCGATTACACTGGTGAGTTTTCTTTAAAGAACAAAGGGATGCCTCTAAGTCATGTGCCCTTGTCCTTATGGGTAACTTCAACTTGCCAGATGTCAACTGGGAATACCACACAGCTAGTATAAACAGATCCATAAGATTCCTAAACCATCTAGCCAATAACTTCCTGATACAGATACTAAGGGAACAGACCAGGAAAGGTGCTTTCCTCAGTTTGTTGCTTATTAACAGAGAGTGTCTCATGGGTGAAGTGGTGATTGGTGACTGCTTGGGCCACAGCAACCATAGCAACCATGAAGCAGTCAAGTTTAAAATCTATAGTAACAAGAGGAAACCTGCCAGCAAGACCTCAACTCTGGTCATGAGGAAAGCAGAATTCAGGTTATTCAGGGAACTGCTTAGTAAGGGCCCCTGGAAAAAGCTTTTGAAGGTGCTGCGATCCATCAGCTCTGGTCACTTTTTAAGTACTACCTCCTAAAAGCACAGGAGCACGCAATTCCAAAATGTAGGAAGTCAAGCAGGCAAGGCAAAAGGCCAGCTTGGCTAAGCAGGAATCTTCTTCTAGAAATAAGGTGAAAAAAGAAAGTATATGGCCAGTGGAAGCAAGGTCAGGCGACATGGGAGGACTACAGAGATGCTGTTCACCACTGTAGGGAGGAAATTTGTGCAGCCAAAGCTCAATTACAGTTGAAGCTGGCCAGTAGTGTGAGGGAAAATAAAAAAAAAGCTTTTTAGAATATGTTCATGACAAAAGGCAGGCCAGAAGATGCGCCAGGGGAGGTTTAGGTTGGATATTAGGAAAAGGTCCTTCGCCCAGAGGGTGGTGGAGCCCTGGAACAGGCTCTCCAGGGAGGCAGTCACGGCGCCAAGCTTGACAATATTCAAGAAGCATTTGGACAATGCTCTCAGGCACATGGTGTGAATTTTGGGGTTGTCCTATGCAGGGAGAGGAGTTGGACTTGATGATCTTTGCAAGTTCCTTCCAACTCAGGACATTCTATGATGTTACGATATGTAAGAAAGGAAGAACACTATTAAAACATTCATATATTTAATGAAAAACAGATCAAGCCCTCCTTATTATAGCTTTCTGTCTCTTTTTTAATATGCATATATTGTCAATTGAATGTTAGCACATCATAGTCAGCTACTCTATTTTGCAATAATAACTAACAATGTCAGTTAAGCAAGATGTTATGGCTCTCCTAAAGGAAAAAATCTTGACACAGCAGTAATGAAAAGAAAAAAACCACTTAGGTCTGCTTTTCACAGAGCTTCATATAAAATATTATTCTCTGCAAGGGTTTATTTCACCAGTGATCTCTGCAGGAAGAATAGAGGTACGCATAAAGTTAGACACTGCCATCAGATTCTGAATTGCCTGTGTATGGACAAGCCAATTAGTGACTAGCAATAAGTCATCAAGTGCAATTGAAAGGAATATGCAATCTGGCTTTTGCTTTCTCAAGAGGCACTTATCTTCTCATCTATTGCAGCTATAACTTGAAACTCCTCTGCAGTTGCCATCTGGCATGTAAGTGTGGATCTGGGCCTAAATGAGAAACAATAAAGATGGATGAAAGCCTTGATGCTTTGCGCTGCATAATACTGCTTTGTAAAAGATCTTCTATATTAAATTATACTGAAATCAAGATTTTGAGCACTATATTTATGCCTCATCATATCATTTCAAAGTTTATATAAAACAGATTATTTAATCTTCTAGTCAAGTCATTAAAAACTAGACTGGTGAGGGCTGAGAGAGAGAGAAATCCAGTAGCTGACAAAGACAACAGAAACCAAGAAGGAGAACTATGTTAAAAAATGGGTAAAATGTGATATTTACATGACATTTAATTTTTATTCTTTAAACTACAATATGACATGTTTTTTAAAAGTGTACAAATGTGATTTTTTTTTTTTTTCATTAAAACCATGTTGTGCATCAATAGTCCTTGTGGAAGATGGCAACATTAGCTACACAGGAAAGGCAGGCATCTGACTGACATTAAGGGGTTGCAACTGACCATCACCTGAGTAAGCTTTCCACTGCCTGGCGAAATTGTACGGCTTTCTAAGAGCATGAGTACCATCACTGCCTGTGTACGGAGGGAGTTCTCTTTTGAGAAGACTGACACTGCAATGCCTCCTCAAAACACAAAAAACACACTACAAAAATCCTGGTATACTAACCATAAGATCGGTTATGAGCAGGGAAAAACTCCCTCAATTTCCTTCTGACATCAGTAGGAGAGGAGAAGAAAAGGAGGCCACATGGGGAAAAAACCCTGTAACTATAGTTTGCTCTCAGAAAATAGCAACAAACTTGAGCATTTCAGCAAACCTGTGTGGCTATGGCAGCAGGAATTGAAGCCTGGATTACCTACATTACTTAGAGAGGGGAAATCACGAGGCTTTACAGCAATTCCTCTCAGATAAGCAATACTGAAGTCCACATATTACACCCATTTTTCTATGTTAGACAACTCCATCTATGGAGAACCTATTCTAAAAATTGCAGAGCTCCCCAAAAGATGTACAATTCTGTTTCACAACAAACCTTCAAGGTTTTGAAATTAGACTTTGTTCTGTATTGAAAGAACACAAAATCCTCTTGGTATCTTTGTAGAATGGAGTTGTGTCAGATATGCAATTTTATGAAAACCCACATGCTTTCCAGTATCAGACTCGTTTCCTTTTCTCTCTGCCCTATCTGTGCAAGAGATCAGGGAGTACTACACAGTCAAAACTTTACCAGAGCAAATATGCCACCATTATACATGTCAGTTTTGACTAGTGCTGTATTTTAACAAAAAGTAATTTAATTAAGATTATTCCAATCATTACAGGACTGTTCCCTGCACTTCAAACAGAATCTTAATGCCCAAAGCTTTGCTGTTCCTCTCACATATACCAGTGTAAAGTTAGAGGCATTCTGTTTGCGTTAAGAAGGCAAAGAAGTAAGTTACTGTTATCTATCAGTATAGAAGCAAATGTTTCTTTCTGATCCAATTTCATTCTTGGTAAACAGATGTAAAGTTTATACTGTATTCTCACTAAAACCTTTTTTACTATTGGAGTTTCTGCTCTAGGGACTCTGCTGACTTGGCCGTCCTCATGTACTGCCCTGCTCACTGCAGTGCTCCTACCACCTCTTTCTCTCGTGAGGCCGCTGCCCAACACAGCACAGGGACATCTGTCTGGCCACACCAACCCGCAGAGATCCAGCAACAGCCAATATTGGATTGCATCACTGACAGTTTTTCCTCTGCTGGTTTACCCATGTACAACAGCGGGGACATTATAACACCTTTGCTGTACAGTACTTCATTGTACAGAAACATATTAAAGTACAAGTATTTTTTGCCTTGGTCCTTTTTTGAGTTAGAACAGAGCCATACCAGGAAAACAGGAATGGTTTACTTTTGATAACAGTATTACTCTCACTTTCAGCTCAGCAGAACTATTAGATCTCAAACTTCGAGTTATGTAGAGGCTTTAGGTATAGCAAAGCCAATATTTCACAAAATATATGCTGTGGTTTCCAGTACAATTATTAAAAAACCCTGCAGTAAAATTCTGTAGATTACAGAGGAATAATACAGTAGCATGCTAACATCGATCAACATATATCCCAAAGATTTTAAGAATAAAAAGCAAGGTGACAAATACTTTATAAAACCCACTTGAAAGAAACATTACCGAGTTTCTTAGATTAAAAAATTGATTTTTAAATGATATGACTAAAATTCTCTTGGACTGCATATATGCATGTATAACAATGTATAACATACGCGTTGTTGTTACAGATAAAATCCTGCACAACATTTTAAGAAGCATTAAATTAGCAAACATAAACCTACTGCAGAGATTTTATCAACCAATAATACCCCTACGCTGAAAAGATATTATGGAATGTTATCTGAAACATTAGGCAAACAAAACGAGCTATTCTAACTTCACTAGAATTCAAAATACAAGCAAGTAAAATCTCCAGACTAAACAACCCCAGCTCCCTCAGCCACTCCTCATAAGATTTGCTCTCCAGACCCTTCACCAGCTTCATTGCCCTTCTCTGGACACGCTTCAGCACCTCAATCTCTTTCTTGTACCGAGGGGCCCAAAACTGAACACAGGATTTAAGGTGCAGCCTCACCAGCACCCAGTACAGGGGCACGATCCTTTCCCTGCTCTTGCTGGCCACGCTATTCCTGGTACAAGCCAGGATGCTGTTGGCCTTCTTGGCCACCTGGGCACACTGCTGGCTCATGTTCAGCTGGTTGTTGAACAACACCCCCAGATCCTTCTCCACTGGGCAGCTTTCCAGCCACTCTTCCCCAGGCCTGTAGTGTTGCATGGGGTTGTTGTGACCTAAGTGCAGGACCCAACACTGAGCCTGCTGAACCTCATACAATTGGCCTCAGACCATTAATCCAGCCTGTCCAGATCCCTCTGTAGAGCCTTCCTACCCTCGAGCAGATCAACACTCGAGCACACCAACTTGGTGTCATCTGCAAACTGACTGAGGGTAAGTTATCTTCTGCAGCTTCAGAGGAATATAGTACACTGGAGCCTCCTTTGCTTAGTTTCTGTACTGCACTTTAGCCTTTTGATTTCTGCTGCTCACCTCAGTAATAATGGATTTGCTAATGTTTGCCTTTAATTCTAATAGCAATCAAGCAACTGAATGATTTTCATTTACAGGAACTTAACATTTTCTTGTCCACCCATATCTGTAATATTTAATGTTCAAACTAACTCTAACGGCAGTATTTAAGTGATTTTAAAATAAAACCTTGTTTATTTACTTCATAGATTAAGATGAGTGAATGATCGCCTTGTTGTCCAAGCCAAGACTTCAAGCGAATGCTTTCCAATTCTGTTATGGAGGGTAAAGGTTAATGAACACTCCTCTCATGTTTCTCTTCTGCATCTCCTCTCAATAGAATTTTTTTCCCATCTGAACTATGCATCAGTAAAGGCCAGATGCCAAGAGCTAAAAGATTACGCTGACTTGCCGTGCTGCTCTTCTGGCAGATTTTACAATTACAAGGCCTAATTCTACAGCCTTGATGTGCATAACTTATGTAAGACCCTGGGAGCTTTGTGACTCAAGAACTGTAGCAAATGCCAAATTTTCATACAGCTACCACTTCATAGCATCTGGAACAACTTTGGCTTGGAATTTCATACTCATAGTTTTACACCTTGACATGGGTATTCTAATTTATGTTTTACTTAATAGTAATAGAGAGTAACAGAATAGGATTGTTGCTCCAAATCCCCACTGGAACTAGTCCAGAAATGAAACCCATGAAAATAAGACTACTGTGATAAAGAGCAGAAGCTGGTCCAGTGATTACCACTATCTTTAGGTAACTGTCAGAATGTTACATGATTTTTGTAGTAGTAACTTAACTTAATTATTGCTGGAAGACAGGTTTTTTATTTCCTCTTTCATAATCGTCTTGGAACTTTCTGTAGTCGTTTATTCTTCCCTTGCAGCGTGGCATCTCAATGCTTCAGCTCTTGCACGTTTTCTTGTCTGATACTCATCTCTTTTACATGACTGCGCTTCAGGCACAATCTGCATTTTCATCCACTTCAAGAGGGCACAGTTTAGGATCAGACCTACTGCTCCGTTTGTTTACAATTAGCAAGTTATTCTAGATACAACTCAGTTCAAAAAGCATTTTATTTATTAAACAGTTTCTTAAAAACTCTAATTTGAAATGGAAAGCTTAGATTTAAAGGCAACAAGCAGGAAATGTTTATTACTACAACTGTGATTCCATTTACAACAAAAATGGTGCAGATCAGATCCTCAGCTAGCATAGAACAGTTCCCATTGAGATCAGTAGAGACATTAATTTGTGTCAACTCAGATGCCCAAGCTTAGTTTTCAAGCTTGATGCACAAGATTTAATCTTTGGATTGGTCTTTTTTGTAAATGAAGCACAATGTTTCCCTTTATAGGAACCTTATTTATTCCCACAGCATGTAACAGTAATTCAAAATCTACAATGAGGAGGTTTTAATTCCAGCTACTCATTTTCCGAATAAGCTTTATATGTTTAGTAAGCCTGGTCAGCAAAAATAAATGATCCATTATGCACTAGGATGTTGGCTTCGTAAAGTTTTCTAAAATTGACTTTTCTTCCTCAAAAGGAGTTGGGGGAATTATTGTTTCTATAACATTGTGGATACCTTGAAAAGAAAGATTATTTATACATACACATTAGTTAATTTCAAAACTGCCTATCTGGCATCATTATATAAACCCATAGTATTTTAAAGCCTGAGCACCTCTAGTCTAGGCTGCTATATGTAAGAAAATTTGTGTAGTCTTTCTGTCCAACATTAGTAAACGCGTATTAAATAATGGAAAAAATTACTCCACCACTAACAATGGTATTTCCCTACCATATTAAATTATAAGTTGTAGTCTAAAATAAAACTTCATGGCAACAGGGTAGGACCAGAGGAGAGCAAGGAAATGCCATGGACAAATACACAGACACACACAGGGAAACAATTTCAGCACTGCCCACACTGCCACTTTTATCATCCTCAAGTATCAGCTCCAGGGATTGTCTGCTTGTGTGAGGAAATAGCACTAGGGAGAAAAACCCCAAACCACATCTATATACGCTTAAAAGTGGAAGGCATGACACTTTATACACTTAACCTGGAGCATTTTTTTTTTTAGGCTTGTGCCTTGTCTTGGGAGTCTAATTTATGATTTCAGACTTTCTAAAGTTACGGCTAAAAAGTATATACTCTGCTCCCAGTCACAAGCCAAAGACCCAAATGCTGAAACTAACCCTTGGCCAGCCTCCAGCGAGGCCAACCGAAGATTTAAAGTAGCTGGCCTCCAGGCAGCAGTGAAGTTTTATCATTTGCACGTGCATTTCACACACTAAAGCTTAAAAATACAATCCATGATCCTATTCATTTTTACCACAGTGTCAGACATGAGGAATAGCTGTGCTTCCCTTTAGCATTATAAAAATCAGGAGGTTTGGGGTAGATTCTAAAACTAGCTGGTGACATTCTGACATCTCAAGAAAGTGGATTTTACATGCTTAAGAACTAAAGAGAATAAGCAAATGACTTAGAACTCCCTGGACTTCACTGTTTGCTAGAATCTATTTAGCAGACATTTTATGACATCTGTGCATTTTGCAAAGTATTCAATGGCTGACGGGGAGAAGGTGACTCTGTGAGGCTACTCATCAAACGGCGAAAGCTGAGCTCCGTTATTCCAAACCTCTGAGAAAGCCACAAGAACTCACAAGCTGTTTTCGGCTGCAAACCGACCTCAGCACCCTGAAAGCACAACCCTGGAGCCGCAGGGCCCCTCCTTAGGGACAGAAATAACAGCAGGAAGCCGAGAGTTTGGAACGTCACCTTCAGGTGAAGAAAGGAGACAAACCACCAGCTCCGCCGCTCGGGAAGGGACAAGCGCCGGCGCCCCGGCCGCGGCGCTGGCGGGGGGGGCGGCAGCGCCGGGGCCGGCCCCGAGGGCGAGCGGCACTTTGCGCGGGCGGTGAAGGGGGGCTGCCCGCCCCGCTGCCCGCCCTTGCCCGGCCCCGCGGCAGCGGGCCCGGCGGAGGCTGACGCGGCCCGGCCCAGGCCCGGCGCCCCGCCAGCCGCGGTAAGGGAGGAAGGAAGGAGGGGAGGCGGCGGCGCGGGGGGACGGCGGCGGCGGCGGCGACCCCGGGCCGGGGGCTTGGCGCCGCCTACCCGCAGGGCGAGGGCCGGGCCCGGCGCTCCCCCGCTGTGCCCGCCCCCGGTACCGGAGGAGAGGGATAACGGGGAAACCCCCCTGTCGGGGTGCGATCGTAGCGCCGGGCCGGCGCCCGGCGAGGGAAGGGGCGTTCGGTGGGCGGGCGGCCGTCCCCTCAGGGGCCTGGGGCGCGTTAGGGAGCGGCGCTGGGGGAGCCGCCGCCGGGCTTGGCAGCGGGGCCGGAGCGCTGGGGAGGGCAGGTGGGCCTTGCAATTCAGGGGCTGGAGTCTGGCGTTCCCTCCCCGTCAGCCACCTGATAAACATATATCCAGGACCACGTATATACAGTTAAAATAGCAAATTAAAGCTTCCCCCCGAACACCTTCTCAAGTGCCAGTAAGAGTTAAGAGGATATATGGCTGCTGCTTTTTTTTTTTTTTTCCCCCTAATCTCTCTGGCTTTTGCTGTGTAACTTGCCCATCTTTCTCTTCTACTTCAGTTTAAGAGGTTGTTTCCCCCCTTGTGCAACAGCTGCTGTTTGGTTTTATAAATGATCCCTGATGTTTGTTTTCTTTAAGCTTTGTACCAATACAATATGTGCGAGTAGTTCATTTTTCAGGCATTAGTATGTGCTACTTAAGTCTACTTATATTGCATGATTCTAGCAATAAATTAGCTTCATGCCTTTAACTTCAAAAATGCAAATTTTAGAATTTAGCGTAGCTACAGTAAGCTAATTGGCATTCAGATGATCTAAAAGACCTTAGAGACGCCCAGAGACATCTGGGGGGCACTGAGGACCCAACAGGTGACAGCCTGTCAAAGGAGAATTTGAGCTGTTTGAGGTTCTGCCTTCTAAAATAATGAGACAAATCAGATTTCATTGCAGTGATGATTTCGAAGGCCTTAATTCATAACATGTATAAGTAGCTACTGCTGCATCTGACGTAGCAGATTAAATTGGCTGGGTGAAGCTGCTAACCCCCAGCTGTCTGCCCTGCCCGTAGCAGGGTGCTGTTGCCCTACAGGAGGGCCCAAAGCACAAGAGCCAACTTCACAACTACTTTTTTTCCCCCGTATTGTTGGTTTAGTGCAATGGACCACTGAAAGATGCTGTAGAAGCCCCTTTGCACACCAAGCATTGTGTGTTTTTCTTAATAGTAACATGAAGAAACTAAAAAATCAGCCATTGGGCTTACAAAGTATAATGGAGACCTTCAAAAACATAAGAAATGCCAGACTCTTGTCAGACTAATGGCCTGTCCAGCCCTGCAGTCTGGCTCAGGTGGTGGAGAGAGGAGATGCAATTTAGGGAAACTAACCTGCCCAGTTGCTTCCCCTTGTGTTCCCTGCCATCAGCCACAGTTGCTTCATTAGGGACACCATACACGCACGGATCCTCTGCAGCGTGCACTTTTGCCTGTTGTAAATATTTTTGGCTTTCACTGACTGCCCCCTAGATCTAATATCACAGGGGGAAGTTTTGCATTCAATTTATCTAGTGCCTTCATCATCTTGTAAATCTCCATTGTAGTCTCCCCCAAGCTCCTCCTCTCCAAACCAAACAGCCCCAGACATTCAGACATTTTTTGCCTCTCTTGAATAGTGGCAGGTCCATCCACTTGACAGTTTGAGCTGAGAGCAGAACTGCTTACAGGAGTCAAGACGTGGGTCCATCCAGGTTTTATGTAGGGCCAAAACAATACCCTGTGTGATGGGCTCAATACTTTTCCTCATGATGCCCACGATTTTATTAGTTTTCTGGCTGCCACCAAAAGCCAGAGAAGGTGCAGTCAAAGTCTTGAAGATTGTATAACTGTATGGTTATTAATGTTTATTTCAATTATTATAAGAACTTATAAACATTTAGAGTGATAGTTGCAGTGCAGTTGCCGTGGTAATTAGGTACCTAATTTCTTTGTAGTTTCAGAATCTCACTTCTTTTTCTGTGGATAGATAGAAATCCCCATACAGGTGAGATATTTGTAAAGCGCAAGCAAAACATTTTGGACAATAGGCAGGGCACATACATGTTTGTATAATTTCCTTGAATTCTTTGGTTGTACAAGATGAAGCAGGTAGAAATTCTAAATTGATCATTTAATTAAAATATAAGGACAAAAAGCATTGCGAACTCGAGCATAAGAGCCATTTACTTAAACTGCCTCAATGCTCTGCAGAATCCTCAGTGTTAGTAGGCAAATTCATACAGTAGCGTAAGAAATGCAAGTAATGCTTTTCATTTTGACGCCTTAAAAATGTAATTGCAAATAGCTTTCTCACTGTCAAGTATGCCACACTTGGGGACACTGGAACGCTACTGAATTGGTGCAGGAGGGCATGTTGTTTCAAATAGCAGCTTTATATATTCTTTATTAACATCAGCTGTGGAGTGGATTTGTTGCCTCTGGCAGAAACTAATAGATGAAGTTCAAGAGGAAAATGAGAAAATCTATTATGCACTTAAACTGAGCAGTTCTATGTACTGCAGATGCATTCCTTCTTGCTTCCTGGAGGTGGTCAGGTAAACCAGGAAACGTAGAAAGGTAGCCTTCTTAGTCAAGATTTTAATTTTATTTTAATTCTTTACTTTGCCAAAAGATCTCTTCCATATAACTGTAGAGCCAGTGAGATGTTCTTTCCTAATTACACAGTGTCAGGAGTTCGTTGCTCCTAACCCAAAAGATAGCGAATAATAATCCCTTTTCTGAAACAGAAAAGTAAGCAGTGGGGTTATGGATGTTGATGTTTTTGACTTTGGTCTTGCTGGATGTTCTGGAAACCCTGCATTACCCTGGTTGCTATGTGTGATTATTTTGCATCTGAGTGTTCTGCAGTAGTATTTTAGGGATTTTATTAGTTTGCTACTTTTTAAAGCCAGACTTACAAGAAAAGATTTTAGTGATTGAAGATGCTTTCTTTACCACTTAAATATCTACCATTTGTGTGTGTTGTACTTCTGTTACTAGATTTGCCAAAGGTTCTCCTAAATGTGTTTTGCTAATTGTAAGAAAGTTGCAGAAGACGTTGATAGAAGAAAAATCGCTCTGAATGGCTTCTCAAAAGGAACTCTTGAAGTTTTAGTAAGGGTTTGTTTTGCAGACAAGTTAGCGCTTTCACTAAATCGGCAGTTTGTTTGCTTAAAAGTAGCCACGCTCGTCTGCAGTTCTGCGTGTATCCTCTTTTTCTAGAAATTGATATATTGTTCTTTCTGGATGACTGACTCATACATGCAAAAAGAAGGATGCCTAGTGGTTACTTAGGATAGTTTATACAACTGTAGAAAAAGAAAACTCTTATTCATTAGTGTGATAAGGGCACAAGGAACAGGAAAGGTGTTGAGTACTAGGTGTGGAGAGATTGCTAGGGATTGTTGGTTAAGTGATTGTAAAGATCATACTGCAGTGAATACAAGAAGATACCAGGAGCTGATTGGATTCTCTTGATCTTGTTGAAATGCAACAAAAAGGTGCCGGGACTGCTGTTGTGTAATGCGTGCTGAGATCCTGCATTACCCAGCAAACACTGAATGTGTGTAGTTTGCCAAGCTGGTCTTTTTTAACTTATTTTCTTAGTTCTGGGTTAATGTAGTGTCATTGGCCTTGGCAAGTGATTGTGTAAACAGATGAAATTGCTACAGAGCTCTGTGTCTAAGCGTTGCTGAATGTTTTATGGGCAGTTAGAATAAAATGCCTTTTTTACAAAAGGGAGAGTATTCCGTGATTTTTCCAGAGAAGACAGGGAAAGAACATAAGAGTGTTATGCTGTGGTTTGTCTTTACATTTTACTGTTTAAAGACTTAAGATAAATCTGACAACCCCAAAATATTTAGTAGATGAACATATACATGCATGTTAACAATATGCAAGGTTACTGTTGATGTGTGTGGATGGTGTTTTTTGAATTCTGTGTTGCTGAGTTGCTGAATTCTATATTGCTGTTCAGGCAAGAGGCAGCCTGTAAGCATGATTATTTTGCAGGATGAGGGTCCAGATTAAGAACATTAAGAAAAAATATATCCTACAGAATACTGTCATGGGACTATCTCTGTGGATGTGTTATCGGCTAGACTCTGGGGACCAGATGCGTTTGTGTCCAGCTGTACAATTCTGGTTATAAACCTGAAACAACTCACAGGCTTAAAAAATTATTTTGTAGTTTACATGAATTCACTGGCACTGTTTTGTGTGTGTTGAGAATACCATTTTTTAAGGTTGTGCTAAGCAATTATTCAATTCAAATTTTTTGAGCTTGAAAATAATTTAAGGTGATACCATGTTCATTATTAACTGGAGATTCAATTTTAGCCTGTATTTGAGAGTGTGTGAGTCCTCTGGTTATTTTATTATTTATATTTTTCATGCTTTGTCCATGGGGACTTTTTGTGGTGAATTTTCATGTGTTGTGCCTTTGAACAATAATTTCTTTTTAGCAATGGAGCAGAAATTGTTGGAATGGAAGCTAGAAACAGAGAACTAGTTCAGAGAACTAGTTTTCATTTGGAAGAAAAAAAAATAATTAAAATTATATAATAAGTGTAAATCATGTTTAAATTGGTTTCAGATGTGTAACTGATGAAGAGATCTTATTGGCTCTTTTGTGAAAGGGAATTTTCTCACTGATATAGCCTGAAATAAAAAAATTGCAAGAATGAAGTATCATAATGTGACTTGAAGAATTCTGTTCTCAGGAGAGGAAGAGACAATTCTGCTGAGGCTGCTTTCTCTGTTAGCTGCCCAGGCACTTGCAATTTGTGCCACAGTTTTCTGTGGGTAACTTGTCCGTGGATGCGTTTTGGTCACTATCATTTGCTGGGAAAATTACTGCGTGGACAAAGCTGAATTAAAAAATGGCGAGTACCCCAAAATTCAGCTGATCTTCGATCCTAAGGAAAAGAACACTCTGCATTACTAAAGACAGTATTTGTTGTGCTTTGGGCCATTGGCACAGATAATGTAAAAAAGCTCAGATGATTTTTATAAGGTTGTATAACCTGCTGCTGTACTGAAGACAGCAACAAGCTTGGAGGTGATTGGTTTGGGGGTTTCTTTGAAGCTGATTTAGAAACTGTGATGGGACTTGCATTTTCTGACTTGAAGTATGGTGTGGGGATTGGAAGGGGCAACTTCATACTTCTGATGTCCTGAATCTGATAGAAATACATGTGTCCTATCACATAGTTTGTTAATGGCTTTCCAATGGAAGTCAGTGAAGTGAAATGCACCTGAGTTGCTGGAATTGTAACAATAATAGGATCCATCATGTGGCCCTGAAAAAGCTATTTTAGAGGATTACAGTGTTGTATTAGGCTGTGTGTAATATTTATGTGCACCTTGTAAAATTCTTCTTGGCTGGGGTGAGTAACTTTCTGATGAGCAAATAAAATATCACCCTAGATTGTACATTTTTCATTTTTTCTCTCACCCAGATATTTATGTTATGTTCATTATTAAAGTGGAAGGTCAGGATATACAGGTAAATATTTGTCACTGTTGTGGAGGATTGATTTCATCGACAGCACGTGCTGGGAACTTACTGACTGGAGTAACTTTTGCTATGGCAGTGACTCCCATTGGTAACAGCATGAGAAAATCTGATATTAGGTCCTATTTTTAAGGGATGTTTGTGTACTGTGGTTTGCTATGATTTGGGTCAGCCACTAAAGTGTACTTTTTATTTTCTGACTTTGAAAACATGTCTTGCAACCACAACAGCCTTAATGTCACCTGGTGTAGCTCAGCTGGGCTCCGTGCAGCCATGAGTTTATAGGAGGTAACGATGTGGCCCAGTAAAAGAATGGATGTGGGCAGCTTTGAACTTGTTTGAATCTAAATTTCATCTAAATCAGTCTAGATTCACCCTCACAGGAGATGATAACACTTTTATCCTGTGCTAGGATTCAGTTTATTTCTGTTCTTTGCAGAAATTTTACAAGGGTGAGTCTGCCTCGTAGCATGCACGTATCAGTGTCTTCTCCTCCAGTTTACTAATTTAACAGCTCATGAATCAGACTGCACTGCTCAGCACTCTATTGTGCTTCTGATAATTAATCAGATATGGCTCTAATTACTGACTTTCAGCAGAACTTAACTGTGGTCATCTGTAATGTCATCTATTATTGACATATTGTAAGAATATAGGCAACAGAAAAAGAACTTGAGGGAATTTTCTAATGAAAATTGCAATGATTTTCCATCATAAAGCTTTTTATACAGCTAAACTGCGGCTACCTCATTTGAAGGTATCCGCCCTTGTATGTATAACCACATGATGTACCATGTTGTTGAAAGCTTTCTAAACTGCAGACGGTCACGTGTAGGTAACTGGCATTTATAAGAAGACACCTGCCTGGCCAGGGCTGTTGCTACACGTGCCCAGGGCAGAGCACGCAGACTGGGAGTCTGTGGGAAGAGGGAACATACTGTAACTTGTCTCCTTCAAACTTTCTTCTTTAAGTCATCTCTTTCATCATTAAAAACAATACCTCTAGTGTTCCAAAGCAGCAAACCTTTGCAGTCTCTAGTCAGAGCTGTGTTTTCTCTTGCTTCCACTATTTATGAATTGTGAAGACAGACAGCAAAGATGACAAAAGATGTGTTATTTTTTAATGACTAGAAGTACAACAAAAGGCAACGTCTGCCATGGCAGGAGGAAAGCTGAACTAACAGAAGATGTATTTACAGACATTACTGACTTTTCTTCATGCAAAAATCAAATGTGGTTGTTTCTTTTAAAACTAGAATTACATTTAAAAAATTAAGTCAGTTATTATACTTCTAAAGTAAGCATACAAATCTTACTAATACTGCTTGATAATAGTGATGTTAACTGACTTATTCCCAAGGTTTCTGTCAAATCTTTTAAACTAATTGCAAGTAGAAGATGCAGTCTTGCTATAGAAATATCATAGGCAGTTATTAAAATATTAATCACATCAATCAAAAAATGCTTTCATAGCTCAGTTGGCATCTGTCTCTTGCTTTAACAAATTTTTTTCACTAACACACTATAGGTATTTTCTTTAGGATTCTGAAATTCAGTTGGGTTTTTTTCTAGTGGGATTTCAGGTGTTTTTAATTTGATTTGATCCTTTGAGGTGCACACACAGATTGGTACTGGTGCATCAAATGCACGAATAGCAGAGCAGACTCTGCTAAAATCTTGCCGTTTTTAAGTAAGGCAGGAGTGAATCACTTCAAACACATGGAGATAGTTCAGAGGTACAGTAGGTAGGGGTGGGGTGGGAGAGCCTCAGTACAGATGTAACTTTTCAATGATTTTCTGCCCCTTCTCTCAAGAAACTGAGGATTTTAAACTCGTTTGCCAGGTAGTGAATGCCTAATCAGTATCAAATGTTACTGTACAATTTGCTAGTACTGCTTCTTGCATAAGGGTTTGGCAGTTGCAATAAATGAAGAATTGTGGGGGGCTTGTCTCTTTTAACACCAACATCTAAAAATTACTGATTAGTACTAACAAGAGAGAGAGACACTAAAAGCAAAAGGTTGGGGGTTTCCCCTGTAACAAATTTGATATGTTAACAGTACACTTTATAAACTTAGTAAGGGAATGCTGAGAAGTTATGTGAAACAAAGCACATGTTCTTGGAAGTTTTGGTTGCATTCCACTCTGAAGCCTGTGCTTAATCAATGTCTAAATGTATTGGGGAGGTACACAGTGCTGTTGGGTAGGGCAGAAGAGGTCCTAAAATTGCATATGCATAACAATGCATTGCTCCTTGTAATGCATATAGTATATTTATTAAAATAGGGGTGATAAGAGTATTGAAATTTCTTCAAAATAAATACTACCTTTTAATACCTAGGTTTTTCTCTTCCTTTCAATTCCCAGGTAGGTAGAACATTTTGATGCAAGAGTGATTGTAAGTACAAAGGTGATTCCTTTATAAAATTAATCACTCTTAGAGGATTCTTGAGATGATCATTTAATCATTATGGAGCACTTGCATGTATGTAGCTTATATATAAAAGCAGTAGTTTGTCTCAGATGTAATACGGAGAACTAGGGAGAAGAAGACACGAAGAAGATATCTACAACACCGGTCACTTTGGTTAAGGTATGTGCGAAGCCAGGCCCAGTCTCTGAAATAGTTGAACAGTAGTTCTGATTTCACAGTTATGGAAGTGGAAGCACAGAGATTAGGACCTGAATTCTAGAAGGGCTGAATAACTGCCGTTTCTGCTGATTGATAACACATTACATTGCAGCACTCCTAAAAGTCGGGTACCAAGGAAATCGCAGAGAGAAAGTTTGCGTTCTTGGTTGCAGCCCTCATGGATGTCAAGCTCTGTGCTTTCTTCCCCTCCCAATCTCTGTGCATTGTGCATTTTTAATTCTCCTTTCCTGTTGGAGATCAAGATACATGTTTGACTTAATTGGAATTTCATCTTACAGTCTGGACTAACAGTTGAATTATCCATGCACAACTTCTTCAGAAGTACTTCATATTTTAATAGACTTGGGAGCAGCAATAGGAGGAAAAAATTCTATGTGTTCTGGGATACCATTAATGGAATATGCATTGTGTAGGGACAATTGCTAGGGAACAAATTAATCACAGATTATTTATTTAACAAAGAACATTATTGATGTTACACTTGGGTGACTTTTTGCAAACATATAGCAACTGATAGGTGCAAATTGGTATTAGCATATTTAAATTGATGCAGAAATGACTGCTTTCTTGGTCTGTAGGCCATTTGGCAAGAGAGACAGCTTACTCAAGTGTTCAGGACTGGCTTAATGGTTTATTTTTATGGAATACATGAAAGAGAAATGCATTCCCCTGGCACAATGTGCACACTTATGAATGCCTGTTAACAGACAGTCACCTACTTATTTGTAGTTTGTATTTGGTTGGTGAAACTAGCTAAGGACAGTCAGCTTCATATGTGTAGGTAAAATGTATATGACTTTGAACTGAACGTTTGTAACTGTAGGAACACTGGGATGCTGTAGCACCTGAAGCGTGACTGCCACTGTGTCATGTAAGGTGAAGAGGCTTTCTCCTTTGTTTAAAGTTCTGTGTTTAAAGTTTTCTCCTGTTGGATTTCTCAAGAGAGCTTAGCTGAAAAATCAGTTCACTCTCTTTTTTCTGTTATTTTGGGTGGTGTTCTAATGATTTTAAACCCTTTATTAATAACAGCTGAGATAACAGCTGAATTGGAAAGTTTTGTTTGAAATCTTAGAAGTTGTACTGTATCTGTTGAATAAGTTTAGGATACACTATGTAGGGGATAGTAGGAATAAAAATGCTGCTGATTTGATTGTTATTTACATATATAGATGTTTTATATGTATGGTGTGTGGGGGGGTTATATATGTGTAAAAACATCTTTGAAATGCCTCTTTGCTACATGTTTACTATTTGTACATTCTTACCTTGAATTTTTTATTTTTCTTTTTGTCTTTTTTCTTTTGTTGTTGTTGTTGTTTCAGTTTGGGTTTTGAGTTTTCATTAACAGTACCGTCTGGTTATCATTAAGAATTACAGGTTGAAGTCTTGCCCTAGAGTCTCCGAGGTATAAATGAGGAAGAGCTGCAATCAAACCATCCAACACATCTGTTTCAGGTGAGAAATACAGAAGTCTGTAGACTTAAAAGCTTCTTTTAAAAAAATAAAAGAAATCATTCAGCTTATAACTTTTAAGATGGCAAAGAAAAGAACAGCAAAAGAAATGTAAACTACACTTCATCAGAACAGAAGGCGAGATATCAGAGCCATCAACCAGCAGGTGTAAGAGCTAGAGCCGCTATTGACACGTATAATAGGGAAGACGGGTATGTGTGTTTCCCCCTGAACGCGTATTTGTTTGAGTGAGGTGCTGACTGATACTGCTTGGCAATTGGGTAAAGTTATATGACCGTGTCATTGATTTGGGGTTGTCATATAAGATTGTACAAGCCTGTTTGTAAGGCAGAATGCTGAGCAGCATCATTGTAGTTACTATTGTAAAAAGTTTCTGTGGCAACAGGATGTATCTAGCAAAAAGCTGGTACTATAGGAGGACACTGACATGTTCTAGCAATGATGTCTTTTTCAGTTAATCACAGATACTAATGTTTTGCTACCTGTGTCAAGGCAAAAAGGCCTTTCTCCATACAATGAAGATACATTATAGAATTGCTGATACTGAACAAATGAACACTTTGAGTTTGATTTTTCTGCATAAAGAACCTGTAAAGTTTGCATATGGTTTTCACGTATGAGTTTGTTCGTGTCTATACAGGGACAGTAAAGAGAGAGAGTCCTGCGAAATGTGCTTCCTACAGCTGCTACTGTTGTAGACCATAAAATTGTTGCTAGCTTTCAATGGCTCTATAACCAGTGAGTCATTTCCCCAGTATATCTCCCTGAGTGTGATGTGAGATGTGAAATGAGTAAAGTAAAATGAAAAAAGTACAAAAGACTCTTAATATGTATACTCAGTACTAGATGGTCAAGGTACAGATAGCACGTATGCTCCAAAGAATTTTATCTATAAAAAGCTTGCAAACTGCCAGCATGTCACACCTGAAAATATTAAAACTTGTTGGTAGGTGCACTGAATGCTGTTAATGGTTCTGTCCTAGTGTTTTCAGACTTATAAGTCCTCTGTAAGTGAACTGATAGAGTTGGCAGCTAAAAAACAAAGACTTGATATTGATTTAACAATTATTGTTAAATTTTCCTAAGTAAGAAAAGGGAAAAAAATGTAAGTGAATATAAGGACTTGGAACAGTGAGAGGTAGGCTCTGAGCTACAGTGCTTTGGTACACTGCAGGTGGAGAATAGGATTTGGCTAAACAGAGCACAGAATCTGCACCGGATTCGGTCTGTTAACCCAAGACTGGCTTCTGAAGTTTGGGATGCAAATGTCTTCTGCAGGAAGGCTGTTACACTTGATGGAGAGGGTTGGAGGCCAAGTGGAGGGAAGAGAATGGTGTGGGTATGATATATGGGTATGAGCATTGTAGAGATTTCAAATCTGAGGAAAAGAAGAGAGCCCCATCTAAATATCAGAATCATAGATATGTATGTGGGGGACAACTGTTTTTATCATGTTTTTATCATGGATCTGGAGTTGTAAAAAGACCTATGCAAATAAGTAGCTCCAAGCACAGTGACTAACCTACACTGATTTCCACTGCCTTTTATTGAGGTGACTGACATTTTAAGTAAATTATATAAGGTTTGTTTATAAATGCCCCTGCAAGGCTCCTAACAGCATTGTCCCCCACCCATTCGACCTATTCATAGCTTTTTAATGTCCCCGATGTTTTCCTGTAACAGCTACATTTTCTCCTCCTGGCTGTTCCCTGTCATTGATCCACCATCACTTGCTCTGGCATCCAACAAAGCAGCTATTCAGGCAATTGCTGACAGACTGGCTTAGAGGTATGTGCCGGGTGGCTGGCTGACCACCAGCTGCTGCCTGCCTGCCCGCCTGCAAGGAATTCAGACCTGTAGGTTTGGGTGTTGCATGTGGGGTTTTGTCATATGTTGCAAAGGTCCATTGTAAGAACTTACTGAAAAAATAAAAATCTGCTTTTGTAGCAGGCCTACGGGTTCCTAAGTTATTAATAGGGGGTTGACAGAATGACAGAACAAAGACTTGTTTTCTGAGAAAAGCAGGTTAAAAATAAAAAAAGTGTAAAAAATTTCAGTTTGTAATAATGGTGACAATATGGATTTCCAGAAATACTTTTTAGCCATCTCTGGATGTGGGAAAGCAGGATTTGTTGATGCTGTCCTAATTAATATCAAAGAACACTTGCGTTTCTGAGCAAGTACTTCCTGTATGCTGTGATGATACAGAGAACTGATCTTCTGATACTTTACTAGTGTTCCAGGAATACACAGTTCTGAAAACAGTGCTCCTTTTTGTTTGAGGAACAATGGGCAGACTGCTCTTTGTCAGGTTTGTCTTTTATTTTAATAATTTTTTTTTTTCTTTAGGGTGGAGTTTTAATGTTTTGATGTCAGAATGAAGAGCAGGATACCTCTCATTCTTCTAGCTTGTGGCTCCTTTAACCCCATCACAAACATGCATATGCGTTTATTTGAGCTGGCTAGAGATCACCTGCACCAAACAGGTCAGTAAGGTGTTGTTAGGGTCACACACACAGTGGTTTACTGTAAAAAGGAAGAAAGCTATTTAACACTAGCTATAAATAAGCTGTCACTTTACAACTGGCTTAATTTTAATATTCCTTTTTGATCATTCAGTATGAGGCTTTCATGGCATATTCAATATAGAAAGTCTAGCATTACCTCTTCCTTTGGCTCAGTACATAAACAAGTATCATAATGAGTGTTCATGCAAATAAAGTGGAAGTTTTATCAGCAGTTTTAGGATCATATTCATGTAACATGCTGAGCCTTGTGAAAGAATATGCTTAACAATTTTGAAACTGAGAAGAAACATTTATGTTCAAATTTCATACTTTTAGGATACATTGTGTTTAATATGAAGAAGTGTTACCGTTAGCAGTTTTGACAGCCAGGTGAAACTAGAGAAAAGATGAAAAGTTAATTATTCATTGTCGATCTTCACTAAGAGGTACAAGTTATCTCCCCAAGCAAAATAATTTCCACATAAAGGAGATCAGAAAAGCTAGATGTCAGCAGGCTAGAAAGTTTTGGCAGCAAAGGAGAAAGGTGGGTAATATTAGGAACTTAAGCAAGAATCAGAAATGCTACTGATAAGCATTGAACTCTGAGCTTGATCAACTACATAGTTGCTGTGGCTTTTTTTTTTATCATCTGGCAGCTAAAATATGCACATGTGTTTCTGGAAGAGGTTGAAAGAGAATCATAGGTTATTGGAACCTGACAGAGAACTTCCTAGGGAGGTGGTTCAGTCAGAACCTGAACAGAAAATAATAGTAAAAGGAATTTGGCTGTCAAATTGTGGGGAGGGGAGAAGAGAATCTGGTAACACACTGATAGTGCTGTGCAGTAAAAGCAGCAACTATATACTCACCATATACTGTGTGAATACTTTGACTTTCATGAGGAAGAATTACAAAATCGGCTCCAAGGGCTGCCTCTACATGTCTCTATTCTCCTGTAACTGTAAAATGATTTTGTTGCAGGAGCAACTAAAAATAAAAGATTAAAAAGGTATTTGAATTGGCATTTCTCACTGTAATTTTGTAACTGCTTCTGCTGCCCAGGTGTGCAAGGAATAGAAAGGTAATGTGAGACCAACTGGTACTTCTGTTTAAGTCATATGTTATAGTCCAGTAACTTATTTCTTTACCTGGAAAGAAGGATTGAACTGGAAAGTGAGTTATTATTCTGTCTGAATCACAATTCATTCTCTCGTCTGCTCCAGGGTCTGTGTAACAGGGCTCCACCCCTTAACCAGAGCAGTTAACTAAGTCTGGTGAAAATCATATTAAAATGAAATTTTGAAAGGCTGAAATGAAAGTTGTGCTTTACATTATACTTGTCTAACACCAGTGCTTAGTTTGGATAGGATATGACTTGTCTTTTGACTTCTTAGTTTAATGTGTGGAGTCTTACTAGTATAAGTATATCATGCATTGAAGAAGGGGACTTCATTTGTGTCTGGGTTGCCTACAGTGTCGTCATTGCACTTTCTGAATGCTTAACCCAGGATTCCTGCAAAGCAAGAATCCTCAGTTAGCTTGTGGAAACTTTACCCATCCCAAGTAGAGGTAGCTTTACTTGAAGTAACTGTAAATGTGCACGCACATGTTTGTATGTATAGATACACAAATCTGGTATATGGTCTTTCCCGCTACAGTGAAGACAGTTTCTCAAACAGAAGGGGTTGGCAACATGCTATAAAGGTGGTTGATTCTGGATGCCTGTTTTATGGCAGAACCGTTCCCACCCAGGAAATTAATTGGTCATTCTCTCATATTTTCAGTCCTGTTTCCACATCTCCTATTACCCAGGGAAGGAGAGGAAAAATTGGAGCTTATTTGCTGAGAAGAACTAGTTGCAGACTGGGAACCGATAGTGAGGCTGGAGGACAAACATAACTAAAGCTTGTTTGAAGTAAGGTGGTGGCCTGCTATGTTCACACTGATTCCCTTCTCAGTGAGAACAGTGCACTTCCAGGCTCACATACACACTGAATGCCTGAAAAGGTAACTAGCATGAGTGAAGAATTAACTAGCACGAGGGGTGATGTTTCCTGGGCTGTGAGAATGACTTACTTCTGGTGCTACTTCAGCATTTCTGCTTGATCACAAATCGGGCAGAAATGATGAGCTGTGCAATAGCGTGGCTGGAGTTTTACTTCACAGCCAGGCTTTACTCTTAGGAATGACGTGACTATCCCTGATGTGCATCCTGACTGACATCTCCAGAAATTCCACATGCCAGGTTTTTGTGTATCGCTTCAGTTTCAAATGCCGTCTAATCTTATTTTTCATAGATCCCTATTTTAAGTAGGGAATTCTATTGAGTTTCTGGTACTTTAAGCAGTATCTGCAGTTTTATTGCCACATGTCAAGTAATTCATCCTTTTTCTGTTAATATCAGTCGACAAATTGTCATGCTGCCTTTTAAATACAACAGATGTAGTTACGTGTGACTGAATAATTCTAATGAATATCTTTACCTGGATTTTGTCTCTGCTCACGTGAAATTGACTCTTAATGCATCCTCACACATAGCTACAGTTTTCTCAGATTCAACCCCTTGTTTTAAAATTGTTTCTTGAAACTTGCACTGACTGTGGCAAATCCCCTTCGAGTCTGTTAATACCTAATGCCAGATGCTTTTATTTCTCTTCGACTGTATTTCTGATTTCACCATAAAGTCCAAGGAAATAGTAGTAGAATCAGTCTATGTAAGATGTTTAAAACCTTGTTTCCCAAATATTGCCAGTGGAGGATACTTACATCACCAAGTTTCCAGATAAGACCAAAAGGGGTAGAGGGCAAAGGAGGGAGGTATGAAAGATGAGATGTTTCTATCTGTGACAAGACAGATAAAAGGGGGAGCTGAAGGACAAGGAGTCTTAATATAACTTGGAAAAATGTGACACAGTCAATGAGTTGTGTCAGATGCTCTGCTGGGCAGCAGAGCTGAGAAGTCCAAGAAGTCAGTAACCAGCCTTGGGAATTTGGAAGTTTATGTTGTTCAGGGGCTGTATCTGATTAAAGTGGACTGATATTTTCAAGAACGGGATGGGAGCAGATTGTAACAGCAGCAGGTCAGCATAAATGCAGGCTTCAGTTTGTTTTCCTGCAACAATTCTGATAACTGGCATTTGAAAACAACACAAAAAACCCCGGTTTGATCCTACTGTTTTGATAGTGTTTGTAGCAATACAGATACATGATTGGAATAGGATCAGATCTGCAGTAGTTACTCACTACATATACGATAAATATTGACAGACATTAGTTAAAATTAACTGACCTTAAAAAATGAAAAGGAAACCAATCTTTGATCTTTTTTTTTCATTGCAAGATTTATAGCAGTGCTTGCTTAAATAGAGCAGTATTTGGTTAGTTTTATTAGGCTTTACCCTTGAAAAATGCATGAAGAGGGATGCAGAAATAATTAAAGCTATAGAGTGCACTTTGCAGAGGTGCAAATCAAAGCAGCAAAAGCATAACTCTGAAGACATCTCCAGACATACCACATCCCTAAAGAAAAATGCTTCTGTTACATAAAACTCAGTTTTCTGAATACCGTTATCAGTGCATACAGTTTAGGTCCTAATCTTTTTCTGAATTTAAGGAATGCTTTTCTAAGCAGAAGTAGTATAGGCATCTTTCTGTTCCACAGGTTTCGTTGCCTTACTCTAAAACCCAGCCGAATAACAGGTGGGTGTCCCTTGCTTGCAGTGATATTTGAGTTATGGCCTGTATTTGACTTGGGAATCCTAGTCGTCTGTTTCGTAGCATCTCTGAAGGGAACCATTGCCTCCCAGTCATGTTACATGGCAAAAGTCAGCTTGGATGAGAGCATTCCAGAATGAGATGTCTTGTGAGTAGAGCTACAATACTTTATTATTCACATTGTTACCCTCATGAGTGGTTTTATCCTTCCTTTCTGGAGGAAATTATCATTTTCATAGCCGTCAAGATACTGCCTTTCCTTCTTTTTGTCCAAATCCAGTGAACTCTGTAGCAGTGAAGTTATATTTTGAGGTCTTGATACAAAACATTTATTATAGATGTGATGTGTGGAGATCATTCAGCATTGTTTGAGGACTGATCACTGTGCATGCTCAGTTACTCAGCTGTTAGAGGAGTTCCTGAAGTCACAATGTATTTGAGTAGCTGCCTGACTACAGAGGTAAATCTGCGTCTTCAGGCCCTGTAGTTCACTCAACCAGGTGGATATGATTTATGTTTGTCTAGGTGTGTATATGGCATCTGTCGCTACAATTTTTGCACACCTCATCTAATTCAGTGAATTAATCTTTCAAGCACTCTGAAGTGGTGAAGGTGAAGTCATCCATCCTATGGAGAGCTATCCTAAAAGATTGTCCATTACTGCTCTGATGTATTTGTTGTTTGTGTTGACTTTCAATGCAATGATTGCTGAATTTTTTACCCCTTTGATTTTCCTTCTGTTGAATTCCCTTCACAGAAGGTGACTGATCATGAAGTAAAACAAGTCTTGCCTATTTTCTTTTCATGCTTGGCAATCTCTACCTACGTGTCATGGGAGGGTAGGCATAGGATGGTATCCTTTTGATATTTAATCTGAACAAAGATGTTAGATATCACTCCCTCCATCCCAGGTAATTAACCTATAAATAAAATTAACGCTTTGGTTTAAATGGAACAATGAAAAATCCTTGTATTTGTTTTCCTAGCATTAGTAGGCTGAGAGTTCTGGGAGGATAACTATTGATTTCTTGTGAGTTCAATGGAAACCATTACTGCTACTTCAATACAGAATTTTATTATGTGATTGTAATGTATGTGTAGTCACACATAGAAGGCTGGTAAAAGAAATTAAATAATCCAGTTAACTAACCGTATTCATAAAAGCAAGTGTGCCAGTGGTCGTTTCAGTGAAGAAATGAAAATTTATATTAATGTAAGCTCTTGTTGCATCTTCGATGGTTAGAACATGAGACTGTATTGTAACTATTTCCCAACATCGTTCACTTCTGATAGCAAGTTTTACATCATTTTACAATTTGAAATAGCTGTCGCTTTCCTCACAAAGGAAGACTGACTTCTCAGCAATCAAAGTGATTTTTGTTATTTATGTATTTGATGTTGTGCATATACTATGCAGTAAAATTTAAACTCTTCATCAGACTCATTTTCTTAAATCTTGGACACGTGGGTAACTTTGTGCCCATAGAACTGGTTTAATGAAGCAGAGAAAATGCTTGTTCCTGGACAAACCTTGCAAAACCTATACCAAAACTTGCCATCTGTGTCCTGAAATTGTTCACATTAATGCACTAACATAGAGAAGTTAGTCTCTTGTCCAGTGCTGAAAAGGAAATCAGGGCAGTCTCCAGAAAATATACATAAAACCCAGGGAATTTTCTTTGGCTCATGCTTACAGACTTTGGATACGCAGGACAGAAACCTTAGATAGGCAACAAGTTAAAAACCATCATCTTGGTTAAGGCATGTGGGGTTTGTGGGGAGGTTTTTTGGTGTTTGGTTTTCAGTGAGGGGGCAGAATTGGTGTTTGGGTTAGTGGCGGTTTTTTAATGTTTGGGTTTTGGGGGGGTTGTGGTTTTTTTGGTGTTTGGGCTTTGGGGTGCTTTTGGTTTGGGGTGTTTTTGGTGTTTGGTTGGGGGGTGTTGGGTTTTTTTCCCTGTGGGTGAGAGCTATATGGTCTCTAAACTAATGTCCATGTCTTCAGGAAAGGAAAATTTGTGTATTTGAGTTGGTGTCACTTTTTATTGATGTCAGTGTCACATTTCATTGATGTCATAGAAGCAACCAGCAAGTCTGACTCTGTTTTTCCTATTGTAAAGTATAAGTTGGGAGAGCTGAATAGTGGATGATAAGGATTTTCGTTGTAACCTAGATATGAGATTGGCATTCGTCTGTAATATTTTATGTAAGCCTACAGCAGTGAAACTTTTAAAGCTTTTAAAGAGTTTTAACAGGAAGGTACCAAACGACATTAAAATAAGTGTGTTGGCTCATCTGCTCTTTTCAGCATTGTTCCAGCATTGTATATTGTCAAAGTACCAGAGAATAGTTGTTGTTCATAAGTCAAGTGAAATTATTTCCAATTTCAGATCAAGAGATGGACTTAATTACATATATGTTTCTGGAAAATTTTATCTTGCTCTATTGGCCATTTTGCCTATAACAAGAATGTTTTAAAACAGAAGATAGTTTGGACTGGCATTTTCACAGGAGGCAGGCCTATAAATCTCATTGAATCTTAATGCTGTTTTTTAAGTCCAACTCACTTAAGTTCTTCTGAAATTTTTACCCTATTACATGAAAATAATTGTACAGTTACTAAATTCTCAATTTAGAATATTAAATTGCCATGTGCCAGTATCAGAAATTATGAGTCCAGGGGTATCCTTTTCATTACAAAGCAATAGAGGGGACTTTCTGCATTTATGTTTCTTTGTTGAAACAATTGAATTAGAAAAAAGGAAGCAGATTTTTCCCGCCTTCAGTATCGTATTTGTCATAGTTATTTAAAATGCATGTGTTACTTTGGAAATAATTTTGTTTCATTTCTGTTTATTTGAAACACCCTTTCTTTCCTGAGCAATGCAGCTCATATCAGTGCTCTGTTTCCCTGTTGATTTATTAAAATGAGAGCTACATTTTTGTTTCCCAATTTGAGGCCAGAACTGCAAAGTCTCACAAAAAGAGCTTGTTGTGTTAATGATTACATTCTGTTACAGGAGTGGAAAAATATGGGCATGTTTTCAAATTTAATTAACATGATCAGCCAGATAGAAAGGGTCTTTAACGGCTGCTAAGCTGATGTTTGGACCATGGTGCTGTAGGTTTCATTTTAGACTCCATTAGCCCCATCTTTGTTCTTGAATCTTCTGATTTGTCTGAATCACATTAATCACAGCTGCAGTAATATGCTATAATTCTTGCTTTAACACAATGAAAAGGCACAATTATTTTGCTAAATAACAGGCATGAGGTGCTTAAGAACAAAGCAGTGGTCAGTTATGTCATCCATTGTTCTGGCTGTATAAAAGCAGTACTTACTGGAATATAAAACTTAATTATATCTAGCAATTTTGATAGTTTGCATCATAAATTATAAACATCTCTATTTGCTTGAAAATTGTAAGGTCATCCAGCATTCCTTTTTGAATCATCTCACAGGATAAACATATTGACAGTAATTGTGAGCAGTTCACAGAGGAGCAAGAAGGCTGCTTTTTAATTTCTTAAATTGCTGTTTCTGTCTTAAAAATAATACCCAGATCAAGCTGTTCGTAGCCTCATACACCTTTGAACTTAGCCATACTTTGAAGAGGTTGGACTAGATGAACTCCCAAGGTCCCATCCACCCTAAATTTTCAAGATACGGTGAAGATTATTTATTTTTCTTTACTTCTTTTCTTTTTTCAAAAGGAAGGTATCAGGTGATTGAAGGCATAATGTCTCCTGTTAATGATGACTACGGAAAGAAAGGCTTGGTTTCAGCAAGGCACCGGATAGCTATGGCTAAACTAGCACTGGAGACATCTGACTGGATTCGAGTTGATCCGTGGGAGAGTGAGCAGCAGACGTGGACAGAGACAGTAAAAGTATTAAGGTAATCACACTTTTTTTTCCCTTCATTATGAAGTTACTGATTGCCAAATATCTGTCAGGCTACCAGGTCAATGCACGGAACTCACTCCTGTAAAACACCCAAGCAAAGCAGAACATGTCTGTTCATGGCATCATCTGCTACCAGATACAGTATTATATCTGTGAGCAATCAAAATTCACATCACTTTTCTTCAGGAAGGTTGCGTAGTCAGTATTCCCCATCTGGAGTCTTTCCTTTCCTAGTACAAAGCAGATAGATAGGCTTTCCCCAGACCTAAGCAATACTCCATGGTATGGTGCTTATGCCATTTAAGTAGTTAGATGCATGTGGAAAGCCTCTTCCATGAAAGGGTCTTGCAAAATTACAGCCACTGAAAGAGTTCTGCAGAAAAGTTCTTGGTGGTTTTGAAGTCTCTAAGCAGGCGATATAGAGATCTTAATCAGAAAGTAAGAGGGTTTACAAACAAACCTATTCTTCAGGAGCATCCATATTCCAGATTAGCTATGTTGGCATTATTATGCCTGCAGGTTTATCTGTTCTCACATCCTTGAAAGGTTTTCTCATTAACTCTAATGGCAAATTAAACGCAAGCCCATAACTGCTGACGTTTTCTTCAAAATCACTGTTTGCTGTGGTTTTGTGCTGGAAGGAAGAATTAAACAATTTGTCCAAAACCTGTTAACTTGATGTAAGGACCTTGAAACATGCCTTTTTCCCATATGGCTGGTCTTGGTAATAAATGCACTAGGGGGCAAAGGTGTGAAAACACAAACTTCTTGTGATAGCCACTTTTTGGAAACGTAGATGCTACAGAAGTCAACAGATAAAAATGAAGAACGATGGGTGTCTTTCAAGAAAGCAAGTGTGCTGTAAGAACTGTCAATGATTCTTCACTTCTATCCCCATTTTCTAGGTAACTTTCTAACTGGAATCAGTTGTTTGTATAGCTTAAAGCTCTAAAACATGTCTTCCAACAACTACCCAGAAAACTCTTATGACTCTACATGGAAGCAATTGAAAACAAGACCTGTTACTTTACAAAATTTCCATAGTCAATGTAACAGGCAGCTAAGCACCACCACAAGTGGGATATGAGCTTTGCTGCTTAAAATTCTTTTATGTCATAACTATTTGGAAGCCTCTGCAAAATCACAGATTTTGATGGATTATGACATTTTCATCGCACTCAGGTAAAACAAGTACTGTAGGAAAAGGCCATTCATGTGTCTCAGGACACAATGTTCTACTGCAGTTAAGTGTACAATTCAAAGTACTAATAAGAAGAGACATTTAGGTACAATAATGATTTTTGCTTTTGGCTTGCAATAACAAAATCTCTTTCCATTGGTACTGAAGTTTCCTGCCGGAGGGAGCTTATAGTGAATTGGTTCTTGGTTCTTTCACAAGGGAAGAATCTAC